>NC_057817.1:1515151-1818181 GCF_910594005.1 Cervus elaphus | reverse complement strand
AGGCCTCACATCCCTTGAAAACTCCAGAGGTACGCGGAGATCAGTGCCTCCAAAGGAGACGATGCCTGACTCCTCGTGAAACTTGATAGGAGTCCCAGGATTCCTGTGGCACGTGGAAAGGGACCCTTGGTCTCCCGCCTCAGCTGGAGAGGCATCCCAATTGCCCTGCCAAGCCTTGAGGAGAATCCCGAGTTGTCCCTCGCAACTAGGTAGGAGTCCTGACGTCGCTGAACAAACACGTGGGTGGAATTGCCATCCCCGTCGTAACTCGAGAATATACCCCAGGTTCCCGCCGCAACTCGAGAAAAACCATGAGACTTCCCCCTCGCCGCAAGATGAGGCCCGATTCCCCTGCACTGCTTGCAGAACAATTCTGTGATGCACATCACACATGAAAGGAGCCTTGATTTCCATGATGCCACTCCATAGAAACCCCAAGAACACTGTTTCAAGGCTAGAGGGATCCTGTGGTCACTGTAGCAACACGATAGAGCTCCGTGGACCAAAAATCAACTCGAGATGAGAGGGTAGTCCCTGGCTTCGACTCCAGAGGAATACCACCTTACCACAAGCACCTCAAGAGGAGGCTTCTCTCAGCTCTAGCTATGTGAGAGGGACCCTGAGATTTCGGCCTCACCTGGAATGGCACCGTGATGCCCTGACTCGAAATAAGGGCAGATATCCCTGCAGTGACTTGAATGCAGGCTCGTCTTGCATCTCCCAAGACGAAAGGATGTCTGAATCCCCTGTGGAGACCACATAGAAAGACCTAGTTCCCCACCTCATTGCGACCAGAGGCCTCACATCCTTTGAAAACTCCAGAGGTATGCGGAGATCAGTGCCTCCAAAGGAGACGATGCCTGACTCCTCGTGAAAATTGATAGGAGTCCCAGGATTCCTGTGGCACGTATAAAGGGACCCTTGGTCTCCCGCCTCAGCTGGAGAGGCGTCCCAATTGCCCTGCCAAGCCTCGAGGAGAATCCCGAGTTGTCCCTCGCAACTAGGCAGGAGTCCTGACGTCGCTGAACAAACACGAGTGTGGAAGGGCCATCCCCGTCGTAACTCGAGAATTTACCCCAGGTTCCTGCCGCAACTTGAGAAAAACCAGGAGACTTCCCCCTCGCCGCGAGATAAGGTCCGATTCCCGTGCACTGCGTGCGGAACAATTCCGTGTTGCACATTCACACATGAAAGGAGCCTTGATTTCCTTGATGGCACTCCAGAGAAACCCCAAGAACACTGTTTCAAGGCTAGAGGGATCCTGAGGTCACTGTAGCAACACGAAAGAGCTCCGTGGACCAAAACTCAACTCGAGATGAGAGGTTAGTCCCTGGCTTCGACTCCAGAGGAATACCACCTTACAACAAGCACCTCAAGTGGAGGCTTCTCTCAACTCTAGGTATGTGAGAGGGACCCTGAGTTTGTGGCCTCAAGTGGAATGGACACCGCGATGCCCTGACTCGAAATAAGGCCGGATATCACTGCAGTGACTTGAATGCAGGCTCGTCTTGCATCTCCCAAGACGAATGGATGTCTGAATCCCCTGTGGAGACCACAGAGAAAGACCTAGTTCCCCACCTCATCGCGACCGGAGGCCTAACATCCTTTGAAAACTCCAGAGGTACGCAAAGATCAGTGCCTCCAAAGGAGACGATGCCTGACTCCTCGTGAAACTTGATAGGAGTCCCAGGATTCCTGTGGCACGTGGAAAGGGACCCTTGGTCTCCCGCCTCAGCTGAAGAGGCTTCCCAATTGCCCTGTCAGGCCTCGAGGAGAATCCCGAGTTGTCCCTCGCAACTAGGCAGGAGTCCTGACGTGGCTGAACAAACACGTGGGTGGAAGGGCCATCCCCGTCATAACTCGAGAATATACCCCAGGTTCCCGCCGCAACTCGAGAAAAACCATGAGACTTCCCCCTCGCCGCGAGATGAGGCCCGATTCCCCTGCACTCCTTGCAGAACAATTCCGTGTTGCACTTCACACATGAAAGGAGCCTTGATTTCCATGATGCCACTCCAGAGAAACCCCAAGAACACTGTTTCAAGGCTAGAGGAATCCTGCGGTCACTGTAGCAACACGAAAGAGCTCCGTGGACCAAAAATCAACCCGAGATGAGAGGTTAGTCCCTGGTTTTGACTCCAGAGGAATACCACCTTACCACAAGCACCTCAAGAGGAGGCTTCTCTCAGCTCTAGGTATGTGAGAGGGACCCTGAGATTTCGGCCTCACGTGGAATGGCACCGCGATGCCCTGACTAGAAATAAGGGCAGATATCCCTGCAGTGACTTGAATGCAGGCTCGTCTTGCATCTCCCAAGACGAAAGGATGTCTGAATCCCCTGTGGAGACCACATAGAAAGACCTAGTTCCCCACCTCATCGCGACCAGAGGCCTCACATGCTTTGAAAACTCCAGAGGGACGCGGAGATCAGTGCCTCCAAAGGAGACAATGCCTGACTCCTCGTGAAAATTGATAGGAGTCCCAGGATTCCTGTGGAACGTGTAAAGGGACCCTTGGTCTCCCGCCTCAGCTGGAGAGGCGTCCCAATTGCCCTGCCAAGCCTCGAGGAGAATCCCGAGTTGTCCCTCGCAACTAGGCAGGAGTCCTGACGTCGCTGAACAAACACGTGTGTGGAAGGGCCATCCCCGTCGAAACTCGAGAATATACCCCAGGTTCCCGCCGCAACTCGAGAAAAACCATGAGACTTCCCCCTCGCCGCGAGATGAGGCCCGATTCCCCTGCACTGCTTGCAGAACAATTCCGTGATGCACATCACACATGAAAGGAGCCTTGATTTCCATGATGCCACTCCATAGAAACCCCAAGAACACTGTTTCAAGGCTAGAGGGATCCTGCGGTCACTGTAGCAACACGATAGAGCTCCGTGGACCAAAAATCAACTCGAGATGAGAGGTTAGTTCCTGGCTTCGACTCCAGAGGAATACCACCTTACCACAAGCACCTCAAGAGGAGGCTTCTCTCAGCTCTAGCTATGTGAGAGGGACCCTGAGATTTCGGCCTCACGTGGAATGGCACCGCGATGCCCTGACTCGAAATAAGGGCAGATATCCCTGCAGTGACTTGAATGCAGGCTCGTCTTGCATCTCCCAAGACGAAAGGATGTCTGAATCCCCTGTGGAGACCACATAGAAAGACCTAGTTCCCCACCTGATCGCGACCAGAGGCCTCACATCCTTTGAAAACTCCAGAGGTATGCGGAGATCAGTGCCTCCAAAGGAGACGATGCCTGACTCCTCGTGAAAATTGATAGGAGTCCCAGGATTCCTGTGGCACGTATAAAGGGACCCTTGGTCTCCCGCCTCAGCTGGAGAGGCCTCCCAATTGCCCTGCCAAGCCTCGAGGAGAATCCCGAGTTGTCCCTCGCAACTAGGCAGGAGTCCTGACGTCGCTGAACAAACACATATGTGGAAGGGCCATCCCCGTCGGAACTCGAGAATATACCCCAGGTTCCCGCCGCAACTCGAGAAAAACCATGAGACATCCCCCTCGCCGCCAGATGAGGTCCGATTCCCCTGCACTGCGGGCAGAGCAATTCCGTGTTGCACATCACACAGGAAAGGAGCCTTGATTTCCTTGATGGCACTCCAGAGAAACCCCAAGAACACTCTTTCAAGGCTAGAGGGATCCTGAGGTCAATGTAGCAACACGAAAGAGCTCCGGGAACCAAAAATCAACTTGAGATGAAAGGTTAGTCCCTGGTTTCGAATCCAGAGGAATACCACCTTACCACAAGCACCTCAACAGGAGGCTTCTCTCAGCTCTAGGTATGTGAGAGGGACCCTGAGTTAGCGGCCTTAAGTGGAATGGACACCGCGATGCCCTGACTCAAAATAAGGCCGGATATCCCTGCAGTGACTTGAATGCAGGCTCGTCTTGCATCTCCCAAGACGAAAGGATGTCTGAATCCCCTGTGGAGACCACAGAGAAAGACCTAGCTGCCCACCTCATCGCGACCGGAGGCCTCACATCCTTTGAAAACTCCACAGGTATTCGGAGATCAATGCCTCCAATGAGGCGATGCCTGACTCCTCGTGAAACTTGATAGGAGTCCCAGGATTCCTGTGGCACGTGGACAGGAACACTTGGTCTCCCGCCTCAGCTGGAGAGGCGTCCCAATTGCCCTGCCAAGCCTCGAGGAGAATCCCGAGTTGTCCCTCGTAACTAGGCAGGAGTCCTGACGTCGCTGAACAAACACGTGTGTGGAAGGGCCATCCCATCGTAACTCGAGAATATACACCAGGTTCCCGCCGCAACTCGAGAAAAACCATGAGACTTCCCCCTCGCCGCGAGATGAGGCCCAATTCCCCTGCACTGCGTGCACAGCAATTCCGTGTTGCACATCACACATGAAAGGAGCCTTGATTTCCTTGATGGCACTCCAGAGAAACCCGAAGAACCCTGTTTCAAGGCTGGAGGGATCCTGAGGTCACTGTAGCAAAAAGAAAGAGGTCCGTGGACCAAAAATCAACTTGAGATGAGAAGTTAGTCCCTGGCTTCGACTCTAGAGGAATACCACCTTACCACAAGCACCTCAAGAGGAGGCTTCTCTCAGCTCTAGGTATGTGAGAGGGACCCTGAGTTTGCGGCCTCATGTGGAATGGACACCGCGATGCCCTGACTCGAAATAAGGCCAGATATCCCTGCAGTGACTTGAATGCAGGCTCGTCTTGCATCTCCCAAGACGAAAGGATGTCTGAATCCCCTGTGGAGACCACAGAGAAAGACCTAGTTCCCCACCTCATCGCGACCGGAGGCCTCACATCCTTTGAAAACTCCAGAGGTACGCGGAGATCAGTGCCTCCAAAGGAGCCGATGCCTCACTCCTCATCGAACTTGATAGGAGTCCCAGGATTCCTGTGGCACGTGGAAAGGGACCCTTGGTCTCCCGCCTCAGCTGGAGAGGTGTCCCAATTGCCCTGCCCAGCCTCCAGGAGAATCCCGAGTTGTCCCTCGCAACTAGGCAGGAGTCCTGACGTCGCTGAACAAACACGTGTGTGGAAGGGCCATCCCCTTCGTAACTCGAGAATTTACCCCAGGTTCCCACCGCAACTCGAGAAAAACCATGAGACTTCCCCCTCGACGCGAGATGAGGCACGATTCCCCTGCACTGCATTCAGAGCAATTCCGTGTTGCACATCACACATGAAAGGAGCCTTGGTTTATTTGATGGCACTCCAGAGAAACCCCAAGAACACTCTTTCAAGGCTAGAGGGATCCTGAGGTCAATGTAGCAACAATAAAGAGCTCCGGGAACCAAAAATCAACTTGAGATGAAAGGTTAGTCCCTGGTTTCGAATCCAGAGGAATACCACCTTACCACAAGCACCTCAACAGGAGGCTTCTCTCAGCTCTAGGTATGTGAGAGGGACCCTGAGTTTGCGGCCTTAAGTGGAATGGACACCGCGATGCCCTGACTCAAAATAAGGCCGGATATCCCTGCAGTGACTTGAATGCAGGCTCGTCTTGCATCTCCCAAGACGAAAGGATGTCTGAATCCCCTGTGGAGACCACAGAGAAAGACCTAGTTCCCCACCTCATCGCGACCGGAGGCCTCACATCCTTTGAAAACTCCAGAGGTACGCGGAGATCAGTGCCTCCAATGGAGACGATGCCTGACTCCTCGTGAAACTTGATAGGAGTCCCAGGATTCCTGTGGCACGTGGACAGGAACCCTTGGTCTCCCGCCTCAGCTGGAGAGGCGTCCCAATTGCCCTGCAAGCCTCGAGGAGAATCCTGAGTTGTCCCTCGTAACTAGGCAGGAGTCCTGACGTCGCTGAACAAACACGTGTGTGGAAGGGCCATCCCGTCATAACTCGAGAATATACCCCAGGATCCTGCCGCAACTGGAGAAAAACCATGAGACTTCCCCCTCGCCGCGAGATGAGGTCCGATTCCCCTGCACTGAGTGCACAGCAATTCCGTGTTGCACATCACACCTGAAAGGAGCCTTGATTTCCTTGATGGCACTCCAGAGAAACCCCAAGAACACTGTTTCAAGGCTAGAGGGATCCTGAGGTCACTGTAGCAACACGAAAGACCTCCGTGGACCACAAATCAACTCGAGATGAGAGGTTAGTCCCTGGCTTCGACTGCAGAGGAATACCACCTTACCACAAGCACCTCAAGAGGAGGCTTCTCTCATCTCTAGGTATGTGAGAGGGACCCTGATTTTGGGGCCTCAAGAGGAATGGACACCGCGATGCCCTGACTCGAAATAAGGCCGGATATCCCTGCAGTGACTAGAATGCAGGCCCCTCTTGCAGCTCCCAAGATGAAAGGATGTCTGAATCCCCTGTGGAGACCACAGAGAAAGACCTAGTTCCCCACCTCATTGGGACCTGAGGCCTCACATCCTTTGAAAACTCCAGAGGTTCGCGGATATCAGTGCCTCTAAAGGAGATGATGCCTGACTCCTCGTGAAGCTTGATAGGAGTCCCAGGATTCCTGTGGCAGGTGGAAAGGAACCCTTGGTCTCCCGCCTCAGCTGGAGAGGCGTCCCAATTGCCCTGCCAAGCCTCGAGGAGAATCCCGAGTTGTCCCTCGCAATTAGGCAGGAGGCCTGACATCGCTAAACAAACACGTGGGTGGAAGGGCCATCCCCGTCGTAACTCGAGAATATACCCAAGGTTCCCGCCGCAACTCGAGAAAAACCATGAGACTTTCCCCTCGCTGCGAGATGAGGCCCGATTCCCCTGCACCGCATGCACAGCAATTCCGTGTGGCACATCACACATGAAAGGAGCGTTGATTTCCTTGATGGCACTCCAGAGAAACCCCAAGAACACTGTTTCAAGGCTAGAGGGATCCAGAGGTCACTGTAGAAACACGAAAGAGGTCCGTGGACCAAAAATCAACTCGAAATGAGAGGTTAGTCCCTGGCTTTGACTCCAGAGTAATACCACCTTACCACAAGCACCTCAAGAGGAGGCTTCTCTCAGCTCTAGGTATGTGAGAGGGACCCTGAGTTTGCGGTGACAAGTGGAATGGACACCGCGATGCCCTGATTCGAAATAAGGCCGGATATCCCTGCAGTGACTTGAATGCAGGCTGGTCTTGCATCTCGCAAGATGAAAGGGTGTCTGAATCCCCGGTGGAGACCACAGAAATAGACCTAGTTCCAGATCTCATCGCGACCGGAGGCCTGACATCCTTTAAAAACTCCAGAGGTACGCGGAGATCAGTGCCTCCAAAGGAGACGATGAATATCTTCTCGTGAAACTTGGTAGGATACCCAGGATTCCCGTGGCTCGTGGAAAGGGACCCTTAGTCCCCCACCTCAGCTGGAGAGGCGTCCCAATTTCCCTGCCAAGCCTCGAGGAGAATCCCGAGTTGTCCCTCGCAACTAGGCAGGAGTCCTGACGTCGCTGAACAAACACGTGTTTGGAAGGGCCATCCCCTTCGTAACTCGAGAATTTACCCCAGGTTCCCACCGCAACTCGAGAAAAACCATGAGACTTCCCCCTCGACGCGAGATGAGGCCCGATTCCCCTGCACTGCATTCAGAGCAATTCCGTGTTGCACATCACACATGAAAGGAGCCTTGGTTTATTGGATGGCACTCCAGAGAAACCCCAAGAACACTGTTTCAAGGCTAGAGTGATCCTGAGGTCACTGTAGCAACTCGAAAGAGCTCCGTGGACCAAGAATCAACTCGAGATGAGAGGTTAGTCCCTGGTTTCGACTCCAGAGGAATACCACCTTACCACAAGCACCTCAAGAGGAGGCTTCTCTCAGCTCTAGGTATGTGAGAGGGACCCAGAGTTTGTGGCCTCAAGTGGAATGGACACCGCAATGCCCTGACTCGAAATAAGGCCGGATATCCCGGCAGTGACTTGAATGCAGGCTCGTCTTGCATCTCCCAAGACGAAAGGATGTCTGAATCCCCTGTGGAGACCACAGAGAAAGACCTAGTTCCCCACCTCATCACGACCGGATGCCTCACATCCTTTGAAAACTCCAGAGGAACGCGAAGATCAGTGCCTCCAAAGGAGACGATGCCTGACTCCTCGTGAAACTTGATAGGAGTCCCAGGATTCCTGTGGCACGTGGAAAGGGACCCTTGGTCTCCCGCCTCAGCTGGAGAGGCGTCCCAATTGCCGTGCCAAGCCTCGAGGAGAATCCCGAGTTGTCCCTCGCAAGTAGGCAGGAGTGCTGACGTCGCTGAACAAACACATGTGTGGAAGGGCCATCCCCACCGTAACTCGAGAATATACCCCAGCTTCCAGCCGCAACTCGAGAAAAACCATGAGACATCCCCCTCGCCGCGAGATGAGGCCCGATTCCAATGCACGGCGTGCACATCAACTCCGTGTTGCACATCACACATGAAAGAAGCCTTGATTTCCTTGATGGCACTCCAGAGAAACCCCAAGAACACTCTTTCAAGGCTAGAGGGATGCTGAGGTCACTGTAGCAACACGAAAGAGCTCCGTGGACCAAAAATCAACTCGAGATGAGAGGTTAGTCCCTGGCTTCGACTCCAGAGGAATACCACCTTACCACAAGCACCTCAAGAGGAGGCTTCTCTCAGCTCTAGGTATGTGAGAGGGACCCTGAATTTGCGGCAGCAAGTGGAATGGACACCGCGATGCCCTGACTTGAAATAAGGCCGGATATCCCTGCAGTGACTTGAATGCAGGCTCGTCTTGCATCTTCCAAGATGAAAGGATGTCTGAATCCCCTGTGGAGACCACAGAGAAAGACCTAGTTCCCCACCTCATCGCGACCGGAGGCCTCACATCCTTTGAAAACTCCAGAGGGACACGGAGATCAGTGCCTCCAAAGGAGATGATGCCTGACTCCTCGTGAAACTTGATAGGAGTCCCAGGATTCCTGTGGCACGTGGAAAGGGACCCTTGGTCTCCCGCCTCAGCTGGAGAGGCGTCCCAATTGCCCTGCCAAGCCTCGAGGAGAATCCCGAGTTCTCCTTCGCAACTAGGCAGGAGTCCTGTCGTCGCTGAACAAACACATGGGTGGAAGGGCCACCCCTGTCGTAACTCTAAAATATAACCCAGGTTCCCTCCGCAACTCGAGAAAAACCATGAGACTTCCCCCTCGCCGCGAGATGAGGCCCGATTCCCCTGCACAGCGTGCAGAGCAATTCCATCTTGCACATCACACATGAAAGCAGCCTTGATTTTCTTGATGGCACTCCAGAGAAACCCCAAGAACACTGTTTCAAGGCTAGAGGGATCCTGAGGTGACTGTAGCATCACGAAAACGTTACGTGGACCTAGAATCAACTCGAAATGAGAGGTTAGTCCCTGGCTTCGACTCCAGAGGAATACCACCTTACCACAAGCACCTCAAGAGGAGGCTTCTCTCAGCTCTAGGTATGTGAGAGGGACCCTGAGTTTACAGCCTCAAGTGGAATGGACACCGCGATGCCCTGACTCAAAATAAGGCCGGATATCTCTGCAGTGACTTGAATGCAGACTCGTCTTGCATCTCCCAAGATGAAAGGATGTCTAAATCCCCTGTGGAAACCACAGAGAAAGACGTAGTTCTCCACCTCATCGCGACCGGAGGCCGCAAGTCCTTTGAAAACCTCAGATGTACGCGGAGATCAGTGCCTCCGAAGGGGACGATGCCTGACTCCTCGTGAAACTTGATAGGAGTCCCAGGATTCCTGTGGCACGTGGAAAGGGACCCTTGGTCTCCCGCCTCAGCTGGAGAGGCGTCCCAATTGCCCTGCCAAGCCTCGAGGAGAATCCCGAGTTGTCCCTCGCAACTAGGCAGGAGTCCTGATGTCGCTAAACAAACACATGTGTGGAAGGGCCATCCCCGGTGTAACTCGAGAATATACCCCAGGTTCCCGCCTCAACTCGACAAAAACCATGAGACTTCCCCCTCGCCAAGAGATGAGGCTCGATTCCCCTGCACTGCGTGCAGAGCAGTTCCGTGTTGCACATCACACATGAAAGGAGCCTTGATTTCCTTGATGGCACTGCAGAGAAACCCCAAGAACACTGTTTCAAGGCTAGAGGGATCCTGAGGTCACTGTAGCAACACGAAAGAGCTCGTGGACCAGAAATCAACTCGAGATGAGAGGTTAGTCCCTGGCTTCGACTCCATAGGAATACCACCTTACCACAGGCACCTCAAGAGGAGGCTTCTCTCAGCTCTAGGTATGTGAGAGGGACCCTGAGTGTGCGGCCTAAAGTGGAATGGACACCGCGATGCCCTGACTCAAAATAAGGCCGGATATCCCTGCAGTGACTTGAATGCAGGCTCGTCTTGCGTCTCCCAAAATGAAAGGATGTCTGAATCCCCTGTGGAGACCACAGAGAAAGACCTAGTTCCCCACCTCATCGCGACCGGAGGCCTCACATCCTTTGAAAACTCCAGAGGTACGCGAAGATCAGTACCTCCAAAGGAGACGATGCCTGACTCCTCGTGAAACTTGATAGGAGTCCCAGGATTCCTGTGGCATGGGGAAAGGGACCCTTGGTCTCCCGCCTCAGCTGGAGAGGCGTCCCAATTGCCCTGCCAAGCCTCGAGGAGAATCCCGAGTTGTCCCTCGCAACTAGGCAGGAGTCCTGACGTCGCTGAACAAACACGTGGGTGGAAGGGCCATCCCCGTCGTAACTCGAGAATATACCCCAGGTTCCCCGTGCAACTCGAGAAAAACCATGAGACTTCCCCCTAGCCGTGAGATGAGGCCCGATTCCCCTGCACTGCGTGCAGAGCAATTCCGTGTTGCACATCACACATGAAAGGAGCCTTGATTTCCTTGATGGCACTCCAGAGAAACACCAAGAACACTCTTTCATGGCTAGAGGGATCCTGAGGTCAGTATAGCAACACGAAAGAGCTCAGTGGACCACAAATCAACTCGACTTGAGAGGTTAGTCCCTGGCTTCGACTCCAGAGGAATACCACCTTACCACAAGCACCTCAAGAGGAGGCTTCTCTCATCTCTAGGTATGTGAGAGGGACCCTGAGTGTGCGGCCTAAAGTGGAATGGACACCGAGATGCCCTGACTCGAAATAAGGCCGGAAATCCCTGCAGTGACTTGAATGAAGGCTCGTCTTGCATCTCCCAACATGAAACGATGTCTGAATCCCCTGTGGAGACCACAGAGAAAGACCTAGTTCCCCACCTCATCGCGACCGGAGGCCTCAAATCCTTTGAAAACTCCAGAGGTACGCGGAGATCAGTGCCTCCAAAGGGGACGATGCCTGACTCCTCGTGAAACTTGATAGGAGTCCCAGGATTCCTGTGGCACGTGGAAATGGACACTTGGTCTCCCGCCTCAGCTGGAGAGGCGTCCCAATTGCCCTGCCAAGCCTCGAGGAGAATCCCGAGTTGTCCCTCGCAACTAGGCAGGAGTCCTGACGTTGCTGAACAAACATGTGTGTGGAAGGGCCATCCCCGTCGTAACTCGAGAATATACCCCAGGTTCCCGCCGCACCTCGAGAAAAACCATGAGACTTCCCCCTCGCCGCAAAATGAGGCCCGATACCCTGCACTGCATGCAGAGCAATTCCGTGTTGCACATCACACATGAAAGGAGCCTTGATTTCCTTGATGGCACTCCAGAGAAAGCCCACGAACACTGTTTCAAGGCTAGAGGGATCCTGAGGTCACTGTAGCAACCCGAAAGAGCTCCGTGGACCAAAAATCAACTCGAGATGAGAGCTTAGTCCCTGGCTTCGACTCCAGAGGGACACCACCTTACCACAAGCACCTCAAGAGGTGGCTTCTCTCACCTCTATGTATCTGAGAGGGACCCTGAGTTTGCGGCCTCAAGTGGAATGGACACCGCGATGCCCTGACTCGAAATAAGGCCAGATATCCCTGCAGTGACTTGAATGCAGGCTCGTCTTGCATCTCCCAAGACGAAAGGATGTCTGAATCCCCTGTGGAGACCACAGAGAAAGACCTAGTTCCACACTTCATCACGACCGGAAGCCTCACATCCTTTGAAAACTCCAGAGGTACGCGGAGATCAGTGCCTCCAAAGGAGACGATGCCTGACTCCTCGTGAAACTTGATAGGAGTCCCAGGATTCCTGTGGCACGTGGAAAGGGACCCTTGGTCTCCCGCCTCAGCTGGAGAGGCGTCCCAATTGCCCTGCCAAGCTTCGAGGAGAATCCCGAGTTGTCCCTCGCAACTAGCCAGGAGTCCTGACGTCGCTGAATAAACACGTGGGTGGAAGGGCCATCCCCGTCGTAACTTGAGAATTTACCCCAGATTCATGACGCAACTCGAGAAAAACCATGAGACTTCCCCCTCCCCGCGAGATGAGGCCCAATTCCCCTGCACTGCATGCACAGCAATTCCGTGTTGCACATCACACATGAAAGGAGCCTTGATTTCCTTGATGGCACTCCAGAAAAACCCCAAGAACACTGTTTCAAGGCTAGAGGGATGCTGAGGTCACTGTAGCAACAGGAAAGAGCTCCGTGGACCAAAAATCAACTCGAGATGAGAGGTTAGTCCCTGGCTTCGACTCCAGACGAATACCACCTTACCACCAGCACCTCAAGAGGAGACTTCTCTCAGGTCTAGGTATGTGAGAGGGATCCTGAATTTGTGGCCTCAAGTGGAATGGACACCGCGATGCCCTGACTCGAAATAAGGCCGGATATTCCTGCAGTTACTTGAATGCAGGCTCGTCTTGCATCTCCCAAAACGAAAGGATGTCTGATTTTCTGTGCAGACCACAGAGAATGACCTAGTTCCCCACCTCATCGCGACCGAAGGCCTCACATCCTTTAAAAACTCCAGAGGGACGCGGAGATCAGTGCCTCCAAAGGAGACGATGCCTGACTCCTCGTGAAACTTGATAGGAGTCCCAGGATTCCTGTGGCACGTGGAAAGGGACCCTTGGTCTCCCGCCTCAGCTGGAGAGGCGTCCCAATTGCCCTGCCAAGCCTCGAGGAGAATCCCGAGTTGTCCCTCGCAACTAGGCAGGAGTCCTGACGTGGATGAACAAACACGTGGGTGGAAGGGCCATCCCCGTCGTAACTCGACAATATACCCCAGGTTCCCGCCGCAACTCGAGAAAAACCATGAGATTTCCCCCTCGCCACGAGATGAGGCCCGATTCCCCTGCACTGCGTGCAGACCAATTCCGTGTGGCACATCACACATGAAAGGAGCCTTGATTTCCTTGATGGCACTCCAGAGAAACTCCAAGAACACTGTTTCAAGGATAGAGGGATCCTGAGGTCACTGTAACAACACGAAAGAGCTCCGTGGACCAAAAATCAACTCGAGATGAGAGGTTAATCCCTGGCTTCGACTCCAGAGGAATACCACCTTACCACAAGCACCTCAAGAGGAGGCTTCTCTCAGCTCTAGGTATTTGAGAGGGAACCTGAGTTTGCAGCCTCAAGTGGAATGGATACAGCGATGCCCTGACTCGAAATAAGGCCGGATATCCCTGCAGTGACTTGAATGCAGGCTCGTCTTGCATCTCCCAAGACTAAAGGATGTCTGTGTCCCCTGTGGAGACCACAGAGAAAGACCTAGTTCCCCACCTCATCGCGACCGGAGGCCTCACATCATTTGAAAACTCCAGAGGGACGCGGAGATCAGTGCCTCCAAAGGAGACAATGCCTGACTCCTCATGAACCTTGATAGGATTCCCAGGATTCCTGTGGCACGTGGAAAGGGACCATTGGTCTCCCGCCTCAGCTGGAGAGGCGTCCCAATTGCCCTGCAAAGCCTCGAGGAGAATCCCGAGTTGTCCCTCGTAACTAGGCAGGAGTCCTGACGTCGCTGAACAAACACGTGTGTGGAAGGGCCATCCCCGTCGTAACTCGAGAATATACCCCAGGTTCCCGCCGCAACTCGAGATAAACCATGAGACTTCCCCCTCGCTGTGAGATGAGGCCAGATTCCCTTGCACTGCGTGAAGAGCAATTCCGTGTTGCACGTCACACATGAAAGGAGCCTTGATTTCCTTGATGGCACTCCAGAGAAACCCCAAGAACACTGTTTCAAGGCTAGAGGGATCCTGAGGTCACTGTAGCAACACGAAAGAGCTCCGTGGACCAAAGATCAACTCGAGATGAGAGGTTAGTCCCTGGCTTCGACTTCAGAGGAATACCACCTTACCACAAGCAGCTGAAGACGAGACTTCCCTCAGCTCTATGTATGTGAGAGGATCCCTGAGTTTGCGGCCTCAAGTGGAATGGACACCGTGATGCCTGTCTCGAACTAAGGCCGGATATCCCTGCAGTGACTTGAATGCAGGCTCGTATTGCATCTCCCAAAACGAAAGGGTGTTTGAATCCCCTGTGGACACCACAGAGAAAGACCTAGTTCCCCACCTCATCGCGACCGGAGGACTCACATCTTTGACAACTCCAGAGGGACGCGGAGATCAGTGCCTTCAAAGGAGACAATGCTTGACTCCTCATGAAACTTTTTTTTTTTTTTTTCTCATGAAACTTGATATCAGTCAAAAGATTACTGTGGCACGTGGAAAGGGACACTTGGTCTCCCGCCTCAGGTGGAGAGGCGTCCCAATTGCCCTGCCAAGCCTCCAGGAGAATCCCGAGTTGTCCCTCGAAACTAGGCAGGAGTCCTGACGTCGCTGAACAAACACGTGTGTGGAAGGGTCATCCCCGTCGTAACTCGAGAATATACCCCAGGTTCCCGCCGCAACTCGAGAAAAACCATGAGACTTCCCCCTCGCCGCGAGATGAGGCCCGATTCCCCTGCACTGCGTGCAGAGCAATTCCGTGTTGCACATCACACATGAAAGGAGCCATGATTTCCTTGATGGCACTCCAGAAAATCCCCAAAAACACTGTTTCAATGCTAGAGGGATCCTGAGGTCACTGTAGCAACACGAAAGAGGTCCGTGGACCAAAAATCAACTCGAGATGAGAGGTTAGTCCCTGGCATCGACTCCAGAGGAATACCACCTTACCACAAGCACCTCAAGAGGAGGCTTCTCTCAGCTCTAGCTATGTGAGAGGGACCCTGAGTTTGCGGCCTCAAGTGGAATGGACACCGCGATGCCCTGACCCGAAATAAGGCCTGATATCCCTGCAGTGACTTGAATGCAGGCTCGTCTTGCATCTCCCAAGACGAAAGGATGTCTGAATCCCCTGTGGAGACCACAGAGAAAGACCTGTTCCCTACCTCATCGCGACCGGAGGCCTCACATCCTTTGAAAACTCCAGAGGTACGCGGAGATCAGTGCCTCAAAAGGAGACGATGCCTGACTCCCCGTGAAAATTGATAGGAGTCCCAGGATTCCTGTGGCACGTGGAAAGGGACACGTGGTCTCCGCCTCAGCTGGAGAGGCGTCCCAATTGCCCTGCCAAGCCTCGAGGAGAATCCCGAGTTGTCCCTCGCAACTAGGCAGGAGTCCTGACGTCGCTGAACAAACACGTGTGTGGAAGGGCCATCCCCTCGAAACTCGAGAATATACCCCAGGTTCCCGCCGCAACTCGAGAAAAACCATGAGACTTCCGCCTCGCCGCGAGATGAGGCCCGATTCCCCTGCACTGCGTGCAGAGCAATTCCGTGTTGCACATCACACATGAAAGGAGCCTTGATTTCCTGATGGCACTACAGAAAATCCCCAAAAACACTGTTTCAAGGCTAGAGGGATCCTGAGGTCACTGTAGCAACACGAAACAGCTCCGAGGACCAAGAATCAACTCGAGATGAGAGGTGAGTCTCTAACTTCGACTCCAGAGGAATACCACCTTACCACAAGCACCTCAAGAGGAGGCTTCTCTCAGCTCTAGGTATGTGAGAGGGACCCAGAGTTTGCGGCCTCAAGTGGAATGGACACCGCGATGCCTTGACTCGAAATAAGGCCGGATATCCCTGCAGTGACTTGAATGCAGGCTCGTCCTGCATCTCCCAAGACGAAAGGATGTCTGTATCCCCTGTGGAGACCGCAGAGAAAGACCTAGTTCCCCACCTCATCGCGACCGGAGGCCTCACATCCTTTGAAAACTCCAGAGGTATGCGGAGATCAGTGCCTCCAAAGGAGACGATGTCTGACTCCTCGTGAAACTTGATAGCAGTCCCAGGATTCCTGTGGCACGTGGAAAGGGACAGTTGGTCTCCCGCCTCAGGTGGAGAGGCGTCCCAATTGCCCTGCCAAGCCTCGAGGAGAATCCCGAGTTGTCCCTCGCAACTAGGCAGGAGTCCTGACCTTGCTGAACAAACACGTGGGTGGATGGGCCATCCCCGTCGTAACTCGAGAATATACCCCAGGTTCCCGCCGCAACTCGAGAAAAACCATGAGACTTCCCCCTCGCCACGAGATGAGGCCCGATTCCCCTGCACTGCGTGCAGAGCAATTCCGTGTTGCACATCACACATGAAAGGAGCCTTGATTTCCATGATGCCACTCCAGAGAAAACCCAAGAACACTGTTTCAAGGCTAGAGGGATCCTGCGGTCACTGTAGCAACACGAAAGAGCTCCGTGGACCAAAAATCAACTCGAGATGAGAGGTTAGTCCCAGGCTTCGACTCCAGAGGAATACCACCTTACCACAAACACCTCAAGAGGAGGCTTCTCTCAGCTCTAGGTATGTGAGAGGGACCCTGAGATTTCGGCCTCACGTGGAATGGCACCGCGATGCCCTGACTAGAAAAAAGGGCAGATATCCCTGCAGTGACTTGAATGCAGGCTCATATTGCATCTCCCAACACGAAAGGGTGTTTGAATCCCCTGTGGAGACCACAGAGAAAGACCTAGTTCCCCACCTCATCGCGACCAGAGGCCTCACATCCTTTGAAAACTCCTGAGGGACGCGGAGATCAGTGCCTCCAAAGGAGACGATGCCTGACTCCTCGTGAAACTTGATAGGAGTCCCAGGATTCCTGTGGCACATAGAAAGGGAAACTTGGTCTCCCGCCTCAGCTGGAGAGGCGTCCCAATTGCCCTGCCAAGCCCCGAGGAGAATCCCGAGTTGTCCCTCGCAATTAGGCAGGAGTCCTGACCTCTCTGAGCAAACACGTGTTTGGAAGGGTCATCTCCGTCGTAACTCGAGAATATACCCCAGGTTCCCGCCCCAACTCGAGAAAAACCATGAGACTTCCCGCTCGCCGCGAGATGAGCCCCGATTCCCCTGCACTGCATGCAGAGCAATTAGGTGTTTCACATCACACATGAAAGGAGGCTTGATTTCCTTGATGGCATTCCAGCGAAACCCCAAGAACACTGTTTCAAGGCTAGAGGGATCCTGAGGTCACTGTAGCAACATGAAAGAGCTCCGTGGACCAAAAATCAACTCGAAATGAGAGGTTAGTCCCTGGCTTCGACTCCAGAGGAATACCACCTTACCACAAGCACCTCAAAAGGAGGCTTGTCTCAGCTGTAGGTATGTGAGAGGGACCCTGAGTTTGCGGCCTCAAGTGGAATGGACACCGCGATGCCTTGACTCGAAATAAGGCCGGATATCCCTGCAGTGACTTGAATGCAGGCTCGTCTTGCATCTCCCAAGACGAAACGATGTCTGTATCCCCTGAGGAGACCACAGAGAAAGACCTAGTTCCCCACCTCATCGTGACCGGAGGCCTCACATCCTTTGAAAACTCCAGAGGTACGCGGAGATCAGTGCCTCCAAAGGAGACGATGCCTGACTCCTCGTGAAAATTGATAGGAGTCCCAGGATTCCTGTGGCACGTGGAAAGGTACCCTTGGTTACCCGCCTCAGCTGAAGAGGCTTCCCAATTGCCCTGTCAGGCCCCGAGGAGAATCCCGAGTTGTCCCTCGCAACTAGGCAGGAGTCCTGACCTTGCTGAACAAACACGTGGGTGGAAGGGCCATCCCCGTCGTAACTCGAGAATATACCCCAGGTTCCCGCCGCAACTCGAGAAAAACCATGAGACTTCCTCCACGCCGCGAGATGAGGCCCGATTCCCCTGCACTGCTTGCAGAACAATTCCGTGTTGCACATCGCACATGAAAGGAGCCTTGATTTCCATGATGCCATTCCAGAGAAACCCCAAGAACACTGTTTCAATGCTAGAGGGATCCTGCGGTCACTGTAGCAACACGAAAGAGCTCCGTGGACCAAAAATCAACTCGAGATGAGAGGTTAGTCCCTGTCTTCGACTCCAGAGGAATACCACCTTAACACAAGCACCTCAAGAGGAGGCTTCTCTCAGCTCTAGGTATGTGAGAGGGACCCTGAGATTTCGGCCTCAAGTGGAATGGACACCGCGATGCCCTGACTAGAAATAAGGGCAGATATCCCTGCAGTGACTTGAATGCAGGCTCGTCTTGCATCTCCCAAGACGAAAGGATGTCTGAATTCCCTGTGGAGACCACATAGAAAGAACTAGTTCCCCACCTCATCGCGACCAGAGGCCTCACATCCTTTGAAAACTCCAGAGGTACGCGGAGATCAGTGCCTCCAAGGAGACGATGCCTGACTCCTCGTGAAAATTGATAGGAGTCCCAGGATCCCTGTGGCACGTATAAAGGGACCCTTGGTCTCCCGCCTCAGCTGGAGAGGCGTCCCAATTGCCCTGCCAAGCCTCGAGGAGAATCCCGAGTTGTCCCTCGCAACTAGGCAGGAGTCCTGACGTCGCTGAACAAACACGTGTGTGGAAGGGCCATCCCCGTCGAAACTCGAGAATATACCCCAGGTTCCCGCCGCAACTCGAGAAAAACCATGAGACTTCCCCCTCGCCGCGAGATGAGGCCCGATTCCCTTGCACTGCGTGCAGAGCAATTCCGTGTTGCACATCACACATGAAAGGAGCCTTGATTTCCTTAATGGCACTCCAGAGAAACCCCAAGAACACTGTTTCAAGGCTAGAGGGATCCTGAGGTCACTGTAGCAACACGAAAGAGCTCCGTGGACCAAGAATCAACTCGAGATGAGAGGTTAGTCCCTGGCTTCGACTCCAGAGGAATACCACCTTACCACAAGCATCTCAAGAGGAGGCTTCTCTCAGCTCCAGCTATGTGAGAGGGACCGTGAGTTTGCGGCCTCAAGTGGAATGGACACCGTGATGCCCTGACTCGAAATAAGGCCGGATATCCCTGCAGTGACTTGAATGCAGGCTCGTCTTGCATCTCCCAAGACGAAAGGATGTCTGAATCCCCTGTGGAGACCACAGAGAAAGACCTAGTTCCCCACCTCACCGCGACCAGAGGCCTCACATTGTTTGAAAACTCCAGAGGTACGCGGAGATCAGTGCCTCCAAAGGAGACGATGCCTGACTCCTCGTGAAAATTGATAGGAGTCCCAGGATTCCTGTGGCACGTATAAAGGGACCCTTGGTCTCCCGCCTCAGCTGGAGAGGCGTCCCAATTGCCCTGCCAAGCCTCGAGGAGAATCCCGAGTTGTCCCTCGCAACTAGGCAGGAGTCCTGACGTCGCTGAACAAACACGTGTGTGGAAGGGCCATCCCCGTCGAAACTCGAGAATATAACCCAGGTTCCCGCCGCAACTCGAGAAAAACCATGAGACTTCCCCCTCGCCGCGAGATGAGGCCCGATTCCCCTGCACTGCGTGCAGAGCAATTCCGTGTTGCACATCACACATGAAAGGAACCTTGATTTCCTTGATGGCACTCCAGAGAAACCCCAAGAACACTGTTTCAAGGCTAGAGGGATCCTGAGGTCACTGTAGCAACACGAAAGAGCTCCGTGGACCAAGAATCAACTCGAGATGAGAGGTTAGTCCCTGGCTTCGACTCCAGAGGAATACCACCTTACCACAAGCACCTCAAGAGGAGGCTTCTCTCAGCTCTAGCTATGTGAGAGGGACCCTGAGTTTGCGGCCTCAAGTGGAATGGACACCGCGATGCCCTGACTCGAAATAAGGCCGGAAATCCCTGCAGTGACTTGAATGCAGGCTCGTCTTGAATCTCCCAAGACGAAATTATGTCTGAATCCCCTGTGGAGACCACATAGAAAGACCTAGTTCCCCACCTCATCGCGACCGGAGGCCTCACATCCTTTGAAAACTCCAGAGGTATGCGGAGATCAGTGCCTCCAAAGGAGACGATGCCTGACTCCTCGTGAAAATTGATAGGAGTCCCAGGATTCCTGTGGCACGTATAAAGGGACCCTTGGTCTCCAGCCTCAGCTGGAGAGGAGTCCCAATTGCCCTGCCAAGCCTCGAGGAGAATCCCGAGTTGTCCCTCGCAACTAAGCAGGAGTCCTGACCTCGCTGAACAAACACGTGGGTGGATGGGCCATCCCCGTCGTAACTCGAGAATATACCCCAGGTTCCCGCCGCAACTCGAGAAAAACCATGAGACTTCCCCCTCGCCACGAGATGAGGCCCGATTCCCCTGCACTGCGTGCAGAGCAATTCCGTGTTGCACATCACACATGAAAGGAGCCTTGATTTCCATGATGCCACTCCAGAGAAAACCCAAGAACACTGTTTCAAGGCTAGAGGGATCCTGCGGTCACTGTACCAACACGAAAGAGCTCCGTGGACCAAAAATCAACTCGAGATGAGAGGTTAGTCCCTGGCTTCGACTCCAGAGGAATACCACCTTACCACAAGCAGCTCAAAACGAGACTTCTCTCAGCTCTATATATGTGAGAGGGACCTTGATTTTGCGGCCTCAAGTGGAATGGACACCGCGATGCCCTGACTTGAAGTAAGGCCGGACATCCAAGCAGTGACTTGAATGCAGGCTCATATTGCATCTCCCAAGACGAAAGGGTGTTTGAATCCCCTGTGGAGACCACAGAGAAAGACCTAGTTCCCCACTTCATCGCGACCAGAGGCCTCACATCCTTTGAAAACTCCAGAGGGACGCGGAGATCAGTGCCTCCCAAGGAGACGATGCCTGACTCCTCGTGAAACTTGATAGGAGTCCCAGGATTCCTGTGGCACATAGAAAGGGACCCTTGGTCTCCCGCCTCAGCTGGAGAGGCGTCCCAATTGCCCTGCCAAGCCTCGAGGAGAATCCCGAGTTGTCCCTCGCAACTAGGCAGGAGTCCTGACGTCGCTGAACAAACACGTGTGTGGAAGGGCCATCCCCGTCGAAACTCGAGAATATACCCCAGGTTCCCGCCGCAACTCGAGAAAAACCATGAGACTTCCCCCTCGCCGCGAGATGAGGCCCGATTCCCCTGCACTGCGTGCAGAGCAATTCCGTGTTGCACATCACACATGAAAGGAGCCTTGATTTCCTTAATGGCACTCCAGAGAAACCCCAAGAACACTGTTTCAAGGCTAGAGGGATCCTGAGGTCACTGAAGCAACACGAAAGAGCTCCGTGGACCAAGAATCAACTCGAGATGAGAGGTTAGTCCCTGGCTTCGACTCCAGAGGAATACCACCTTACCACAAGCATCTGAAGAGGAGGCTTCTCTCAGGTCCAGCTATGTGAGAGGAACCCTGAGTTTGCGGCCTCAAGTGGAATGGACACCGCGATGCCCTGACTCGAAATAAGGCCGGATATCCCTGCAGTGACTTGAATGCAGGCTCGTCTTGCATCTCCCAAGACGAAAGGATGTCTGAATCCCCTGTGGAGACCACAGAGAAAGACCTAGTTCCCCACCTCACCGCGACCAGAGGCCTCACATCCTTGGAAAACTCCAGAGGTACGCGGAGATCAGTGCCTCCAAAGGAGACGATGCCTGACTCCTCGTGAAAATTGATAGGAGTCCCAGGATTCCTGTGGCACGTATAAAGGGACCCTTGGTCTCCCGCCTCAGCTGGAGAGGCGTCCCAATTGCCCTGCCAAGCCTCGAGGAGAATCCCGAGTTGTCCCTCGCAACTAGGCAGGAGTCCTGACCTCGCTGAACAAACACGTTGGTGGATGGGCCATTCCCGTCGTAACTCGAGAATATACCCCAGGTTCCCGCCGCAACTCGAGAAAAACCATGAGACTTCCCCCTCGCCACGAGATGAGGCCCGATTCCCCTGCACTGCGTGCAGAGCAATTCCGTGTTGCACATCACACATGAAAGAAGCCTTGATTTCCATGATGCCACTCCAGAGAAAACCCAAGAACACTGTTTCAAGGCTAGAGGGATCCTGCGGTCACTGTAGCAACACGAAAGAGCTCCGTGGACCAAAAATCAACTCGAGATGAGAGGTTAGTCCCTGGCGTCGACTCCAGAGGAATACCACCTTACCACAAGCACCTCAAAAGGAGGCTTGTCTCAGCTCTATATATGTGAGAGGGACCTTGATTTTGCGGCCTCAAGTGGAATGGACACCGCGATGCCCTGACTCGAAGTAAGGCCGGACATCCAAGCAGTGACTTGAATGCAGGCTCATATTGCATCTCCCAAGAAGAAAGGATGTTTGAATCCCCTGTGGAGACCACAGAGAAAGACCTAGTTCCCCACTTCATCGCGACCAGAGGCCTCACATCCTTTGAAAACTCCAGAGGGACGCGGAGATCAGTGCCTCCAAAGGAGACGATGCCTGACTCCTCGTGAAACTTGATAGGAGTCCCAGGATTCCTGTGGCACATAGAAAGGGAAACTTGGTCTCCCGCCTCAGCTGGAGAGGCGTCCCAATTGCCCTGCCAAGCCCCGAGGAGAATCCCGAGTTGTCCCTCGCAATTAGGCAGGAGTCCTGACCTCTCTGAGCAAACACGTGTTTGGAAGGGTCATCTCCGTCGTAACTCGAGAATATACCCCAGGTTCCCGCCTAACTCGAGAAAAACCATGAGACTTCCCGCTCGCCGCGAGATGAGCCCCGATTCCCCTGCACTGCATGCAGAGCAATTAGGTGTTTCACATCACACATGAAAGGAGGCTTGATTTCCTTGATGGCATTCCAGCGAAACCCCAAGAACACTGTTTCAATGCTAGAGGGATCCTGAGGTCACTGTAGCAACACGAAAGAGCTCCGTGGACCAGAAATCAACTCGAAATGAGAGGTTAGTCCCTGGCTTCGACTCCAGAGGAATACCACCTTACCACAAGCACCTCAAAAGGAGGCTTGTCTCAGCTCTAGGTATGTGAGAGGGACCCTGAGTTTGCGGCCTCAAGTGGAATGGACACCGCGATGCCTTGACTCGAAATAAGGCCAGATATCCCTGGAGTGACTTGAATGCAGGCTCGTCTTGCATCTCCCAAGACGAAAGGATGTCTGTATCCCCTGTGGAGACCACAGAGAAAGACCTAGTTCTCCACCTCATCGCGACCGGACGCCTCACATCCTTTGAAAACTCCAGAGGGACGCGGAGATCAGTGCCTCCAAAGGAGACGATGCCTGACTCCTCGTGAAACTTGATAGCAGTCCCAGGATTCCTGTGGCACGTGGAAAGGGACCCTTGGTTTCCCGCCTCAGCTGAAGAGGCTTCCCAATTGCCCTGTCAGGCCTCGAGGAGAATCCCGAGTTGTCCCTCGCAGTTAGGAAGGAGTCCTGACCTTGCTGAACAAACACGTGGGTGGAAGGGCCATCCCCGTCGTAACTCGAGAATATACCCCAGGTTCCCGCCGCAACTCGAGAAAAACCATGAGACTTTCCCCACGCCGCGAGATGAGGCCCGATTCCCCTGCACTGCTTGCAGAACAATTCCGTGTTGCACATCACACATGAAAGGAGCCTTGATTTCCATGATGCCATTCCAGAGAAACCCCAAGAACACTGTTTCAATGCTAGAGGGATCCTGAGGTCACTGTAGCAACACGAAAGAGCTCCGTGGACCAAGAATCAACTCGAGATGAGAGGTTAGTCCCTGGCTTCGGCTCCAGAGGAATACCACCTTACCACAAGCATCTCAAGAGGAGGCTTCTCTCAGCTCCAGCTATGTGAGAGGGACCCTGAGTTTGCGGCCTCAAGTGGAATGGACACCGCGATGCCCTGACTCGAAATAAGGCCGGATATCCCTGCAGTGACTTGAATGCAGGCTCGTCTTGCATCTCCCAAGACGAAAGGATGTCTGAATCCCCTGTGGAGACCACAGAGAAAGACCTAGTTCCCCACCTCACCGCGACCAGAGGCCTCACAGCCTTGGAAAACTCCAGAGGTACGCGGAGATCAGTGCCTCCAAAGGAGACGATGCCTGACTCCTCGTGAAAATTGATAGGAGTCCCAGGATTCCTGTGGCACGTATAAAGGGACCCTTGGTCTCCCGCCTCAGCTGGAGAGGCGTCCCAATTGCCCTGCCAAGCCTCGAGGAGAATCCCGAGTTGTCCCTCGCAACTAGGCAGGAGTCCTGACGTCGCTGAACAAACACGTGTGTGGAAGGGCCATCCCCGTCGAAACTCGAGAATATACCCCAGGTTCCCGCCGCAACTCGAGAAAAACCATGAGACTTCCCCCTCGCCGCGAGACGAGGCCCGATTCCCCTGCACTGCGTGCAGAGCAATTCCGTGTTGCACATCACACATGAAAGGAACCTTGATTTCCTTGATGGCACTCCAGAGAAACCCCAAGAACACTGTTTCAAGGCTAGAGGGATCCTGAGGTCACTGTAGCAACACGAAAGAGCTCCGTGGAGCAAAAATCAACTCGAGATGAGAGGTTAGTCCGTGGTTTCGACTCCAGAGGAATACCACCTTACCACAAGCACCTCAAGAGGAGGCTTCTCTCAGCTCTAGGTATGTGAGAGGGACCCTGAGTTTGCGGCCTCAAGTGGAATGGACATCGCGATTCCCTGACTCGAAATAAGGCAGGAAATCCCTGCAGTGACTTGAATGCAGGCTCGTCTTGAATCTCCCAAGACGAAATTATGTCTGAATCCCCTGTGGAGACCACATAGAAAGACCTAGTTTCCCACCTCATCGCGACCGGAGGCCTCACATCCTTTGAAAACTCCAGAGGTATGCGGAGATCAGTGTCTCCAAAGGAGACGATGCCTGACTCCTCGTGAAAATTGATAGGAGTCCCAGGATTCCTGTGGCACGTATAAAGGGACCCTTGGTCTCCAGCCTCAGCTGGAGAGGCGTCCCAATTGCCCTGCCAAGCCTCGAGGAGAATCCCGAGTTGTCCCTCGCAACTAGGCAGGAGTCCTGACCTCGCTGAACAAACACGTGGGTGGATGGGCCATCCCCGTCGTAACTCGAGAATATACCCCAGGTTCCCGCCGCAACTCGAGAAAAACCATGAGACTTCCCCCTCGCCACGAGATGAGGCCCGATTCCCCTGCACTGCGTGCAGAGCAATTCCGTGTTGCACATCACACATGAAAGGAGCCTTGATTTCCATGATGCCACTCCAGAGAAAACCCAAGAACACTGTTTCAAGGCTAGAGGGATCCTGCGGTCACTGTAGCAACACGAAAGAGCTCCGTGGACCAAAAATCAACTCGAGATGAGAGGTTAGTCCCTGGCTTCGACTCCAGAGGAATACCACCTTACCACAAGCAGCTAAAAAAGAGACTTCTCTCAGCTCTATATATGTGAGAGGGACCTTGATTTTGCGGCCTCAAGTGGAATGGACACCGCGATGCCCTGACTCGAAGTAAGGCCGGACATCCAAGCAGTGACTTGAATGCAGGCTCATATTGCATCTCCCAAGACGAAAGGATGTTTGAATCCCCTGTGGAGACCACAGAGAAAGACCTAGTTCCCCACTTCATCGCGACCAGAGGCCTCACATCCTTTGAAAACTCCAGAGGTACGCGGAGATCAGTGCCTCCAAAGGAGACGATGCCTGACTCCTCGTGAAACTTGATAGGAGTCCCAGGATTCCTGTGGCACATAGAAAGGGAAACTTGGTCTCCCGCCTCAGCTGGAGAGGCGTCCCAATTGCCCTGCCAAGCCCCGAGGAGAATCCCGAGTTGTCCCTCGCAATTAGGCAGGAGTCCTGACCTCTCTGAGCAAACACGTGTTTGGAAGGGTCATCTCCGTCGTAACTCGAGAATATACCCCAGGTTCCCGCCTAACTCGAGAAAAACCATGAGACTTCCCGCTCGCCGCGATATGAGCCCCGATTCCCCTGCACTGCATGCAGAGCAATTAGGTGTTTCACATCACACATGAAAGGAGGCTTGATTTCCTTGATGGCATTCCAGCGAAACCCCAAGAACACTGTTTCAAGGCTAGAGGGATCCTGAGGTCACTGTAGCAACACGAAAGAGCTCCGTGGACCAAAAATCAACTCGAAATGAGAGGTTAGTCCCTGGCTTCGACTCCAGAGGAATACCACCTTACCACAAGCACCTCAAAAGGAGGCTTGTCTCAGCTCTAGGTATGTGAGAGGGACCCTGAGTTTGCGGCCTCAAGTGGAATGGACACCGCGATGCCTTGACTCGAAATAAGGCCAGATATCCCTGGAGTGACTTGAATGCAGGCTCGTCTTGCATCTCCCAAGACGAAAGGATGTCTGTATCCCCTGTGGAGACCACAGAGAAAGACCTAGTTCCCCACCTCATCGCGACCGGAGGCCTCACATCCTTTGAAAACTCCAGAGGGACGCGGAGATCAGTGCCTCCAAAGGAGACGATGCCTGACTCCTCGTGAAACTTGATAGCAGTCCCAGGATTCCTGTGGCACGTGGAAAGGGATCTTTGGTTTCCCGCCTCAGCTGAAGAATCTTCCCAATTGCCCTGTCAGGCCTCGAGGAGAATCCCGAGTTGTCCCTCGCAATTAGGAAGGAGTCCTGACCTTGCTGAACAAACACGTGGGTGGAAGGGCCATCCCCGTCGTAACTCGAGAATATACCCCAGGTTCCCGCCGCAACTCGAGAAAAACCATGAGACTTTCCCCACGCCGCGACATGAGGCCCGATTCCCCTGCACTGCTTGCAGAACAATTCCGTGTTGCACATCACACATGAAAGGAGCCTTGATTTCCATGATGCCATTCCAGAGAAACGCCAAGAACAATGTTTCAATGCTAGAGGGATCCTGCGGTCACTGTAGCAACACGAAAGAGCTCCGTGGACCAAAAATCAACTCGAGATGAGAGGTTAGTCCCTGGCTTCGACTCCAGAGGAATACCACCTTACCACAAGCACCTCAAGAGGAGGCTTCTCTCAGCTCTAGGTATGTGAGAGGGACCCTGAGATTTCGGCCTCACGTGGAATGGCACCGCGATGCCCTGACTAGAAATAAGGCCGGACATCCCTGCAGTGACTTGAATGCAGGCTCGTTTTGCATCTCCCAAGACGAAAGGATGTCTGAATTCCCTGTGGAGACCACATAGAAAGACCTAGTTCCCCACCTCATCGCGACCAGAGGCCTCACATCCTTTGAAAACTCCAGAGGTACGCGGAGATCAGTGCCTCCAAAGGAGACGATGCCTGACTCCTCGTGAAAATTGATAGGAGTCCCAGGATTCCTGTTGCACGTATAAAGGGACCCTTGGTCTCCCGCCTCAGCTGGAGAGGCGTCCCAATTGCCCTGCCAAGCCTCGAGGAGAATCCCGAGTTGTCCCTCGCAACTAGGCAGGAGTCCTGACGTCGCTGAACAAACACGTGTGTGGAAGGGCCATCCCCGTCGAAACTCGAGAATATACCCCAGGTTCCCGCCGCAACTCGAGAAAAACCATGAGACTTCCCCCTCGCCGCGAGATGAGGCCCGATTCCCCTGCACTGCGTGCAGAGCAATTCCGTGTTGCACATCAAACATGAAAGGAGCCTTGATTTCCTTGATGGCATTCCAGAGAAACCCCAAGAACACTGTTTCAAGGCTAGAGGGATCCTGAGGTCACTGTAGCAACACGAAAGAGCTCCGTGGACCAAAAATCAACTCGAGATGAGAGGTTAGTCCCTGGCTTCGACTCCAGAGGAATACCACCTTACCACAAGCACCTCAAGAGGAGGCTTCTCTCAGCTCCAGCTATGTGAGAGGGACCTTAGTTTGCGGCCTCAAGTGAAATGGACACCGCGATGCCCTGACTCGAAATAAGGCCGGATATCCCTGCAGTGACTTGAATGCAGGCTCGTCTTGCATCTCCCAAGACGAAAGGGTGTCTGAATCCCCTGTGGAGACCAAAGAGAATGACCTAGTTCCCCACCTCATCGCGACCGGAGGCCTCACATCCCTTGAAAACTCCAGAGGTACGCAGAGATCAGTGCCTCCAAAGGAGACGATGCCTGACTCCTCGTGAAACTTGATAGGAGTCCCAGGATTCCTGTGGCACGTGGAAAGGGACCCTTGGTCTCCTGCCTCAGCTGGAGAGGCATCCCAATTGCCCTGCCAAGCCTTGAGGAGAATCCCGAGTTGTCCCTCGCAACTAGGCAGGAGTCCTGACGTTGCTGAACAAACAGGTGGGTGGATTGCCATCCCCGTCGTAACTCGAGAATATACCCCAGGTTCCCGCCGCAACTCGAGAAAAACCATGAGACTTCCCCCTTGCCGGGAGATGAGGCCCGATTCCCCTGCACTGCTTGCAGAACAATTCCGTGATGCACATGACACATGAAAGGAGCCTTGATTTTCTTGATGCCACTCCAGAGAAACCCCAAGAACACTGTTTCAAGGCTAGAGGGATCCTGCGGTCACTGTAGCAACACGAAAGAGCTCCGTGGACCAAAAATCAACTCGAGATGAGAGGTTAGTCCCTGGCTTCGACTCCAGAGGAATACCACCTTACCACAAGCTCCTTAAGAGGAGGCTTCTCTCAGCTCTAGGTATGTGAGAGGGACCCTGAGTTTGCGGCGTCAAGTGGAATGGAGACCGCGATGCCCTGACTCGAAATAAGGCCGGATATCACTGCAGTGACTTGAATGCAGGCTCGTCTTGCATCTCCCAAGACAAAAGGATGTCTGAATCCCTTGTGGAGACCACAGAGAAAGACCTAGTTCCCCACCTCATCGCGACCGGAGGCCTCACATCCTTTGAAAACTCCAGAGGTACTCGGAGATCATTGACTCCAAAGGAGACGATGCCTGACTCCTCGTGAAACTTGATAGGAGTCCCAGGATTCCTGTGGCACGTGGAAAGGGACACTTGGTCTCCCGCCTCAGCTGGAGAGGCGTCCCATTTGCCCTGCCAAGCCTCGAGGAGAATCCCGAGTTGTCCCTCGCAACTAGGCAGGAGTCCTGACGTCGCTGAACAAAGACGTGTGTGGAAGGGCCATCCCCGTCGTAACTCGAAAATATACCCCAGGTTCCCGACGCAACTCGAGAAAAACCATGAGACTTCCCCCTCGCCGCGAGATGAGGCCTGATTCCCCTGCACTGCTTGCAGAGCAATTCCGTGTTGCACAGCACACATGAAAGGAGCCTTGATTTCCATGATGGCACTCCAGAGAAACCCCAAGAACACTGTTTCAAGGCTGGAGGGATCCTGAGGTCACTGTAGTAACACGAAAGAGCTCCGTGGACCAAAAATCATCTCGAGATGAGAGGTTAGTCCCTGGCTTCGACTCCAGAGGAATACCACCTTACCACGAGCACCTCAAGAGGAGGTTTCTCTCAGCTCTAGGTATGTGAGAGCCAGCCTGAGTTTGCGGCCTCAAGTGGAATGGACACCGCGATGCCCTGACTTGAAATAAGCCCGGATATCCTTGTAGTTACTTGAATGCAGGCTCGTCTTGCAGCTCCCAAGACGAAAGGATGTCTGAATCCCCTATGGAGACCACAGAGAAAGACCTAGTTCCCCACCTCATCGCGACCGGAGGCCTCACATCCTTTAAAAACTTCAGAGGTACACGGAGATCAGTGCCTCCAAAGGAGCCGATGCCTGACTCCTCGGGAAACTTGATAGGAGTCCCAGGATTCCTGTGGCACGTGGAAAGGGACTCTTGGTCTCCTGCCTCAGCTGGAGAGGCGTCCCAATTGCCCTGCAAAGACTCGAGGAGATTCCCGAGTTGTCCCTCGCAACTAGGCAGGAGTCCTGATGTCGCTGAACAAACACGTGTGTGGAAAGGCCAACCCGTCGTAACTCGAGAATATAAACCATGTTCGCGCCGCAACTCGAGAAAAACCAAGAGACTTCCCCCTCGCCATGAGATCAGGCCCGATTCCCCGGCACTGCGTGAACAGCAATTCCGTGTTGCACATCATACATGAAAGGAGCCTTGATTTCCTTGATGGCACTCCAGAGAAACCCCAAGAACACTCTTTCAAGGCTAGAGGGATCCTGAGGTCAATGTAGCAACACGAAAGAGCTCCGGGAACTAAAAATCAACTTGAGATGAAAGGTTAGTCCGTGGCTTCGACTCCAGAGGAATACCACCTTACCACAATCACCTCAAGAGGAGGCTTCTCTCAGCTCTAGGTATGTGAGAGGGACCCTGAGTTAGCGGCCTTAAGTGGAATGGACACCGCGATGCCCTGATTCGAAATAAGGCCAGATATCCCTGCAGTGACTTGAATGCTGGCTCGTCTTACATCTCCCAAGACGAAAGGATATCTGAATCCCCTGTGGAGACCACAGAGAAAGACCTAGTTCCCCACCTCATCGCGACCGGAGGCCTCACATCCTTTGAAAACTCCACAGATATGCGGAGATCAATGCCTCCAATGAGGCGATGCCTGACTCCTCGTGAAACTTGATAGGAGTCCCAGGATTCCTGTGGCACGTGGAAAGGGACCCTTGGTCTCCCGCCTCAGCTGGAGAGGCGTCCCAATTGCCCTGCCAAGCCTCGAGGAGAATCCCGAGTTGTCCCTCGTAACTAGGCAGGAGTCCTGACGTCGCTGAACAAACACGTGTGTGGAAGGGCCATCCCCGTCGTAACTCGAGAATATACCTCAGGATCCCGCCGCAACTCGAGAAAAACCATGAGACTTCCCCCTCGCCGCGAGATGAGGCCCGATTCCCCTGCACTGCGTGCAGAGCAATTCCGTGTTGCACATCACACAGGAAAGGAGCCTTGATTTCCTTGATGGCACTCCAGAGAGACCCCAAGAACACTGTTTCAAGGCTAGAGGGATCCTGAGGTCACTGTAGCAACACGAAAGAGCTCCGTGGACCGAAAATCAACTCGAGATGAGAGGTTAGTCCGTGGTTTCGACTCCAGAGGAATACCACCTTACCACAAGCACCTCAAGAGGAGGCTTCTCTCAGCTCTAGCTATGTGAGAGCCAGCCTGAGTTTGCGGCCTCAAGTGGAATGGACACCGCGATGCCCTGACTTGAATTAAGCCCGGATATCCTTGTAGTTACTTGAATGGAGGCCCGTCTTGCATCTCCCAAGACGAAAGGATGTCTGAATCCCCTGTGGAGACCACAGAGAAAGACCTAGTTCCCCACCTCATCGCGACCGGAGGCCTCACATCCTTTAAAAACTCCAGAGGTACGCGGAGATCAGTGACTCCAAAGGAGCCGATGCCTGACTCCTCGTGAAACGTGATAGGAGTCCCAGGATTCCTGTGGCACGTGGAAAGGGACTCTTGGTCTCCCGCCTCAGCTGGAGAGGCGTCCCAATTGCCCTGCCAAGCCTCGAGGAGAATCCCGAGTTGTCCCTCACAACTAGGCAGGAGTCCCGATGTCGCTGAACAAACACGTGTGTGGAAGGGCCAACCCGTCGTAACTCGAGAATATACACCAGGTTCCCGCCGCAACTCGAGAAAAACCATGAGACTTCCCCCTCGCCACGAAATGAGGCCCGATTCCCCGTCACTGCGTGCACAGCAATTCCGTGTTGCACATCACACATGAAAGGAGCCTTGATTTCCTTGATGGCACTCCAGAGAAACCCCAAGAACACTGTTTCAAGGCTAGAGGGATCCTGAGGTCACTGTAGCAACAAGCAAGAGCTCCGTGGACCAAAAATCAACTCGAGATGAGAGGATAGTCCCTGGCTTCGACTCCAGAGGAATACCACCTTACCACAAGCACCTCAAGAGGAGGCTTCTCTCAGCTCTAGGTATGTGAGAGGGACCCTGAGTTTGCGGCCTCAAGTGGAATGGACACCGCGATGCCCTGACTCGAAATAAGGAAGGATATCCCTGCAGTGACTTGAATGCAGGCTCGTCTTTCGTCTCCCAAGACGAAAGGATGTCTGAATCCCCTGTGGAGACCACAGAGAAAGACCTAGTTCCCCACCTCATCGCGACCGGAAGCCTCACATCCTTTGAAAACTCCAGAGGTGCGCGGATATCAGTGCCTCTAAAGGAGATGATGTCTGACTCCTCGTGAAGCTTGATAGGACTCCCAGGATTCCTGTGGCACGTGGAAAGGGACCCTTGGTCCCCCGCCTCACCTGGCGAGGCGTCCCAATTGCCCTTCCAAGCCTCGAGGAGAATCCCGAGTTGTCCCTCGCAACTAGGCAGGAGTCCTGACGTCGCTGAACAAACACGTGTGTGGAAGGGCCATCCCCCTCGCAACTCGAGTATACACCCCAGGTTCCCGCCGCCACTCGAGAAAAACCATGAGACTTCCCACTCGCCGCGAGATGAGTCCCGATTCCCCTGCACTGCGTGCAGAGCAATTCCGTGTTGCACATCACACAGGAAAGGAGCCTTGATTTCCTTGATGGCACTCCAGAGAAACCCCAAGAACACTCTTTCAAGGCTAGAGGGATCCTGAGGTCAATGTAGCAACAATAAAGAGCTCCGGGAACCAAAAATCAACTTGAGATGAAAGGTTAGTCCCTGGTTTCGAATCCAGAGGAATACCACCTTACCACAAGCACCTCAAGAGGAGGCTTCTCTCAGCTCTAGGTATGTGAGAGGGACCCTGAGTTTGCCGCCTCAAGTGGAATGGACACTGCGATGCCCTGACTCGAAATAAGGCCGGATATCCTTGTAGTTACTTGAATGCAGGCGCGTCTTGCATCTCCCAAGACGAAAGGGTGTCTGAATCCCCTGTGGAGACCACAGAGAAAGACCTAGTTCCCCACCTCATCGCGACCGGATGCCTCACATCCTTTGAAAACTCCAGAGGTACACGGAGATCAGTGCCTCCAAAGGAGCCGATGCCTCACTCCTCATCGAACTTGATAGGAGTCCCAGGATTCCTGTGGCACGTGGAAAGGGAACCTTGGTCTCCCGCCTCAGCTGGAGAGGCGTCCCAATTGCCCTGCCAAGCCTACAGGAGAATCCCCAGTTGTCCCTCGCAAATAGGCAGGAGTCCTGACGTCGCTGAACAAACACGTGTGTGGAAGGGCCATCCCGTCATAACTCGAGAATATACCCCAGGATCCTGCCGCAACTGGAGAAAAACCATGAGACTTCCCCCTCGCCGCGAGATGAGGCCCGATTCCCCTGCACTGAGTGCACAGCAATTCCGTGTTGCACATCACACCTGAAAGGAGCCTTGATTTCCTTGATGGCACTCCAGAGAAACCCCAAGAACACTGTTTCAAGGCTAGAGGGATCCTGAGGTCACTGTAGCAACACGAAAGAGCTCCGTGGACCAAAAATCAACTCGAGATGAGAGGTGAGTCCCTGGCTTCGACTCCAGAGGAATACCACCTTACCACAAGCACCTCAAGAGGAGGCTTCTCTCAGCTCAGGGTATGTAAGAGGGACCCTGATTTTGCGGCCTCAAGAGGAATGGACACCGCGATGCCCTGACTCGAAATAAGGCCGGATATCCCTGCAGTGACTTGAATGCAGGCTCGTCTTGCAGCTCCCAAGATGAAAGGATGTCTGAATCCCCTGTGGAGACCACAGAGAAAGACCTAGTTCCCCACCTCATTGGGACCTGAGGCCTCACATCCTTTGAAAACTCCAGAGGTTCGCGGATATCAGTGCCTCTAAAGGAGATGATGCCTGACTCCTCGTGAAGCTTGATAGAAGTCCCAGGATTCCTGTGGCACGTGGAAAGGGACCCTTGGTCTCCCGCCTCAGCTGGAGAGGCGTCCCAATTGCCCTGCCAAGCCTCGAGGAGAATCCCGAGTTGTCCCTCGCAATTAGGCAGGAGTCCTGACATCGCTAAACAAACACGTGGGTGGAAGGGCCATCCCCGTCGTAACTCGAGAATATACCCAAGGTTCCCGCCGCAACTCGAGAAAAACCATGAGACTTCCCCCTCCCCGCGAGATGAGGCCCGATTCCCCTGCACCGCGTGCACAGCAATTCCGTGTGGCACATCACACATGAAAGGAGCGTTGATTTCCTTGATGGCACTCCAGAGAAACCCCAAGAACACTGTTTCAAGGCTAGAGGGATCCAGAGGTCACTGTAGAAACACGAAAGAGCTCTGTGGACCAAAAATCAACTCGAAATGAGAGGTTAGTACCTGGCTTCGACTCCAGAGTAATACCACCTTACCACAAGCACCTCAAGAGGAGGCTTCTCTCAGCTCTAGGTATGTGAGAGGGACCCTGAGTTTGCGGTGACAAGTGGAATGGACACCGCGATGCCCTGACTCGAAATAAGGCCGGATATCCCTGCAGTGACTTGAATGCAGGCTCGTCTTGCATCTCGCAAGATGAAAGGATGTCTGAATCCCCTGTGGAGACCACAGAGAAAGAACTAGTTCCCCACCTCATCGCGACCGGATGCCTCACATCCTTTGAAAACTCCAGAGGTACGCGGAGATCAGTGCCTCCAAAGGAGCCGATGCCTCACTCCTCATCGAACTTGATAGGAGCCCCAGGATTCCTGTGGCACGTGGAAAGGGACCCTTGGTCTCCCGCCTCAGCTGGAGAGGCGTCCCAATTGCCCTGCCAAGCCTCCAGGAGAATCCTGAGTTGTCCCTCGCAACTAGGCAGGAGTCCTGACGTCGCTGAACAAACACGTGTGTGGAAGGGCCATCCCGTCATAACTCGAGAATGTACCCCAGGATCCTGCCGCAACTGGAGAAAAACCATGAGACTTCCCCCTCGCCGCGAGATAAGGCCCAATTCCCCTGCACTGAGTGCACAGCAATTCCGTGTTGCACATCACACCTGAAAGGAGCCTTGATTTCCTTGATGGCACTCCAGAGAAACCCCAAGAACACTGTTTCAAGGCTAGAGGGATCCTGAGGTCACTGTAGCAACACGAAAGAGCTCCGTGGACCAAAAATCAACTCGAGATGAGAGGTTAGTCCCTGGCTTCGACTCCAGAGGAATACCACCTTACCACAAGCACCTCAAGAGGAGGCTTCTCTCAGCTCTAGGTATGTGAGAGGGACCCTGATTTTGCGGCCTCAAGAGGAATGGACACCGCGATGCCCTGACTCGAAATAAGGCCGGATATCCCTGCAGTGACTTGAATGCAGGCTCGTCTTGCAGCTCCCAAGATGAAAGGATGTCTGAATCCCCTGTGGAGACCACAGAGAAAGACCTAGTTCCCCACCTCATTGGGACCTGAGGCCTCACATCCTTTGAAAACTCCAGAGGTTCGCGGATATCAGTGCCTCTAAAGGAGATGATGCCTGACTCCTCGTGAAGCTTGATAGGAGTCCCAGGATTCCTGTGGCACGTGGAAAGGGACCCTTGGTCTCCCGCCTTAGCTGGAGAGGTGTCCCAATTGCCTTGCCAAGCCTCGAGGAGAATCCCGAGTTGTCCCTCGCAATTAGGCAGGAGTCCTGACATCGCTAAACAAACACGTCTTTGGAAGGGCCATCCCCGTCGTAACTCGAGAATATACCCAAGGTTCCCGCCGCAACTCGAGAAAAACCATGAGACTTCCCCCTCGCCGCGAGATGAGGCCCGATTCCCCTGCACCGCGTGCACAGCAATTCCGTGTGGCACATCACACATGAAAGGAGCGTTGATTTCCTTGATGGCACTCCAGAGAAACCCCAAGAACACTGTTTCAAGGCTAGAGGGATCCTGAGGTCACTGTAGCAACACGAAAGAGCTCCGTGGACCAAAAATCAACTCGAGATGAGAGGTTAGTCCCTGGCTTCGACTCCAGAGGAATACCACCTAACCACAAGCACCTCAAGAGGAGGCTTCTCTCAGCTCTAGGTATGTGAGAGGGACCCTGAGTTTGCGGCCTCAAGTGGAATGGACACCGCGATGCCCTGACTCGAAATAAGGCCGGATATCCCTGCAGTGACTTGAATGCAGGCTCGTCTTGCATCTCCCAAGACGAAAGGGTGTCTGAATCCCCTGTGGAGAACACAGAGAAAGACCTAGTTCCCCACCTCATCGTGACCGGAGGCCTCACATCCTTTGAAAACTCCAGAGGTACGCGGAGATCAGTGCCTCCAAACGAGACGATGCCTGACTCCTCGTGAAACTTGATAGGAGTCCCAGGATTCCTGTGGCACGTGGAAAGGGACCCTTGGTCTCCCGCCTCAGCTGGAGAGGCGTCCCAATTGCCCTGCCAAGCCTCGAGGAGAATCCCGAGTTGTCCCTCGCAAGTAGGCAGGATTCCTGACGTGGATGAACAAACACGTGGGTGGAAGGGCCATCCCCGTCGTAACTCGACAATATACCCCAGGTTCCCGCCGCAACTCGAGAAAAACCATGAGACTTCCACCTCGCCTCGAGATGAGGCCCGATTCCCCTGCATTGCGTGCAGACCAATTCCGTGTGGCACATCACACATGAAAGGAGCCTTGATTTCCTTGATGGCACTCCAGAGAAACTCCAAGAACACTGTTTCAAGGATAGAGGGATCCTGAGGTCACTGTAACAACACGAAAGAGCTCCGTGGACCAAAAATCAACTCGAGATGAGAGGTTAGTCCCTGGCTTCGACTCCAGAGGAATACCACCTTACCACAAGCACCTCAAGAGGAGGTTTCTCTCAGCTCTAGGTATTTGAGAGGGAATCTGAGTTTGCAGCCTCAAGTGGAATGGATACAGCGATGCCCTGACTCGAAATAAGGCCGGATATCCCTGCAGTGACTTGAATGCAGGTTCGTCTTGCATCTCCCAAGACGAAAGGATGTCTGTGTCCCCTGTGGAGACCACAGAGAAAGACCTAGTTCACCACCTCATCGCGACCGGAGGCCTCACATCCTTTGAAAACTCCAGAGGTACGCGGAGATCAGTGCCTCCAAAGGAGACAATGCCTGACTCCTCATGAACCTTGATAGGATTCCCAGGATTCCTGTGGCACGTGGAAAGGGACCATTGGTCTCCCGCCTCAGCTGGAGAGGCGTCCCAATTGCCCTGCAAAGCCTCGAGGAGAATCCCGAGGTGTCCCTCGTAACTAGGCAGGAGTCCTGACGTCGTTGAACAAACACGTGTGTGGAAGGGCCATCCCCGTCGTAACTCGAGAATATACCCCAGGTTCCCGCCGCAACTCGAGATAAACCATGAGACTTCTCCCTCGCTGTGAGATGAGGCCAGATTCCCTTGCACTGCGTGAAGAGCAATTCCGTGTTGCACTTCACACATGAAAGGAGCCTTGATTTCCTTGATGGCACTGCAGAGAAACCCCAAGAACACTGTTTCAAGGCTAGAGGGATCCTGAGGTCACTGTAGCAACACGAAAGAGCTCCGGGGACCAAAGATCAACTCGAGATGAGAGGTTAGTCCCTGGCTTCGACTTCAGAGGAATACCACCTTACCACAAGCAGCTGAAGACGAGACTTCCCTCAGCTCTATGTATGTGAGAGGAACCCTGAGTTTGCGGCCTCAAGTGGAATGGACACCGTGATGCCTGTCTCGAACTAAGGCCGGATATCCCTGCAGTGACTTGAATGCAGGCTCGTATTGCATCTCCCAAGACGAAAGGGTGTTTGAATCCCCTGTGGAGACCACAGAGAAAGACCTAGTTCCCCACCTCATCACGACCGGAGGACTCACATCTTTGACAACTCCAGAGGGACGCGGAGATCAGTGCCTTCAAAGGAGACAATGCTTGACTCCTCATGAAACTTGATATCAGTCAAAGGATTACTGTGGCACGTGGAAAGGGACACTTGGTCTCCCGCCTCAGGTGGAGAGGCATCCCAATTGCCCTGCCAAGCCTCGAGGAGAATCCCGAGTTGTCCCTCGAAACTAGGCAGGAGTCCTGACGTCGCTGAACAAACACGTGTGTGGAAGGGCCATTCCCTCGTAACTCGAGAATATACCAAAGGTTCCCGCCACAACTCGAGAAAAGCCATGAAACTTCCCCCTCGCCGCGAGATGAGGCCTGATTCCCCTGCACTGCGTACAGAGCAATTCCGTGTTGCACATCACACATGAAAGGAGCCTTGATTTCCTTGATGGCACTCCAGAAAATCCCCAAAAACACTGTTTCAAGGCTACCGGGATCCTGAGGTCACTGTAGCAACACGAAAGACCTCCGTGGACCAAAAATCAACTCGAGATGAGAGGTTAGTCCCTGGCTTCGACTCCAGAGGAATACCACCTTACCACAACCACCTCAAGAGGAGGCTTCTCTCAGCTCTAGCTATGTGAGAGGGACCCTGAGTTTGCGGCCTCAAGTGGAATGGACACCGCGATGCCCTGACTCGAAATAAGGCCTGATATCCCTGCAGTGACTTGAATGCAGGCTCGTCTTGCATCTCCCAAGACGAAAGGATGTCTGAATCCCCTGTGGAGACCACAGAGAAAGACCTGTTCCCTACCTCATCGCGACCGGAGGCCTCACATCCTTTGAAAACTCCAGAGGTACGCGGAGATCAGTGCCTCCAAAGGAGACGATGCCTGACTCCCCGTGAAAATTGATAGGAGTCCCAGGATTCCTGTGCCACGTGGAAAGCACCGTTGGTCTCCCCCCTCAGCTGGAGAGGCGTCTCAATTGCCCTGCCAAGCCTTGAGGAGATTCCCGAGTTGGCCCTCGCAACTAGGCAGGAGTCGTGACGTCGCTGAACAAACACGTGTGTGGAAGGGCCATCCCCGTCGTAACTCGAGAATATACTTTCCCGTCGCAACTCGAGAAAAACCATGAGACTTCCCCCTCGCCGCGAGATGAGGGCCGATTCCCCTGCACTGCGTGCAGAGCAATTCCGTGTTGCACATCACACATGAAAGGAGCCTTGATTTCCTTGATGGCACTCCAGAGAAACCCCAAGAACACTGTTTCAAGGCTAGAGGGATCCTGAGGTCACTGTAGCAACACGAAAGAGCTCCCTGGACCAAAAATCAATTCGAGATGAGAGGTTAGTCCCTGGCTTTGACTCCAGAGGAATACCACCTTACCACAAGCACCTCAAAAGGATGATTCTCTCAGCTCTAGGTATGTGAGAGGGACCCTGAGTTTGCGGCCACAGGTGGAATGGACACCGCGATGCCCTGTCTCGAAATAAGGCCGGATATCCCTGCAATGACTTGAATGCAGGCTCGTTTTGCATCTCCCAAGACGAAAGACTGTCTGAATCCCCTGTGGAGACCACAGAGAAAGACCTGTTCCCCACCTCATCGCGACAGGAGGCCTCACATCCTTTGAAAACTCCAGAGGTACGCGGAGATCAGTGCCTCCAAAGGAGACGATGCCTGACTCCTCGTGAAACTTGATAGGAGTCCCAGGATTCCTGTGGCACGTGGAAAGGGATGCTTGGTCTCCCGCCTCAGCTGGAGAGGCGTCCCAATTGCCCTGCCAAGCCTCGAGGAAAATCCCGAGTTGTCCCTCGCAACTAGGCAGGAGTCCTGATGTCACTGAACAATCACGTGGGTGAAAGGGCCATCCCGTCGTAACTCGAGAATATACCCCAGGTTCCCGCCGCAACTCGAGAAAAACCAGGAGACTTCCCCCTCGCCGCGAGATGAGGCCCGATTCCCCTGCACTGCGTACAGAGCAATTCCGTGTTGCACATCACACATGATAGGAGCCTTGATTTCCTTGATGGCACTCCAGAAAATCCCCAAAAACACTGTTTCAAGGCTAGAGGGATCCTGAGGTCACTGTAGCAACACGAAAGAGCTCCGTGGACCAAAAATCAACTCGAGATGAGAGGTTATTCCCTGGCTTCGAATCCAGCGGAATACCACCTTATCACAAGCACCTCAAGAGGAGGCTTCTCTCAGCTCTAGGTATGTGAGAGGGACCCTGAGTTTGCGGCCTCAAGTGGAATGGACACCGCGATGCCCTGACTCGAACTAAGGCCGGATATCCCTGCAGTGACTTGAATGCAGGCTCGTCTTGCCTCTCCCAAGACGTAAGGATGTTTGAATCCCCTGTGGAGACCACAGAGAAAGACCTGTTCCCCACCTCATCGCGACCGGAGGCCTCACATCCTTTGAAAACTCCAGAGGTACGCGGAGATCAGTGCCTCCAAAGGAGACGATGCCTGAATCCTCGTGAAACTTGATAGGAGTCCCAGGATTTCTGTGGCACGTGGAAAGGGACACTTGGTCTCCCGCCTCAGCTGGAGAGGCGTCCCAATTGCCCTGCCAAGCCTCGAGGAGAATCCCGAGTTGTCCCTCGCAACTAGGAGGGAGTCCTGACGTCGCTGAACAAACACGTGTGTGGAAGGGCCATCCCCTCGAAACTCGAGAATATACCAAAGGTTCCCGCCGCAACTCGAGAAAAATCATGAGACTTCCGCCTCGCCGCGAGATGAGGCCCGATTCCCCTGCACTGCGTGCAGAGCAATTCCGTGTTGCACATCACACATGAAAGGAGCGTTGATTTCCTTGATGGCACTCCAGAGAAACCCCAAGAACAGTGTTTCAAGGCTAGAGGGATCCTGAGGTCACTGTAGCAACACGAAAGAGCTCCGTGGACCAAACATCAACTCGAGATGAGAGGTTAGTCCCTGGCTTCGACTCCAGAGGAATACCACCTAACCACAAGCACCTCAAGAGGAGGCTTCTCTCAGCTCTAGGTATGTGAGAGGGACCCTGAGTTTGCGGCCTCAAGTGGAATGGACACCGCGATGCCCTGACTCGAACTAAGGCCGGATATCCCTGCAGTGACTTGAATGCAGGCTCGTCTTGCATCTCCCAAGACGAAAGGATGTCTGAATCCCCTGTGGAGACCACAGAGAAAGACCTAGTTCCCCACCTCATCGTGACCGGAGGTTTCACATCCTTTGAAAACTCCAGAGGTACGCGGAGATCAGTGCCTCCAAACGAGACGATGCCTGACTCCTCGTGAAACTTGATAGGAGTCCCAGGATTCCTGTGGCACGTGGAAAGGGACCCTTGGTCTCCCGCCTCAGCTGGAGAGGCGTCCCAATTGCCCTGCCAAGCCTCGAGGAGAATCCCGAGTTGTCCCTCGCAACTAGGCAGGAGTCCTGATGTCGCTAAACAAACACATGTGTGGAAGGGCCTACCCGGTGTAACTCGAGAATATACCCCAGGTTCCCGCCGCAACTCGAGAAAAACCATGAGACTTCCCCTCGCCAAGAGATGAGGCTCGATTCCCCTGCACTGCGTGCAGAGCAGTTCCGTGTTGCACATCACACATGAAAGGAGCCTTGATTTCCTTGATGGCACTCCAGAGAAACCCCAAGAACACTGTTTCAAGGCTAGAGGGATCCTGAGGTCACTGTAGCAACACGAAAGAGCTCCCTGGACCAAAAATCAACTCGAGATGAGAGGTTAGTCCCTGGCTTTGACTCCAGAGGAATACCACCTTACCACAAGCACCTCAAAAGGAGGATTCTCACAGCTCTAGGTATGTGAGAGGGACCCTGAGTTTGCGGCCACAGGTGGAATGGACACCGCGATGCCCTGTCTCGAAATAAGGCCGGATATCCCTGCAATGACTTGAATGCAGGCTCGTTTTGCATCTCCCAAGACGAAAGGGTGTTTGAATCCCCTGTGGAGACCACAGAGAAAGACCTGTTCCCCACCTCATCGCGACAGGAGGCCTCACATCCTTTGAAAACTCCAGAGGTACGCGGAGATCAGTGCCTCCAAAGGAGACGATGCCTGACTCCTCGTGAAACTTGATAGGAGTCCCAGGATTCCTGTGGCACGTGGAAAGGGATGCTTGGTCTCCCGCCTCAGCTGGAGAGGCGTCCCAATTGCCCTGCCAAGCCTCGAGGAAAATCCCGAGTTGTCCCTCGCAACTAGGCAGGAGTCCTGATGTCACTGAACAATCACGTGGGTGGAAGGGCCATCCCGTCGTAACTCGAGAATATACCCAAGGTTCCCGCCGCAACTCGGGAAAAACCATGAGACTTCCCCCTCGCCGCGAGATGAGGCCCGATTCCCCTGCACTGCGTACAGAGCAATTCCGTGTTGCACATCACACATGATAGGAGCCTTGATTTCCTTGATGGCACTCCAGAAAATCCCCAAAAACACTGTTTCAAGGCTAGAGGGATCCTGAGGTCACTGTAGCAACACGAAAGAGCTCCGTGGACCAAAAATCAACTCGAGATGAGAGGTTATTCCCTGGCTTCGAATCCAGCGGAATACCACCTTATCACAAGCACCTCAAGAGGAGGCTTCTCTCAGCTCTAGGTATGTGAGAGGGACCCTGAGTTTGCGGCCTCAAGTGGAATGGACACCGCGATGCCCTGACTCGAACTAAGGCCGGATATGCCTGCAGTGACTTGAATGCAGGCTCGTCTTGCCTCTCCCAAGACGGAAGGATGTCTGAATCCCCTGTGGAGACCACAGAGAAAGACCTGTTCCCCACCTCATCGCGACCGGAGGCCTCACATTCTTTGAAAACTCCAGAGGTACGCGGAGATCAGTGCCTCCAAAGGAGACGATGCCTGAATCCTCGTGAAACTTGATAGGAGTCCCAGGATTCCTGTGGCACGTGGAAAGGGACCCTTGGTCTCCCGCCTCAGCTGGAGAGGCGTCCCAATTGCCCTGCCAAGCCTCGAGGAGAATCCCGAGTTGTCCCTCGCAACTAGGCAGGAGTCCTGATGTCGCTAAACAAACACATGTGTGGAAGGGCCTACCCGGTGTAACTCGAGAATATACCCCAGGTTCCCGCCGCAATTCGAGAAAAACCATGAGACTTCCCCCTCGTCAAGAGATGAGGCTCGATTCCCCTGCACTGCGTGCAGAGCAGTTCCGTGTTGCACATCACACATGAAAGGAGCCTTGATTTCCTTGATGGCACTCCAGAGAAACCCCAAGAACACTGTTTCAAGGCTAGAGGGATCCTGAGGTCACTGTAGCAACAGGAAAGAGCTCGTGGACCAGAAATCAACTCGAGATGAGAGGTTAGTCCCTGGCTTCGACTCCATAGGAATACCACCTTACCACAGGCACCTCAAGAGGAGGTTTCTCTCAGCTCTAGGTATGTGAGAGAGACCCTGAGTGTGCGGCCTAAAGTGGAATGGACACCGCGATGCCCTGACTCAAAATAAGGCCGGATATCCCTGCAGTGACTTGAATGCAGGCTCGTCTTGCGTCTCCCAAAATGAAAGGATGTCTGAATCCCCTGTGGAGACCACAGAGAAAGACCTAGTTCCCCACCTCATCGCGACCGGAGGCCTCACATCCTTTGAAAACTCCAGAGGTACGCGAAGATCAGTACCTCCAAAGGAGACGATGCCTGACTCCTTGGAAAACTTGATAAGAGTCCCAGGATTCCTGTGGCACGTGGAAAGGGACCCTTTGTCTCCCGTCTCAGCTGGAGAGGCGTCCCAAGTGCCCTGCCAAGCCTCGAGGAGAATGCCGAGTTGTCCCTCGCAACTAGGCAGGAGTCCTGACGTCGCTGAACAAACACGTGTGTGGAAGGGCCATCCCCGTGGTAATTCGAGAATATACCCCAGGTTCCCCGCGCAACTTGAGAAAAACCATGAGACTTACCCCTCGCCGCGAGATGAGGCCCGATTCCCCTGCACTGCGTGCAGAGCAATTCCGTGTTGCACATCACACATGAAAGGAGCCTTGATTTCCTTGATGGCACTCCAGAGAAACCCCAAGAACACTGTTTCAAGGCTAGAGGGATCCTGAGGTCACTGTAGCAACACGAAAGAGCTCCGTGGACCAAAAATCAACTCGAGATGAGAGGTTAGTCCCTGGCTTCGACTCCAGAGGAATACCACCTTACCACAAGCACCTCAAGAGGAGGCTTCTCTCAGCTCTAGGTATGTGAGAGGGACCCTGAGTTTGCGGCCTCAAGTGGAATGGACACCGCGATGCCCTGACTCGAAATAAGGCCTGATATACCTGCAGTGACTTGAGTGCATGCTCGTCTTGCATCTCCCATGACGAAAGGATGTCTGAATCCCCTGTGGAGACCACAGAGAAAGAACTAGTTCCCCAGCTCTTCGCGACCGGAGGCCTCACATCCTTTGAAAACTCCAGAGGTATGCAGAGATCAGTGCCTCCAATGGAGACGATGCCTGACTCCTCGTGAAACTTGATAGGAGTCCCAGGATTCCTGTGGCACGGGGAAAGGGACCCTTGGTCTCCTGCCTCAGCTGGAGAGGCGTCACAATTGCCCTGCCAAGCCTCGAGGAGAATCCCGAGTTGTCCCTCGCAACTAGGCAGGAGTCCTGACGTCGCTGAACAAACACGTGTGTGGAAGGGCCATCCCCGTCGTAACTCGAGAATATACCCCAGGTTCCCCATGCAACTCGAGAAAAACCATGAGACTTCCCCCTAGCCGTGAGATGAGGCCCGATTCCCCTGCACTGCGTGCAGAGCAATTCCGAGTTGCACATCACACATGAAAGGAGCCTTGATTTCCTTGATGGCACTCCAGAGAAACCACAAGAACACTCTTTCATGGCTAGAGGGATCCTGAGGTCACTATACCAACACGAAAGAGCTCAGTGGACCACAAATCAACTCGACTTGAGAGGTTAGTCCCTGGCTTCGACTCCAGAGGAATACCACCTTACCACAAGCACCTCAAGAGGAGGCTTCTCTCAGCTCTAGGTATGTGAGAGGGACCCTGAGTGTGCGGCCTAAAGTGGAATGGACACCGAGATGCCCTGACTCGAAATAAGGCCGGATATCCCTGCAGTGACTTGAATGAAGGCTCGTCTTGCATCTCCCAACATGAAACGATGTCTGAATCCCCTGTGGAGACCACAGAGAAAGACCTAGTTCACCACCTCATCGCGACCGGAGGCCTCAAATCCTTTGAAAACTCCAGAGGTACGCGGAGATCAGTGCCTCCAAAGGGGACGATGCCTGACTCCTCGTGAAACTTGATAGGAGTCCCAGGATTCCTGTGGCACGTGGAAATGGACACTTGGTCTACCGCCTCAGCTGGAGAGGCGTCTCAATTGCCCTGCCAAGCCTCGAGGAGAATCCCGAGTTGTCCCTCGCAACTAGGCAGGAGTCCTGACGTCGCTGAACAAACATGTGTGTGGAAGGGCCATCCCCGTCGTAACTCAAGAATATACCCCAGGTTCCCGCCGCACCTCGAGAAAAACCATGAGACTTTCCCCTCGCCGCAAAATGAGGCCCGATACCCTGCACTGCATGCAGAGCAATTCCGTGTTGCACATCACACATGATAGGAGCCTTGATTTCCTTGATGGCACTCCAGAGAAAGCCCACGAACACTGTTTCAAGGTTAGAGGGATCCTGCGGTCACTGTAGCAACACGAAAGAGCTCCGTGGACCAAAAATCAACTAGAGATGAGAGGTTAGTCCCTGGCTTCGACTCCAGAGGAATACCACCTTACCACAAGCACCTCAAGAGGTGGCTTCTCTCACCTCTATGTATGTGAGAGGGACCCTGAGTTTGCGGCCTCAAGTGGAATGGACACCGCGATGCCCTGACTCGAAATAAGGCCAGATATCCCTGCAGTGACTTGAATGCAGGCTCGTCTTGCATCTCCCAAGACGAAAGGATGTCTGAATCCCCTGTGGAGACCACAGAGAAAGACCTAGTTCCACACTTCATCACGACCGGAAGCCTCACATCCTTTGAAAACTCCAGAGGTACGCGGAGATCAGTGCCTCCAAAGGAGACGATGCCTGACTCCTCGTGAAACTTGATAGGAGTCCCAGGATTCCTGTGGCACGTGGAAAGGGACCCTTGGTCTCCCGCCTCAGCTGGAGAGGCGTCCCAATTGCCCTGCCAAGCCTCGAGGAGAATCCCGAGTTGTCCCTCGCAAGTAGGCAGGATTCCTGACGTGGATGAACAAACACGTGGGTGGAAGGGCCATCCCCGTCGTAACTCGACAATATACCCCAGGTTCCCGCCGCAACTCGAGAAAAACCATGAGACTTCCACCTCGCCATGAGATGAGGCCCGATTCCCCTGCATTGCGTGCAGACCAATTCCGTGTGGCACATCACACATGAAAGGAGTCTTGATTTCCTTGATGGCACTTCAGAGAAACTCCAAGAACACTGTTTCAAGGATAGAGGGATGCTGAGGTCACTGTAACAACACGAAAGAGCTCCGTGGACCAAAAATCAACTCGAGATGAGAGGTTAGTCCCTGGCTTCGACTCCAGAGGAATACCACCTTACCACAAGCACCTCCAGAGGAGGCTTCTCTCAGCTCTAGGTATTTGAGAGGGAACCTGAGTTTGCAGCCTCAAGTGGAATGGATACAGGGATGCCCTGATTCGAAATAAGGCCGGATATCCCTGCAGTGACTTGAATGCAGGTTCGTCTTGCATCTCCCAAGACGAAAGGATGTCTGTGTCCCCTGTGGAGACCACAGAGAAAGACCTAGTTCCCCACCTCATCGCGACCAGAGGCCTGACATCCTTTGAAAACTCCAGAGGGACGCGGAGATCAGTGCCTCCAAAGGAGACAATGCCTGACTCCTCATGAACCTTGATAGGATTCCCAGGATTCCTGTGGCACGTGGAAAGGGACCATTGGTCTCCCGCCTCAGCTGGAGAGGCGTCCCAATTGCCCTGCAAAGCCTCGAGGAGAATCCCGAGGTGTCCCTCGTAACTAGGCAGGAGTCCTGACGTCGTTGAACAAACACGTGTGTGGAAGGGCCATCCCCGTCGTAACTCGAGAATATACCCCAGGTTCCCGCCGCAACTCGAGATAAACCATGAGCCTTCTCCCTCGCTGTGAGATGAGGCCAGATTCCCCTGCACTGCGTACAGAGCAATTCCGTGTTGCACATCACACATGATAGGAGCCTTGATTTCCTTGATGGCACTCCAGAATATCCCCAAAAACACTGTTTCAAGGCTAGAGGGATCCTGAGGTCACTGTAGCAACACGAAAGAGCTCTGTGGACCAAAAATCAACTCGAGATGAGAGGTTAGTCCCTGGCTTCGACTCCAGAGGAATACCACCTTACCACAAGCACCTCAAGAGGAGGCTTCTCTCAGCTCTAGGTATGTGAGAGGGACCCTGAGTTTGCGGCCTCAAGTGGAATGGCACCGCGATGCCCTGACTAGAAATAAGGGCAGATATCCCTGCAGTGACTTGAATGCAGGCTCGTCTTGCATCTCCGAAGACGAAAGGATGTCTGAATTCCCTGTGGAGACCACATAGAAAGACCTAGTTCCCCACCTCATCGCGACCAGAGGCCTCACATCCTTTGAAAACTCCAGAGGTACGCAAAGATCAGTGCCTCCAACGGAGACGATGCCTGACTCCTCGTGAAAATTGATAGGAGTCCCAGGATTCCTGTGGCACGTATAAAGGGACCCTTGGTCTCCCGCCTCAGCTGGAGAGGCGTCCCAATTGCCCTGCCAAGCCTCGAGGAGAATCCCGAGTTGTCCCTCGCAACTGGGCAGGAGTCCTGACGTCGCTGAACAAACACGTGTGTGGAAGGGCCATCCCCTCGAAACTCGAGAATATACCAAAGGTTCCCGCCGCAACTCGAGAAAAACCATGAGACTTCCGCCTCGCCGCGAGATGAGGCCCGATTCCCCTGCACTGCGTGCAGAGCAATTCCGTGTTGCACATCACACATGAAAGGAGCCTTGATTTCCTTGATGGCACTCCAGAGAAACCCCAAGAACAGTGTTTCAATACTAGAGGGATCCTGCGGTCACTGTAGCAACACGAAAGAGCTCCGTGGACCAAAAATCAACTCGAGATGAGAGGTTAGTCCCTGGCTTCGACTCCAGAGGAATACCACCTTACCACAAGCATCTCAAGAGGAGGCTTCTCTCAGCTCTAGGTATGTGAGAGGGACCCTGAGTTTGCGGCCTCAAGTGGAATGGCACCGCGATGCCCTGACTAGAAATAAGGGCAGATATCCCTGCAGTGACTTGAATGCAGGCTCGTCTTGCATCTCCGAAGACGAAGGGATGTCTGAATTCCCTGTGGAGACCACATAGAAAGACCTACTTCCCCACCTCATCGCGACCAGAGGCCTCACATCCTTTGAAAACTCCAGAGGTACGCAAAGATCAGTGCCTCCAACGGAGACGATGCCTGACTCCTCGTGAAAATTGATAGGAGTCCCAGGATTCCTGTGGCACGTATAAAGGGACCCTTGGTCTCCCGCCTCAGCTGGAGAGGCGTCCCAATTGCCCTGCCAAGCCTCGAGGAGAATCCCGAGTTGTCCCTCGCAACTAGGCAGGAGTCCTGACGTGGCTGAACAAACACGTGTGTGGAAGGGCCATCCCCGTCGAAACTCGAGAATATACCCCAGGTTCCCGCCGCAACTCGAGAAAAACCATGAGACTTCCCCCTTGCCGCGAGATGAGGCCCGATTCCCCTGCACTGCGTGCAGAGCAATTCCGTGTTGCACATCACACATGAAAGGAGCCTTGATTTCCTTAATGGCACTCCAGAGAAACCCCAAGAACACTGTTTCAAGGCTAGAGGGATCCTGAGGTCACTGTAGCAACACGAAAGAGCTCCGTGGACCACAAATCAACTCGAGATGAGAGGTTAGTCCCTGGCTTCGACTCCAGAGGAATACCACCTTACCACAAGCATCTCAAGAGGAGGCTTCTCTCAGCTCCAGCTATGTGAGAGGGACCCTGAGTTTGTGGCCTCAAGTGGAATGGACACCGCGATGCCCTGACTCGAAATAAGGCCGGATATCCCTGCAGTGACTTGAATGCAGGCTCGTCTTGCATCTCCCAAGACGAAAGGATGTCTGAATCACCTGTAGAGACCACAGAGAAAGACCTAGTTCCCCACCTCACCGCGACCAGAGGCCTCACATCCTTGGAAAACTCCAGAGGTACGCGGAGATCAGTGCCTCCAAAGGAGACGATGCCTGACTCCTCGTGAAAATTGATAGGAGTCCCAGGATTCCTGTGGCACGTATAAAGGGACCCTTGGTCTCCCGCCTCAGCTGGAGAGGCGTCCCAATTGCCCTGCCAAGCCTCGAGGAGAATCCCGAGTTGTCCCTCGCAACTAGGCAGGAGTCCTGACGTCGCTGAACAAACACGTGTGTGGAAGGGCCATCCCCTCGTAACTCGAGAATATACGAAAGGTTCCCACCGCAACTCGAGAAAAGCCATGAAACTTCACCCTCGCCGCGAGATGAGGTCCGATTCCCCGGCACTGCGTACAGAGCAATTCCGTGTTGCACATCACACATGAAAGGAGCCTTGATTTCCTTGATGGCACTCCAGAAAATCCCCAAAAACACTGTTTCAAGGCTAAAGGGATCCTGAGGTCACTGTAGCAAGAAGAAAGAGCTCCGTGGACCAAAAATCAACTCGAGATGAGAGGTTAGTCCCTGGCTTCGACTCCAGAGTAATACCACCTTACCACAAGCAGCTCAAAACGAGACTTCTCTCAGCTCTATATATGTGAGGGGGACCCTGATTTTGCGGCCTCAAGTGGAATGGACACCGCGATGCCCTGACTCGAAATAAGGCCGGACATCCCAGCAGTGACTTGAATGCAGGCTCATATTGCAACTCCCAAGACGAAAGGGTGTTTGAATCCCCTGTGGAGACCACAGAGAAAGACCTAGTTCCCCACCTCATCGCAACCGGAGGCCTCACATCCTTTGAAAACTCCAAAGGGACGCGGAGATCAGTGCCTTCAAAGGAGACGATGCCTGACTCCTCGTGAAACTTGATAGGAGTCCCAGGATTCCTGTGGCACATAGAAAGGGAAACTTGGTCTCCCGCCTCAGCTGGAGAGGCGTCCCAATTGCCCTGCCAAGCCCTGAGGAGAATCCCGAGTTGTCCCCCGCAATTAGGCAGGAGTCCTGACCTCTCTGAGCAAACACGTGTTTGGAAGGGCCATCCCCGTCGTAACTCGAGAATATACCCCAGGTTCCCGCCGCAACTCGAGAAAAACCATGAGACTTCCCCCACGCCGCGAGATGAGGCCCGATTCCCCTGCACTGCTTGCAGAACAATTCCGTGTTGCACATCACACATGAAAGGAGCCTTGATTTCCTTGATGGCACTCCAGAGAAACCCCAAGAACACTGTTTCAATGCTAGAGGGATCCTGCGGTCACTGTAGCAACACGAAAGAGCTCCGTGGACCAAAAATCAACTCGAGATGAGAGGTTAGTCCCTGGCTTCGACTCCAGAGGAATACCACCTTACCACAAGCACCTCAAGAGGAGGCTTCTCTCAGCTCTAGGTATGTGAGAGGGACCCTGAGTTTGCGGCCGCACGTGGAATGGCACCGCGATGCCCTGACTAGAAATAAGGGCAGATATCCCTGCAGTGACTTGAATGCAGGCTCGTCTTGCATCTCCCAAGACGAAAGGATGTCTGAATTCCCTGTGGAGACCACCGAGAAAGACCTAGTTCCCCACCTCATCGCGACCGGAGGCCTCACATCCTTTGAAAAATCCAGAGGTACGCGGAGATCAGTGCCTCCAACGGAGACGATGCCTGACTCCTCGTGAAAATTGATAGGAGTCCCAGGATTCCTGTTGCTCTTATAAAGGGACCCTTGGTCTCCCGCCTCAGCTGGAGAGGCGTCCCAATTGCCCTGCCAAGCCTCGAGGAGAATCCCGAGTTGTCCCTCGCAACTAGGCAGGAGTCATGACGTCGCTGAACAAACACGTGTGTGGAAGGGCCATCCCCGTCGAAACTCGAGAATATACCCCAGGTTCCCGCCGCAACTCGAGAAAAACCATGAGACTTCCCCTCGCCGCGAGATGAGGCCCGATTCCCCTGCACTGCGTGCAGAGCAATTCCGTGTTGCACATCACACATGAAAGGAGCCTTGATTTCCTTAATGGCACTCCAGAGAAACCCCAAGAACACTGTTTCAAGGCTAGAGGGATCCTGAGGTCACTGTAGCAACACGAAAGAGCTCCGTGGACCAAGAATCAACTCGAGATGAGAGGTTAGTCCCTGGCTTCGACTCCAGAGGAATACCACCTTACCACAAGCATCTCAAGAGGAGGCTTCTCTCAGGTCCAGCTATGTGAGAGGGACCCTGAGTTTGCGGCCTCAAGTGGAATGGACACCGCGATGCCCTGACTCGAATTAAGGCCGGATATCCCTGCAGTGACTTGAATGCAGGCTCGTCTTGCATCTCCCAAGACGAAAGGATGTCTGAATCCCCTGTGGAGACCACAGAGAAAGACCTAGTTCCCCACCTCACCGCGACCAGAGGCCTCACATCCTTGGAAAACTCCAGAGGTACGCGGAGATCAGTGCCTCCAAAGGAGACGATGCCTGACTCCTCGTGAAAATTGATAGGAGTCCCAGGTTTCCTGTGGCACGTGGAAAGGGAACCTTGGTCTCCCGCCTCAGCTGGAGAGGCGTCCCAATTGCCCTGCCAAGCCTCGAGGAGAATCCCGAGTTGTCCCTCGCAACTAGGCAGGAGTCCTGACGTCGCTGAACAAACACGTGTGTGGAAGGGCCATCCCCGTCGAAACTCGAGAATATACCCCAGGTTCCCGCCGCAACTCGAGAAAAACCATGAGACTTCCCCCTCGCCGCGAGATGAGGCCCGATTCCCCTGCACTGCGTGCAGAGCAATTCCGTGTTGCACATCACACATGAAAGGAACCTTGATTTCCTTGATGGCACTCCAGAGAAACCCCAAGAACACTGTTTCAAGGCTAGAGGGATCCTGAGGTCACTGTAGCAACACGAAAGAGCTCCGTGGACCAAGAATCAACTCGAGATTAGAGGTTAGTCCCTGGCTTCGACTCCAGAGGAATACCACCTTACCACAAGCACCTCAAGAGGAGGCTTCTCTCAGCTCTAGCTATGTGAGAGGGACCCTGAGTTTGCGGCCTCAAGTGGAATGGACACCGCGATGCCCTGACTCGAAATAAGGCCGGAAATCCCTGCAGTGACTTGAATGCAGGCTCGTCTTGCATCTCCCAAGACGAAAGGATGTCTGAATCCCCTGTGGAGACCAAAGAGAAAGACCTAGTTCCCCACCTCATCGCGACCGGAGGCCTCACATCCCTTGAAAACTCCAGAGGTACGCGGAGATCAGTGCCTCCAAAGGAGACGATGCCTGACTCCTCGTGAAACTTGATAGGAGTCCCAGGATTCCTGTGGCACGTGGAAAGGGACCCTTGGTCTCCCGCCTCAGCTGGAGAGGCATCCCAATTGCCCTGCCAAGCCTTAAGGAGAATCCCGAGTTGTCCCCTGCAACTAGGCAGGAGTCCTGACGTCGCTGAACAAACACGTGGGTGGAATTTCCATCCCCGTCGAAACTCGAGAATATACCCCAGGTTCCCGCCGCAACTCGAGAAAAACCATGAGATTTCCCCCTCGCCGTGAGATGAGGCCCGATTCCCCTGCACTGCTTGCAGAACAATTCCGTATGCACATCACACATGAAAGGAGCCTTGATTTCCATGATGCCACTCCAGAGAAACCCCAAGAACACTGTTTCAAGGCTAGAGGGATCCTGCGGTCACTGTAGCAACACGATAGAGCTCCGTGGACCAAAAATCAACTCGAGATGAGAGGTTAGTCCCTGGCATCGACTCCAGAGGAATACCACCTTACCACAAGCACCTCAAGAGGAGGCTTCTCTCAACTCTAGGTATGTGAGCGGGACCCTGAGATTTCGGCCTCACGTGGAATGGCACCGCGATGCCCTGACTAGAAATAAGGGCAGATATCACTGCAGTGACTTGAATGCAGGCTCGTCTTGAATCTCCCAAGACGAAAGGATGTCTGAATCCCCTGTGGAGACCACATAGAAAGACCTAGTTCCCCACCTCATCGCGACCAGAGGCCTCACATCCTTTGAAAACTCCAGAGGTATGCAGAGATCAGTGCCTCCAAAGGAGACGATGCCTGACTCCTCGTGAAAATTGATAGGAGTCCCAGGATTCCTGTGGCACGTATAAAGGGACCCTTGGTCTCCCGCCTCAGCTGGAGAGGCGTCCCAATTGCCCTGCCAAGCCTCGAGGAGAATCCCGAGTTGTCCCTCGCAACTAGGCAGGAGTCCTGACGTCGCTGAACAAACACGTGGGTGGAAGGGCCATCCCCGTCGTAACTCGAGAATTTACCCCAAGTTCCCGCCGCAACTCGAGAAAAACCAGGAGACTTCCCCCTCGCCGCGAGATGAGGCCCGATTCCCCTACACTGCGTGCAGAGCAATTCCGTGTTGTACATTCACACATGAAAGGAGCCTTGATTTCCTTGATGGCACTCCAGAGAACCCGCAAGAACACTGTTTCAAGGCTAGAGGGATCCTGCGGTCACTGTAGCAACACGAAAGAGGTCCGTGGACCAAAAATCAACTCCAGATGAGAGGTTAGTCCCTGGCTTCGACTCCAGAGGAATACCACCTTACCACAAGCACCTCAAGTGGAGGCTTCTCTCAGGTCTAGGTATGTGAGAGGGACCCAGAGTTTGCGGCCTCAAGTGGAATGGACACCGCGATGCCTTGACTCGAAATAACGCTGGATATCCCTGCAGTGACTTGAATGCAGGCTCGTCTTGCATCTCCCAAGACGAAAGGATGTCTGTATCCCCTGTGGAGACCACAGAGAAAGACCTAGTTCCCCACCTCATCGCGACCGGAGGCCTCACATCCTTTGAAAACTCCAGAGGGACGCGGAGATCAGTGCCTCCAAAGGAGACGATGTCTGACTCCTCGTGAAACTTGATAGCAGTCCCAAGATTCCTGTGGCACGTGGAAAGGGACAGTTGGTCTCCCGCCTCAGCTGGAGAGGCGTCCCAATTGCCCTGCCAAGCCTCGAGGAGAATCCCGAGTTGTCCCTCGCAACTAGGCAGGAGTCCTGACCTCGCTGAACAAACACGTGGGTGGATGGGCCATCCCCGTCGTAACTCGAGAATATACCCCAGGTTCCCGCCGCAACTCGAGAAAAACCATGAGACTTCCCCCTCGCCACGAGATGAGGCCCGATTCCCCTGCACTGCGTGCAGAGCAATTCCGTGTTGCACATCACACATGAAAGGAGCCTTGATTTCCATGATGCCACTCCAGAGAAAACCCAAGAACACTGTTTCAAGGCTAGAGGGATCCTGCAGTCACTGTAGCAACACGAAAGAGCTCCGTGGACCAAAAATCAACTCGAGATGAGAGGTTAGTCCCTGGCTTCGACTCCAGAGGAATACCACCTTACCACAAGCAGCTCAAAACGAGACTTCTCTCAGCTCTATATATGTGAGAGGGACCCTGATTTTGCGGCCTCAAGTTGAATGGACACCGCGATGCCCTGACTCGAAATAAGGCCGGACATCCAAGCAGTGACTTGAATGCAGGCTCATATTGCATCTCCCAAGACGAAAGGGTGTTTGAATCCCCTGTGGAGACCACAGAGAAAGACCTAGTTCCCCACCTCATCGCGACCAAAGGCCTCACATTCTTTGAAAACTCCAGAGGGACGCGGAGATCAGTGCCTCCAAAGGAGACGATGCCTGACTCCTCGTGAAACTTGATAGGAGTCCCAGGATTCCTGTGGCACATAGAAAGGGAAACTTGGTCTCCCGCCTCAGCTGGAGAGGCGTCCCAATTGCCCTGCCAAGCCCCGAGGAGAATCCCGAGTTGTCCCTCGCAATTAGGCAGGAGTCCTGACCTCTCTGAGCAAACACGTGTTTGGAAGGGTCATCTCCGTCGTAACTCGAGAATATACCCCAGGTTCCCGCCCCAACTCGAGAAAAACCATGAGACTTCCCGCTCGCCGCGAGATGAGCCCCGATTCCCCTGCACTGCATGCAGAGCAATTAGGTGTTTCACATCACACATGAAAGGAGGCTTGATTTCCTTGATGGCATTCCAGCGAAACCCCAAGAACACTGTTTCAAGGCTAGAGGGATCCTGAGGTCACTGTAGCAACACGAAAGGGCTCCGTGGACCAAAAATCAACTCGAAATGAGAGGTTAGTCCCTGGCTTCGACTCCAGAGGAATACCACCTTACCACAAGCACCTCAAGAGGAGGCTTCTCTCAGCTCTAGGTATGTGAGAGGGACCCTGAGTTTGCGGCCTCACGTGGAATGGCACCGCGATGCCCTGACTAGAAATAAGGGCAGATATCCCTGCAGTGACTTGAATGCAGGCTCGTCTGGCATCTCCCAAGACGAAAGGATGTCTGAATTCCCTGTGGAGACCACATAGAAAGACCTAGTTCCCCACCTCATCGCGACCAGAGGCCTCACATCCTTTGAAAACTCCAGAGGTACGCGGAGATCAGTGCCTCCAACGGAGACGATGCCTGACTCCTCGTGAAAATTGATAGGAGTCCCAGGATTCCTGTTGCTCGTATAAAGGGACCCTTGGTCTCCCGCCTCAGCTGGAGAGGCGTCCCAATTGCCCTGCCAAGCCTCGAGGAGAATCCCGAGTTGTCCCTCGCAACTAGGCAGGAGTCATGACGTCGCTGAACAAACACGTGTGTGGAAGGGCCATCCCCGTCGAAACTCGAGAATATACCCCAGGTTCCCGCCGCAACTCGAGAAAAACCATGAGACTTCCCCTCGCCGCGAGATGAGGCCCGATTCCCCTGCACTGCGTGCAGAGCAATTCCGTGTTGCACATCACACATGAAAGGAGCCTTGATTTCCTTAATGGCACTCCAGAGAAACCCCAAGAACACTGTTTCAAGGCTAGAGGGATCCTGAGGTCACTGTAGCAACACGAAAGAGCTCCGTGGACCAAGAATCAACTCGAGATGAGAGGTTAGTCCCTGGCTTCGACTCCAGAGGAATACCACCTTACCACAAGCATCTCAAGAGGAGGCTTCTCTCAGGTCCAGCTATGTGAGAGGGACCCTGAGTTTGCGGCCTCAAGTGGAATGGACACCGCGATGCCCTGACTCGAATTAAGGCCGGATATCCCTGCAGTGACTTGAATGCAGGCTCGTCTTGCATCTCCCAAGACGAAAGGATGTCTGAATCCCCTGTGGAGACCACAGAGAAAGACCTAGTTCCCCACCTCACCGCGACCAGAGGCCTCACATCCTTGGAAAACTCCAGAGGTACGCGGAGATCAGTGCCTCCAAAGGAGACGATGCCTGACTCCTCGTGAAAATTGATAGGAGTCCCAGGTTTCCTGTGGCACGTGGAAAGGGAACCTTGGTCTCCCGCCTCAGCTGGAGAGGCGTCCCAATTGCCCTGCCAAGCCTCGAGGAGAATCCCGAGTTGTCCCTCGCAACTAGGCAGGAGTCCTGACGTCGCTGAACAAACACGTGTGTGGAAGGGCCATCCCCGTCGAAACTCGAGAATATACCCCAGGTTCCCGCCGCAACTCGAGAAAAACCATGAGACTTCCCCCTCGCCGCGAGATGAGGCCCGATTCCCCTGCACTGCGTGCAGAGCAATTCCGTGTTGCACATCACACATGAAAGGAACCTTGATTTCCTTGATGGCACTCCAGAGAAACCCCAAGAACACTGTTTCAAGGCTAGAGGGATCCTGAGGTCACTGTAGCAACACGAAAGAGCTCCGTGGACCAAGAATCAACTCGAGATTAGAGGTTAGTCCCTGGCTTCGACTCCAGAGGAATACCACCTTACCACAAGCACCTCAAGAGGAGGCTTCTCTCAGCTCTAGCTATGTGAGAGGGACCCTGAGTTTGCGGCCTCAAGTGGAATGGACACCGCGATTCCCTGACTCGAAATAAGGCCGGAAATCCCTGCAGTGACTTGAATGCAGGCTCGTCTTGCATCTCCCAAGACGAAAGGATGTCTGAATCCCCTGTGGAGACCAAAGAGAAAGACCTAGTTCCCCACCTCATCGCGACCGGAGGCCTCACATCCCTTGAAAACTCCAGAGGTACGCGGAGATCAGTGCCTCCAAAGGAGACGATGCCTGACTCCTCGTGAAACTTGATAGGAGTCCCAGGATTCCTGTGGCACGTGGAAAGGGAAACTTGGTCTCCCGCCTCAGCTGGAGAGGCGTCCCAATTGCCCTGCCAAGCCTTAAGGAGAATCCCGAGTTGTCCCCTGCAACTAGGCAGGAGTCCTGACGTCGCTGAACAAACACGTGGGTGGAATTTCCATCCCCGTCGAAACTCGAGAATATACCCCAGGTTCCCGCCGCAACTCGAGAAAAACCATGAGATTTCCCCCTCGCCGTGAGATGAGGCCCGATTCCCCTGCACTGCTTGCAGAACAATTCCGTGTTGCACATCACACATGAAAGGAGCCTTGATTTCCATGATGCCATTCCAGAGAAACCCCAAGAACACTGTTTCAATGCTAGAGGGATCCTGCGGTCACTGTAGCAACACGAAAGAGCTCCGTGGACCAAAAATCAACTCGAGATGAGAGGTTAGTCCCTGGCTTCGACTCCAGAGGAATACCACCTTACCACAAGCACCTCAAGAGGAGGCTTCTCTCAGCTCTAGGTATGTGAGAGGGACCCTGAGTTTGCGGCCTCACATGGAATGGCACCGCGATGCCCTGACTAGAAATAAGGGCAGATATCCCTGCAGTGACTTGAATGCAGGCTCGTCTTGCATCTCCCAAGACGAAAGGATGTCTGAATTCCCTGTGGAGACCACATAGAAAGACCTAGTTCCCCACCTCATCGCGACCAGAGGCCTCACATCCTTTGAAAACTCCAGAGGTACGCGCAGATCAGTGCCTCCAACGGAGACGATGCCTGACTCCTCGTGAAAATTGATAGGAGTCCCAGGATTCCTGTTGCACGTATAAAGGGACCCTTGGTCTCCCGCCTCAGCTGGAGAGGCGTCCCAATTGCCCTGCCAAGCCTCGAGGAGAATCCCGAGTTGTCCCTCGCAACTAGGCAGGAGTCCTGACGTCGCTGAACAAACACGTGTGTGGAAGGGCCATCCCCGTCGAAACTCGAGAATATACCCCAGGTTCCCGCCGCAACTCGAGAAAAACCATGAGACTTCCCCCTCGCCGCGAGATGAGGCCCGATTCCCCTGCACTGCGTGCAGAGCAATTCCGTGTTGCACATCACACATGAAAGGAGCCTTGATTTCCTTAATGGCACTCCAGAGAAACCCCAAGAACACTGTTTCAAGGCTAGAGGGATCCTGAGGTCACTGTAGCAACACGAAAGAGCTCCGTGGACCAAGAATCAACTCGAGATGAGAGGTTAGTCCCTGGCTTCGACTCCAGAGGAATACCACCTTACCACAAGCATCTCAAGAGGAGGCTTCTCTCAGGTCCAGCTATGTGAGAGGGACCCTGAGTTTGCGGCCTCAAGTGGAATGGACACCGCGATGCCCTGACTCGAAATAAGGCCGGATATCCCTGCAGTGACTTGAATGCAGGCTCGTCTTGCATCTCCCAAGACGAAAGGATGTCTGAATCCCCTGTGGAGACCACAGAGAAAGACCTAGTTCCCCACCTCATCGCGACCAGAGGCCTCACATCCTTTGAAAACTCCAGAGGTATGCAGAGATCAGTGCCTCCAAAGGAGACGATGCCTGACTCCTCGTGAAAATTGATAGGAGTCCCAGGATTCCTGTGGCACGTATAAAGGGACCCTTGGTCTCCAGCCTCAGATGGAGAGGCGTCCCAATTGCCCTGCCAAGCCTCGAGGAGAATCCCGAGTTGTCCCTCGCAACTAGGCAGGAGTCCTGACGTCGCTGAACAAACACGTGGGTGGAAGGGCCATCCCCGTCGAAACTCGAGAATTTACCCCAGGTTCCCGCCGCAACTCGAGAAAAACCAGGAGACTTCCCCCTCGCCCTGAGATGAGGCCCGATTCCCCTGCACTGCGTGCAGAGCAATTACGTGTTGCACATCACACATGAAAGGAGCCTTGATTTCCTTGATGGCACTCCAGAGAAACCCCAAGAACACTGTTTCAAGGCTAGAGGGATCCTGAGGTCACTGTAGCAACACGAAAGAGCTCCGTGGACCAAAAATCAACTCGAGATGAGAGGTTAGTCCCTGGCTTCGACTCCAGAGGAATACCACCTTACCACAAGCAGCTCAAAACGAGACTTCTCGCAGCTCTATATATGTGAGAGGGACCCTGATTTTGCGGCCTCAAGTTGAATGGACACCGCGATGCCCTGACTCGAAATAAGCCCGGACATCCAAGCAGTGACTTGAATGCAGGCTCATATTGCATCTCCCAAGACGAAAGGGTGTTTGAATCCCCTGTGGAGACCACAGAGAAAGACCTAGTTCCCCACCTCATCGCGACCAAAGGCCTCACATTCTTTGAAAACTCCAGAGGGACGCGGAGATCAGTGCCTCCAAAGGAGACGATGCCTGACTCCTCGTGAAAATTGATAGGAGTCCCAGGATTCCTGTGGCACATGGAAAGGGAAACTTGGTCTCCCGCCTCAGCTGGAGAGGCGTCCCAATTGCCCTGCCAAGCCCCGAGGAGAATCCCGAGTTGTCCCTCGCAATTAGGCAGGAGTCCTGACCTCTCTGAGCAAACACGTGTTTGGAAGGGTCATCTCCGTCGTAACTCGAGAATATACCCCAGGTTCCCGCCCCAACTCGAGAAAAACCATGAGACTTCCCGCTCGCCGCGAGATGAGCCCCGATTCCCCTGCACTGCATGCAGAGCAATTAGGTGTTTCATATCACACATGAAAGGAGGCTTGATTTCCTTGATGGCATTCCAGCGAAACCCCAAGAACACTGTTTCAAGGCTAGAGGGATCCTGAGGTCACTGTAGCAACACGAAAGAGCTCCGTGGACCAAAAATCAACTCGAAATGAGAGGTTAGTCCCTGGCTTCGACTCCAGAGGAATACCACCTTACCACAAGCACCTCAAAAGGAGGCTTGTCTCAGCTCTAGGTATGTGAGAGGGACCCTGAGTTTGCGGCCTCAAGTGGAATGTACACCGCGATGCCTTGACTCGAAATAAGGCCAGATATCCCTGCAGTGACTTGAATGCAGGCTCGTCTTGCATCTCCCAAGACGAAAGGATGTCTGTATCCCCTGGTGGAGACCACAGAGAAAGACTTAGTTCCCCACCTCATCGCGACCGGAGGCCTCACATCCTTTGAAAACTCCAGAGGGACGCGGAGATCAGTGCCTCCAAAGGAGACGATGCCTGATTCCTTGTGAAAATTGATAGGAGTCCCAGGATTCCTGTGGCACGTGGAAAGGGACCCTTGGTTTCCCGCCTCAGCTGAAGAGGCTTCCCAATTGCCCTGTCAGGCCTCGTGGAGAATCCCGAGTTGTCCCTCGCAACTAGGCAGGAGTCCTGACCTTGCTGAACAAACACGTGGGTGGAAGGGCCATCCCCGTCGTAACTCGAGAATATACCCCAGGTTCGGGCCGCAACTCGAGAAAAACCATGAGACTTCCCCCACGCCGCGAGATGAGGCCCGATTCCCCTGCACTGCTTGCAGAACAATTCCGTGTTGCACATCACACATGAAAGGAGCCTTGATTTCCATGATGCCACTCCAGAGAAAACCCAAGAACACTGTTTCAAGGCTAGAGGGATTCTGCGGTCACTGTAGCAACACGAAAGAGCTCCGTGGGCCAAAAATCAACTCGAGATGAGAGGTTAGTCCCTGGCTTCGACTCCAGAGGAATACCACCTTACCACAAGCACCTCAAGAGGAGGCTTCTCTCAGCTTTAGGTATGTGAGAGGGAACCTGAGATTTCGGCCTCACGTGGAATGGCACCGCGATGCCCTGACTAGAAATAAGGGCAGATATCCCTGCAGTGACTTGAATGCAGGCTCGTCTTGCATCTCCCAAGACGAAAGGATGTCTGAATTCCCTGTGGAGACCACATAGAAAGACCTAGTTCCCCACCTCATCGCGACCAGAGGCCTCACATCCTTTGAAAACTCCAGAGGTACGCGGAGATCAGTGCCTCCAAAGGAGACGATGCCTGACTCCTCGTGAAAATTGATAGGAGTCCCAGGATTCCTGTTGCACGTATAAAGGGACCCTTGGTCTCCCACCTCAGCTGGAGAGGCGTCCCAATTGCCCTGCCAAGCCTCGAGGAGAATCCCGAGTTGTCCCTCGCAACTAGGCAGGAGTCCTGACGTCGCTGAACAAACACGTGTTTGGAAGGGCCATCCCCGTCGAAACTCGAGAATATACCCCAGGTTCCCGCCGCAACTCGAGAAAAACCATGAGACTTCCCCCTCGCCGCGAGATGAGGCCCGATTGCCCTGCACTGCGTGCAGAGCAATTCCGTGTTGCACATCACACATGAAAGGAGCCTTGATTTCCTTAATGGCACTCCAGAGAAACCCCAAGAACACTGTTTCAAGGCTAGAGGGATCCTGCGGTCACTGTAGCAACACGAAAGAGCTCCGTGGACCAAAAATCAACTCGAGATGGGAGGTTAGTCCCTGGCTTCGAATCCAGAGGAATACCACCTTACCACAAGCACCTCAATACGAGGCTTCTCTCAGCTCTAGGTATGTGAGAGGGACCTTGAGTTTGCGGCCTCAAGTGGAATGTATACAGCAATGCCCTGACTCGAAATAAGGCCGGATATCCCTGCAGTGACTTGAATGCAGGCTCGTCTTGCATCTCCCAAAATGAAAGGATGTCTAAATCCCCTGTGGAGACCACAGAGAAAGACCTAGTTCCCCACCTCATCGCCACCGGAGGCCTCACATCCTTTGAAAACTCCAGAGGGACGCGGAGATCAGTGCCTCCAAAGGAGACGATGCCTGACTCCTCGTGAAACTTGATAGGAGTCCCAGGATTCCTGTGGCACGTGGAAAGGGACACTTGGTCTCCCGCCTCAGCTGGAGAGGCGTCCCAATTGCCCTGCAAAGCGTCGAGGAGAATCCCGAGGTGTCCCTTGCAACTAGGCAGGAGTCCTGACCTCGCTGAACAAACACGTGTGTGAAGGGCCATCCCCGTCGTAACTCGACAATATACCCCAGGTTCCCGCCGCAACTCGAGAAAAACCATGAGACTTCCCCCTCGCTGTGAGATGAGGACCGATTCCCCTGCACTGCGTACAGAGCAATTCCGTGTTGCACGTCACACATGAAAGGAGCCTTGATTTCCTTGATAGCACTCCAGAGAAACCGCAAGAAGACTGTTTCAAGGCTAGAGTGATCCTGAGGTCACTGTAGCAACACGAAACAGCTCCGTGCACCAAAAATCAACTCGAGATGAGAGGTTAGTCCCTGGCTTCGACTCCAGCGGAATACCACCTTACCACAAGCAGCTCAAAACGAGACTTCTCTCAGCTCTATATATGTGAGAGGGACCCTGATTTTGTGGCCTCAAGTGGAATGGACACCGCGATGCCCTGACTCGAAATAAGGCCGGACATCCCAGCAGTGACTTGAATGCAGGCTCATATTGCATCTCCCAAGACGAAAGGGTGTTTGAATCCCCTGTGGAGACCACAGAGAAAGACCTAGTTCCCCACCTCATCGCGACCGGAGGCCTCACATCCTTTGAAAACTCCAGAGGGACGCGGAGATCAGTGCCTCCAAAGGAGACGATGCCTGACTCCTCGTGAAACTTGATAGGAGTCCCAGGATTCCTGTGGCACATAGAAAGGGAAACTTGGTCTCCCGCCTCAGCTGGAGAGGCGTCCCAATTGCCCTGCCAAGCCCCGAGGAGAATCCCGAGTTGTCCCTCGCAATTAGGCAGTAGTCCTGACGTCGCTGAGCAAACACGTGTTTGGAAGGGTCATCTCCGTCGTAACTCGAGAATATACCCCAGGTTCCCGCCCCAACTCGAGAAAAACCATGAGACTTCCCGCTCGCCGCGAGATGAGCCCCGATTCCCCTGCAGTGCATGCAGAGCAATTAGGTGTTGCACATCACACATGAAAGGAGGTTTGATTTCCTTGATGGCATTCCAGCGAAACCCCAAGAACAGTGTTTCAAGGCTAGAGGGATCCTGAGGTCACTGTAGCAACACGAAAGAGCTCCGTGGACCAAAATCAACTCGAAATGAGAGGTTAGTCCCTGGCTTCGACTCCAGAGGAATACCACCTTACCACAAGCACCTCAAAAGGACGCTTGTCTCAGCTCTAGGTATGTGAGAGGGTCCCTGAGTTTGCGGCCTAAAGTGGAATGGACACCGCGATGCCTTGACTCGAAATAAGGCCGGATATCCCTGCAGTGACTTGAATGCAGGCTCGTCTTGCATCTCCCAAGACGAAAGGATGTCTGTATCCCCTGTGGAGACCACAGAGAAAGACCTAGTTCCCCACCTCATCGCGACCGGAGGCCTCACATCCTTTGAAAACTCCAGAGGTACGCGGAGATCAGTGCCTCCAAAGGAGACGATGTCTGACTCCTCGTGAAACTTGATAGCAGTCCCAGAATTCCTGTGGCACGTGGAAAGGGACAGTTGGTCTCCCGCCTCAGCTGGAGAGGCGTCCCAATTGCCCTGCCAAGCCTCGAGGAGAATCCCGAGTTGTCCCTCGCAACTAGGCAGGAGTCCTGACCTCGCTGAACAAACACGTGGGTGGATGGGCCATCCCCGTCGTAACTCGAGAATATACCCCAGGTTCCCGCCGCAACTCGAGAAAAACCATGAGACTTCCGCCTCGCCGCGAGATGAGGCCCGATTCCCCTGCACTGCGTGCAGAGCAATTCCGTGTTGCACATCACACATGAAAGGAGCCTTGATTTCCATGATGCCACTCCAGAGAAAACCCAAGAACACTGTTTCAAGGCTAGAGGGATTCTGCGGTCACTGTAGCAACACGAAAGAGCTCCGTGGACCAAAAATCAACTCAAGATGAGAGGTTAGTCCCTGGCTTCGACTCCAGAGGAATACCACCTTACCACAAGCAGCTCAAAACGAGACTTCTCTCAGCTCTATATATGTGAGAGGGACCCTGATTTTGCGGCCTCAAGTGGAATGGACACCGCGATGCCCTGACTCGAAATAAGGCCGGACATCCCAGCAGTGACTTGAATGCAGGCTCATATTGCAACTCCCAAGACGAAAGGGTGTTTGAATCCCCTGTGGAGACCACAGAGAAAGACCTAGTTCCCCACCTCATCGCAACCGGAGGCCTCACATCCTTTGAAAACTCCAAAGGGACGCGGAGATCAGTGCCTCCAAAGGAGACGATGCCTGACTTCTCGTGAAACTTGATTGGAGTCCCAGGATTCCTGTGGCACATAGAAAGGGAAACTTGGTCTCCCGCCTCAGCTGGAGAGGCGTCCCAATTGCCCTGCCAAGCCCTGAGGAGAATCCCGAATTGTCCCTCGCAATTAGGCAGGAGTCCTGACCTCTCTGAGCAAACACGTGTTTGGAAGGGCCATCCCCGTCGTAACTCGAGAATATACCCCAGGTTCCCGCCGCAACTCGAGAAAAACGATGAGACTTCCCCCACGCCGCGAGATGAGGCCCGATTCCCCTGCACTGCTTGCAGAACAATTCCGTGTTGCACATCACACATGAAAGGCGCCTTGATTTCCATGATGCCATTCCAGAGAAACCCCAAGAACACTGTTTCAATGCTAGAGGGATCCTGCGGTCACTGTAGCAACACGAAAGAGCTCCGTGGACCAAAAATCAACTCGAGATGAGAGGTTAGTCCCTGGCTTCGACTCCAGAGGAATACCACCTTACCAGAAGCACCTCAAGAGGAGGCTTCTCACAGCTCTAGGTATGTGAGAGGGACCCTGAGTTTGCGGCCTCACGTGGAATGGCACCGCGATGCCCTGACTAGAAATAAGGGCAGATATCCCTGCAGTGACTTGAATGCAGGCTCGTCTTGCATCTCCCAAGACGAAAGGATGTCTGAATTCCCTGTGGAGACCACATAGAAAGACCTAGTTCCCCACCTCAACGCGACCAGAGGCCTCACATCCTTTGAAAACTCCAGAGGTACGCGGAGATCAGTGCCTCCAAAGGAGACGATGCCTGACTCCTCGTGAAACTTGATAGGAGTCCCAGGATTCCTGTGGCACGTATAAAGGGACCCTTGGTCTCCCGCCTCAGCTGGAGAGGCGTCCCAATTGCCCTGCCAAGCCTCGAGGAGAATCCCGAGTTGTCCCTCGCAACTAGGCAGGAGTCCTGACGTCGCTGAACAAACACGTGTGTGGAAGGGCCATACCCGTCGAAACTCGAGAATATACCCCAGGTTCCCGCCGCAACTCGAGAAAAACCATGAGACTTCCCCCTCGCCGCGAGATGAGGCCCGATTCCCCTGCACTGCGTGCAGAGCAATTCCGTGTTGCACATCACACATGAAAGGAGCCTTGATTTCCTTAATGGCACTTCAGAGAAACCCCAAGAACACTGTTTCAAGGATAGAGGGATCCTGAGGTCACTGTAGCAACACGAAAGCACTCCGTGGACCAAGAATCAACTCGAGATGAGAGGTTAGTCCCTGGCTTCGACTCCAGAGGAATACCACCTTACCACAAGCATCTCAAGAGGAGGCTTCTCTCAGCTCCAGCTATGTGAGAGGGACCCTGAGTTTGCGGCCTCAAGTGGAATGGACACCGCGATGCCCTGACTCGAAATAAGGCCGGATATCCCTGCAGTGACTTGAATGCAGGCTCGTCTTGCATCTCCCAAGACGAAAGGATGTCTGAATCCCCTGTGGAGACCACAGAGAAAGACCTAGTATCCCATCTCATCGCGACCGGAGGCCTCACATCCTTTGAAAACTCCAGAGGGACGCGGAGATCAGTGCCTCCAAAGGAGACGATGTCTGACTCCTCGTGAAACTTGATAGCAGTCCCAGGATTCCTGTGGCACGTGGAAAGGGACAGTTGGTCTCCCGCCTCAGCTGGAGAGGCGTCCCAATTGCCCTGCCAAGCCTCGAGGAGAATCCCGAGTTGTCCCTCGCAACTAGGCAGGAGTCCTGACCTCGCTGAACAAACACGTGGGTGGATGGGCCATCCCCGTCGTAACTCGAGAATATACCCCAGGTTCCCGCCGCAACTCGAGAAAAACCATGAGACTTCCCCCTCGCCACAAGATGAGGCCCGATTCCCCTGCACTGCGTGCAGAGCAATTCCGTGTTGCACATCACACATGAAAGGAGCCTTCATTTCCATGATGCCACTCCAGAGAAAACCCAAGAACACTGTTTCAATGCTAGAGGGATCCTGCTGTCACTGTAGCAACACGAAAGAGCTCCGTGGACCAAAAATCAACTCGAGATGAGAGGTTAGTCCCCGGCTTCGACTCCAGCGGAATACCACCTTACCACAAGCAGCTCAAAACGAGACTTCTCTCAGCTCTATATATGTGAGAGGGACCGTGATTTTGCGGCCTCAAGTGGAATGGACACCGCGATGCCCTGACTCGAAATAAGGCCGGACATCCAAGCAGTGACTTAAATGCAGGCTCATATTGCATCTCCCAAGACGAAAGGATGTCTGTATCCCCTGAGGAGACCACAGAGAAAGACCTAGTTCCCCACCTCATCGCGACCGGAGGCCTCACATCCTTTGAAAACTCCAGAGGTACGCGGAGATCAGTGCCTCCAAAGGAGACGATGCCTGATTCCTTGAGAAAATTGATAGGAGTCCCAGGATTCCTGTGGCACGTGGAAAGGGACCCTTGGTTTCCCGCCTCAGCTGAAGAGGCTTCCCAATTGCCCTGTCAGGCCTCGAGGAGAATCCCGAGTTGTCCCTCGCAACTAGGCAGGAGTCCTGACCTTGCTGAACAAACACGTGGGTGGAAGGGCCATCCCCGTCGTAACTCGAGAATATACCCCAGGTTCCCGCCGCAACTCGAGAAAAACCATGAGACTTCCCCCACGCCGCGAGAGGAGGCCCGATTCCCCTGCTCTGCGTGCAGAACAATTCCGTGTTGCACATCACACATGAAAGGAGCCTTGATTTCCATGATGCCATTCCAGAGAAACCCCAAGAACACTGTTTCAATGCTAGAGGGATCCTGAGGTCACTGTAGCAACACGAAAGAGTTCCGTGGACCAAAAATCAACTCGAGATGAGAGGTTAGTCCCTGGCTTCGACTGCAGAGGAATACCACCTTATCACAAGCACCTCAAGAGGAGGCTTCTCTCAGCTCTAGGTATGTAAGAGGGACCCTGAGATTTCGGCCTCACGTGGAATGGCACCGCGATGCCCTGACTCGAAATAAGGGCAGATATCCCTGCAGTGACTTGAATGCAGGCTCGTCTTGCATCTCCCAAGACGAAAGGATGTCTGAATTCCCTGTGGAGACCACATAGAAAGACCTAGTTCCCCACCTCATTGCGACCAGAGGCCTCACATCCTTTGAAAACTCCAGAGGTACGCGGAGATCAGTGCCTCCAAAGGAGACGATGCCTGACTCCTCGTGAAAATTGATAGGAGTCCCAGGATTCCTGTTGCACGTATAATGGGACCCTTGGTCTCCCGCCTCAGCTGGAGAGGCGTCCCAATTGCCCTGCCAAGCCTCGAGGAGAATCCCGAGTTGTCCCTCGCAACTAGGCAGGAGTCCTGACGTCGCTGAACAAACACGTGTGTGGAAGGGCCATCCCCGTCGAAACTCGAGAATATACCCCAGGTTCCCGCCGCAACTCGAGAAAAACCATGAGACTTCCCCCTCGCCGCGAGATGAGGCCCGATTCCCCTGCACTGCGTGCAGAGCAATTCCGTGTTGCACATCACACATGAAAGGAGCCTTGATTTCCTTAATGGCACCTCAGAGAAACCCGAAGAACACTGTTTCAAGGATAGAGGGATCCTGCGGTCACTGTAGCAACACGAAAGAGCTCCGTGGACCAAAAATCAACTCGAGATGGGAGGTTAGTCCCTGGCATCGACTCCAGAGGAATACCACCTTACCACAAGCACCTCAATACGAGGCTTCTCTCAGCTCTAGGTATGTGAGAGGGACCTTGAGTTTGCGGCCTCAAGTGGAATGTATACAGCAATGCCCTGACTCGAAATAAGGCCGGATATCCCTGCAGTGACTTGAATGCAGGCTCGTCTTGCATCTCCCAAGATGAAAGGATGTCTAAATTCCATGTGGAGACCACAGAGAAAGACCTAGTTCCCCACCTCATCGCCACCGGAGGCCTCACATCCTTTGAAAACTCCAGAGGTACGCGGAGATCAGTGCCTCCAAAGAGACGATGCCTGACTCCTCATGAAACTTGATAGGAGTCCCAGGATTCCTGTGGCACGTGGAAAGGGACACTTGGTCTCCCGCCTCAGCTGGAGAGGCATCCCAATTGCCCTGCAAAGCGTTGAGGAGAATCCCGAGGTCTCCCTCGCAACTAGGCAGGAGTCCTGACCTCGCTGAACAAACACGTGTGTGGAAGGGCCATCCCCGTCGAAACTCGACAATATACCCCAGGTTCCCGCCGCAACTCGAGAAAAAACATGAGACTTCCCCCTCGCTGTGAGATGAGGACCGATTCCCCTGCACTGCGTACAGAGCAATTCCGTGTTGCACGTCACACATGAAAGGAGCCTTGATTTCCTTGATAGCACTCCAGAGAAACCGCAAGAACACTGTTTCAAGGCTAGAGGGATCCTGAGGTCACTGTAGTAACACGAAACAGCTCCGTGGACCAAAAATCAACTCGAGATGAGAGGTTAGTCCCTGGCTTCGACTCCAGCGGAATACCACCTTACCACAAGCACCTCAAAAGGAGGCTTGTCTCAGCTCTAGGTATGTGAGAGGGACCCTGAGTTTGCGGCCTCAAGTGGAATGGACACCGCGATGCCCTGACTCGAAATAAGGCCGGATATCCCTGCAGTGACTTGAATGCAGGCTCATATTGCATCTCCCAAGACGAAAGGGTGTTTGAATCCCCTGTGGAGACCACAGAGAAAGACCTAGTTCCCCACCTCATCGCGACCGGAGGCCTCACATCCTTTGAAAACTCCAGAGGGACGCGGAGATCAGTGCCTCCAAAGGAGACGATGCCTGACTCCTCGTGAAACTTGATAGGAGTCCCAGGATTCCTGTGGCACATAGAAAGGGAAACTTGGTCTCCCGCCTCAGCTGGAGAGGCGTCCCAATTGCCCTGCCAAGCCCCGAGGAGAATCCCGAGTTGTCCCTCGCAATTAGGCAGTAGTCCTGACGTCGCTGAGCAAACACGTGTTTGGAAGGGTCATCTCCGTCGTAACTCGAGAATATACCCCAGGTTCCCGCCCCAACTCGAGAAAAACCATGAGACTTCCCGCTCGCCGCGAGATGAGCCCCGATTCCCCTGCAGTGCATGCAGAGCAATTAGGTGTTGCACATCACACATGAAAGGAGGTTTGATTTCCTTGATGGCATTCCAGCGAAACCCCAAGAACAGTGTTTCAAGGCTAGAGGGATCCTGAGGTCACTGTAGCAACACGAAAGAGCTCCGTGGACCAAAATCAACTCGAAATGAGAGGTTAGTCCCTGGCTTCGACTCCAGAGGAATACCACCTTACCACAAGCACCTCAAAAGGAGGCTTGTCTCAGCTCTAGGTATGTGAGAGGGTCCCTGAGTTTGCGGCCTCAAGTGGAATGGACACCGCGATGCCTTGACTCGAAATAAGGCCGGATATCCCTGCAGTGACTTGAATGCAGGCTCGTCTTGCATCTCCCAAGACGAAAGGATGTCTGTATCCCCTGTGGAGACCACAGAGAAAGACCTAGTTCCCCACCTCATCGCGATCGGAGGCCTCACATCCTTTGAAAACTCCAGAGGGACGCGGAGATCAGTGCCTCCAAAGGAGACGATGTCTGACTCCTCGTGAAACTTGATAGCAGTCCCAGGATTCCTGTGGCACGTGGAAAGGGACAGTTGGTCTCCCGCCTCAGCTGGAGAGGCGTCCCAATTGCCTTGCCAAGCCTCGAGGAGAATCCCGAGTTGTCCCTCGCAACTAGGCAGGAGTCCTGACCTCGCTGAACAAACACGTGGGTGGATGGGCCATCCCCGTCGTAACTCGAGAATATACCCCAGGTTCCCGCCGCAACTCGAGAAAAACCATGAGACTTCCCCCTCGCCACGAGATGAGGCCCGATTCCCCTGCACTGCGTGCAGAGCAATTCCGTGTTGCACATCACACATGAAAGTAGCCTTGATTTCCATGATGCCACTCCAGAGAAAACCCAAGAACACTGTTTCAAGGCTAGAGGGATTCTGCGGTCACTGTAGCAACACGAAAGAGCTCCGTGGACCAAAAATCAACTCGAGATGAGAGGTTAGTCCCTGGCTTCGACTCCAGAGGAATACCACCTTACCACAAGCAGCTCAAAACGAGACTTCTCTCAGCTCTATATATGTGAGAGGGACCCTGATTTTGCGGCCTCAAGTGGAATGGACACCGTGATTCCCTGACTCGAAATAAGGCCGGACATCCCAGCAGTGACTTGAATGCAGGCTCATATTGCAACTCCCAAGACGAAAGGGTGTTTGAATCCCCTGTGGAGACCACAGAGAAAGACCTAGTTCCCCACCTCATCGCAACCGGAGGCCTCACATCCTTTGAAAAGTCCAGAGGGACGCGGAGATCAGTGCCTCCAAAGGAGACGATGCCTGACTCCTCGTGAAACTTGATAGGAGTCCCAGGATTCCTGTGGCACATAGAAAGGGAAACTTGGTCTCCCGCCTCAGCTGGAGAGGCGTCCCAATTGCCCTGCCAAGCCTCGAGGAGAATCCCGAGTTGTCCGTCGCAACTAGGCAGGAGTCCTGACCTCGCTGAACAAACACATGGGTGGATGGGCCATCCCCGTCGTAACTCGAGAATATACCCCAGGTTCCCGCCGCAACTCGAGAAAAACCATGAGACTTCCCCCTCGCCACGAGATGAGGCCCGATTCCCCTGCACTGCGTGCAGAGCAATTCCGTGTTGCACATCACACATGAAAGGAGCCTTGATTTCCATTATGCTACTCCAGAGAAAACCCAAGAACACTGTTTCAATGCTAGAGGGATCCTGCGGTCACTGTAGCAACACGAAAGAGCTCCGTGGACCAAAAATCAACTCGAGATGAGAGGTTAGTCCCTGGCTTCGACTCCAGAGGAATACCACCTTACCACAAGCACCTCAACAGGAGGCTTCTCTCAGCTCTAGCTATGTGAGAGGAACCTTAGTTTGCGGCCTCAAGTGGAATGGACACCGCGATGCCCTGACTCGAAATAAGGCCGGATATCCCTACAGTGACTTGAATGCAGGCTCGTCTTGCATCTCCCAAGACGAAAGGATGTCTGAATCCCCTGTGGAGACCAAAGAGAAAGACCTAGTTCCCCACCTCATCGCGACCAGAGGCCTCACATCCTTTGCAAACTCCAGAGGTACGCGGAGATCAGTGCCTCCAAAGGAGACGATGCCTGACTCCTCGTGAAAATTGATAGGAGTCCCAGGATTCCTGTGGCATGTGGAAAGGGACCCTTGGTCTCCCGCCTCAGCTGGAGAGGCGTCCCAATTGCCCTGCCAAGCCTCGAGGAGAATCCCGAGTTGTCCCTCGCAACTAGGCAGGAGTCCTGACGTCGCTGAACAAACACGTGTGTGGAAGGGCCATCCCCGTCGAAACTCGAGAATTTAACCCAGGTTCCCGCCGCAACTCGAGAAAAACCAGGAGACTTCCCCCTCGCCGCGAGATGACGCCCGATTCCCCTGCACTGCGTGCAGCGCAATTCCGTGTTGCACATTCACACATGAAAGGAGCCTTGATTTCCTTGATGGCACTCCAGAGAAACCCCAAGAACACTGTTTCAAGGCTAGAGGGATCCTGAGGTCACTGTAGCAACACGAAAGAGGTCCGTGGACCAAAAATCAACTCGAGATGAGAGGTTAGTCCCTGGCTTCGACTCCAGAGGAATACCACCTTACCACAAGCACCTCAAGTGGAGGCTTCTCTCAGCTCTAGATATGTGAGAGGGACCCTGAGTTTGCGGCCTCAAGTGGAATGGACACCGCGATGCCCTGACTCGAAATAAGGCCGGATATCCCTGCAGTGACTTGAATGCAGGCTCTTCTTGCATCTCCCAAGACGAAAGGATGTCTGAATCCCCTGTGGAGACCACAGAGAAAGACCTAGTTCCCCACCTCATCGCGACCGGAGGCCTCACATCCTTTGAAAACTCCAGAGTTACTCGGAGATCAGTGCCTCCAAAGGAGACGATGCCTGACTCCTCGTCAAACTTGATAGGAGTCCCAGGATTCCTGTGGCACGTGGAAAGGGACCCTTGGTCTCCCGCCTCAGCTGGAGAGGCGTCCCAATTCCCCTGCCAAGCCTCGAGGAGAATCCCGAGTTGTCCCTCGCAACTAGGCAGGAGTCCTGACGTGGCTGAACAAACACGTGGGTGGAATTGCCATCCCCGTCGTAACTCGAGAATATACCCCAGGTTCCCGTCGCAACTCGAGAAAAACCATGAGACTTCCCCCTCGCCGCGAGATGAGGCCCGATTCCCCAGCACTGCTTGCAGAAAAATTCCGTGATGCACATCACACAAGAAAGGAGCCTTGATTTCCTTGATGCCACTCCAGAGAAACCCCAAGAACACTGTTTCAAGGCTAGAGGGGTCCTGCGGTCACTGTAGCAACACGATAGAGATCCGTGGACCAAAAATCAACTCGAGATGAGAAGTTATTCCCTGGCTTCGACTCCAGAGGAATACCACCTTACCACAAGCACCTCAAGAGGAGGCTTCTCTCAGCTCTAGGTATGTGAGAGGGACCCTGAGATTTCGGCCTCACGTGGAATGGCACCGCGATGCCCTGACTAGAAATAATGGCAGATATCCCTGCAGTGACTTGAATGCAGGCTCGTCTTGAATCTCCCAAGACGAAAGGATGTCTGAATCCCCTGTGGAGACCACATAGAAAGACCTAGTTCCCCACCACATCGCGACCAGAGGCCTCACATCCTTTGAAAACTCCAGAGGTATGCGGAGATCAGTGCCTCCAAAGGAGACGATGCCTGACTCCTCGTGAAAATTGATAGGAGTCCCAGGATTCCTGTGGCACGTATAAAGGGACTCTTGGTCTCCTGCCTCAGCTGGAGAGGCGTCCCAATTGCCCTGCCAAGCCTTAAGGAGAATCCCGAGTTGTCCCTCGCAACTAGGCAGGAGTCCTGACGTGGCTGAACAAACACGTGGGTGGAAGGGCCATCCCCTTCGTAACTCGAGAATTTACCCCAGGTTCCCGCCGCAACTCGAGAAAAACCATGAGTCTTCCCGCTCGCCGCGAGATGAGGCCCGATTCCCCTGCACTGCGTGCAGAACAATTCCGTGTTGCACATCACACATGAAAGGAGCCTTGATTTCCATGATGCCACTCCAGAGAAACCCCAAGAACACTGTTTCAAGGCTAGAGGAATCCTGCGGTCACTGTAGCAACACGATAGAGCTCCGTGGACCAAAAATAAACTCGAGATGAGAGGTTAGTCCCTGGCTTCGACTCCAGAGGAATACCACCTTATCACAAGCACCTCAAGAGGAGGCTTCTCTCAGCTCTAGGTATGTGAGAGGGACCCTAATTTTTCGGCCCCACGTGGTATGGCACCGCAATGCCCTGACTCGAAATAAGGCCGGATATCCCTGCAGTGACTTGAATGCAGGCTCGTCTTGCATCTCCCAAGACGAAAGGATGTCTGAATCCCCTGTGGAGACCACAGAGAAAGACCTAGTCCCCCACCTCATCGCGACCGGAGGCCTAACATCCTTTGAAAACTCCAGAGGTACGCAAAGATCAGTGCCTCCAAAGGAGACGATGCCTGACTCCTCGTGAAACTTGATAGGAGTCCCAGGATTCCTGTGGCACGTGGAAAGGGACCCTTGGTCTCCCCCCTCAGCTGAAGAGGATTCCCAATTGCCCTGTCAGGCCTCGAGGAGAATCCCGAGTTGTCCCTCGCAACTAGGCAGGAGTCCTAACGTCCCTGAACAAACACGTGTGTGGAAGGGCCATCCCCGTCGAAACTCGAGAATATACCCCAGGTTCCCGCCGCAACTCGAGAAAAACCATGAGACATCCCCCTCGCCGCGAGATGAGGCCCGATTCCCCTGCACTGCGGGCAGAGCAATTCCGTGTTGCACATCACACATGAAAGGAGCCTTGATTTCCTTGATGGCACTCCAGAGAAACCCCAAGAACACTGTTTCAAGGCTAGAGGGATCCTGAGGTCACTGTAGCAACACGAAAGAGCTCGTGGACCAGAAATCAACTCGAGATGAGAGGTTAGTCCCTGGCTTCGACTCCATAGGAATACCACCTTACCACAGTTACCTCAAGAGGAGGCTTCTCTCAGCTCTAGGTATGTGAGAGAGACCCTGAGTGTGCGGCCTAAAGTGAAATGGACACCGCGATGCCCTGACTCAAAATAAGGCCGGATATCCCTGCAGTGACTTGAATGCAGGCTCGTCTTGCATCTCCCATGACGAAAGGATGTCTGAATCCCCTGTGGAGACCACAGAGAAAGAACTAGTTACCCAGCTCTTCGCGACCGGAGGCCTCACATCCTTTGAAAAGTCCAGAGCTACGCGGAGATCAGTGCCTCCAAAGGAGACGATGCCTGACTCCTCGTGAAACTTGATAGGAGTCCCAGGATTCCTGTGGCACGGGGAAAGGGACCCTTGGTCTCCCGCCTCAGCTGGAGAGGCGTCCCAATTGCCCTGCCAAGCCTCGAGGAGAATCCCGAGTTGTCCCTCGCAACTAGGCAGGAGTCCTGACGTCGCTGAACAAACACGTGGGTGCAAGGGCCATCCCCGTCGTAACTCGAGAATATACCCCAGGTTCCCCGTGCAACTCGAGAAAAACCATGAGCCTTCCCCCTAGCCGTGAGATGAGGCCCGATTCCCCTGCACTGCGTGCAGAGCAATTCCGTGTTGCACATCACACATGAAAGGAGCCTTGATTCCCTTGATGGCACTCCAGAGAAACCACAAGAACACTGTTTCAAGGATAGAGGGATCCTGAGGTCACTATAGCAACACGAAAGAGCTCAGTGGACCACAAATCAACTCGACTTGAGAGGTTAGTCCCTGGCTTCGACTCCAGAGGAATACCACCTTACCACAAGCACCTCAAGAGGAGGCTTCTCTCATCTCTAGGTATGTGAGAGGGACCCTGAGTGTGTGGCCTAAAGTGGAATGGACACCGAGATGCCCTGACTCGAAATAAGGCTGGATATCCCTGCAGTGACTTGAATGAAGGCTCGTCTTGCATCTCCCAACATGAAACGATGTCTGAATCCCCTGTGGAGACCACAGAGAAAGACCTAGTTCCCCACCTCATCGCGACCGGAGGCCTCAAATCCTTTGAAAACTCCAGAGGTACGCGGAGATCAGTGCCTCCAAAGGAGACGATGCCTGACTCCTCGTGAAACTTGATAGGAGTCCCAGGATTCCTGTGGCACGTGGAAATGGACACTTGGTCTACCGCCTCAGCTGGAGAGGCGTCTCAATTGCCCTGCCAAGCCTCGAAGAGAATCCCGAGTTGTCCCTGGCAACTAGGCAGGAGTCCTGACGTCGCTGAACAAACATGTGTGTGGAAGGGCCATCCCCGTCGTAACTCGAGAATATACACCAGGTTCCCGCCGCAACTCGAGAAAAACCATGAGACTTCCCCCTCGCCGCGAGATGAGGCCCGATTCCCCTGCACTGCGTGCACAGAAATTCCGTGTTGCACATCACACATGAAAGGAGCCTTGATTTCCTTGATGGCACTCCAGAGAAACCCCAAGAACACTGTTTCAAGGTTAGAGGGATCCTGAGGTCACTGTAGCAAAAAGAAAGAGGTCCGTGGACCAAAAATCAACTTGAGATGAGAAGTTCGTCCCTGGCTTCGACTCTAGAGGAATACCACCTTACCACAAGCACCTCAAGAGGAGGCTTCTCTCAGCTCTAGGTATGTGAGAGGGACCCTGAGTTTGCGGCCTCATGTGGAATGGACACCGCGATGCCCTGACTCGAAATAAGGCCTGATATCCCTGCAGTGACTTGAATGCAGGCTCATCTTGCCTCTCCCAAGACGAAAGGATGTCTGAATCCCCTGTGGAGATCACAGAGAAAGACCTAGTTCCCCACCTCAACGCGACCGGATGCCTCACATCCTTTGAAAACTCCAGAGGTACGCGGAGATCAGTGCCTCCAAAGGAGCCGATGCCTCACTCCTCATCGAACTTGATAGGAGTCCCAGGATTCCTGTGGCACGTGGAAAGGGACCCTTGGTCTCCCGCCTCAGCTGGAGAGGCGTCCCAATTGCCCTGCCAAGCCTCGAGGAGAATCCCGAGTTGTCCCTCGCAATTAGGCAGGAGTCCTGACATGGCTAAACAAACACGTGGGTGGAAGGGCCATCCCCGTTTAACTCGAGAATATACCCAAGGTTCCCGCCGCAACTCGAGAAAAACCATGAGACTTCCCCCTCGCCGCGAGATGAGGCCCGATTCCCCTGCACTGCTTGCAGAACAATTCCGTGTTGCACATCACACATGAAAGGAGCGTTGATTTCCTTGATGGCACTCCAGAGAAACCCCAAGAACACTGTTTCAAGGCTAGAGGGATCCAGAGGTCACTGTAGAAACACGAAAGAGCTCTGTAGACCAAAAATCAACTCGAAATGAGAGGTTAGTCCCTGGCTTCGACTCCAGAGTAATACCACCTTACCACAAGCACCTCAAGAGGAGGCTTCTCTCAGCTCTAGGTATGTGAGAGGGACCCTGAGTTTGCGGTGACAAGTGGAATGGACACCGCGATGCCCTGATTCGAAATAAGGCCGGATATCCCTGCAGTGACTTGAATGCAGGCTGGTCTTGCATCTCGCAAGATGAAAGGGTGTCTGAATCCCCTGTGGAGACCACAGAAATAGACCTAGTTCCCGATCTCATCGCGACCGGAGGCCTCACATCCTTTAAAAAGTCCAGAGGTACGCGGAGATCAGTGCCTCCAAAGGAAACGATGAATATCTCCTCGTGAAACTTGGTAGGAGACCCAGGATTCCTGTGGATCGTGGAAAGGGACCCTTGGTCGCCCACCTCAGCTGGAGAGGCGTCCCAATTTCCCTGCCAAGCCTCGAGGAGAATCCCGAGTTGTCCCTCGCAACTAGGCAGGAGTCCTGACGTGGCTGAACAAACACGTGTTTGGAAGGGCCATCCCGTTCGTAACTCGAGAATTTACCCCAGGTTCCCACCGCAACTCGAGAAAAACCATGAGACTTCCCCCTCGACGCGAGATGAGGCACGATTCCCCTGCACTGCATTCAGAGCAATTCCGTGTTGCACATCACACATGAAAGGAGCCTTGGTTTATTTGATGGCACTCCAGAGAAACCCCAAGAACACTCTTTCAAGGCTAGAGGGATCCTGAGGTCAATGTAGCAACAATAAAGAGCTCCGGGAACCAAAAATCAACTTGAGATGAAAGGTTAGTCCCTGGTTTCGAATCCAGAGCAATACCACCTTACCAAAAGCACCTCAACAGGAGGCTTCTCTCAGCTCTAGGTATGTGAGAGGGACCCTGAGTTAGCGGCCTTAAGTGGAATGGACACCGCGATGCCCTGACTCAAAATAAGGCCGGATATCCCTGCAGTGACTTGAATGCAGGCTCGTCTTGCATCTCCCAAGACGAAAGGATGTCTGAATCCCCTGTGGAGACCACAGAGAAAGACCTAGTTCCCCACCTCATCGCGACCGGAGGCCTCACATCCTTTGAAAACTCCAGAGGTACACGGAGATCAGTGCCTCTAAAGGAGCTGATGCCTCACTCCTCGGGTAACTTGATAGGAGTCCCAGGATTCCTGTGGCACGTGGAAAGGGACCCTTGGTCTCCCGCCTCAGCTGGAGAGGCGTCCCAATTGCCCTGCCAAGCCTCGAGGAAAATCCCGAGTTGTCCCTCACAACTAGGCAGGAGTCCTGATGTCGCTGAACAAACACGTGTGTGGAAGGGCCATCCCGTCGTAACTCGAGAATATACCCCAGGTTCCCGCCGCAACTCGAGAAAAACCATGAGACTTCCCCCTCGCCGCGAGATGAGGCCCGATTCCCCTGCACTGCGTGCACAGCAATTCCGTGTTGCACATCACACATGAAAGGAGCCTTGATTTCCTTGATGGCACTCCAGAGAAACCCCAAGAACACTGTTTCAAGGTTAGAGGGATCCTGAGGTCACTGTAGCAAAAAGAAAGAGGTCCGTGGACCAAAAATCAACTTGAGATGAGAAGTTAGTCCTTGGCTTCGACTCTAGAGGAATACCACCTTACCACAAGCACCTCAAGAGGAGGCTTCTCTCAGCTCTAGGTATGTGAGAGGGACCCTGAGTTTGCGGCCTCATGTGAAATGGACACCGCGATGCCCTGACTCGAAATAAGGCCTGATATCCCTGCAGTGACTTGAATGCAGGCTCGTCTTGCATCTCCCAAGACGAAAGGATGTCTGAATCCCCTGTGGAGACCACAGAGAAAGACCTAGTTCCCCACCTCATCGCGACCGGATGCCTCACATCCTTTGAAAACTCCAGAGGTACGCGGAGATCAGTGCCTCCAAAGGAGCCGATGCCTCACTCCTCATCGAACTTGATAGGAGTCCCAGGATTCCTGTGGCACGTGGAAAGGGACCCTTGGTCTCCCGCCTCAGCTGGAGAGGCGTCCCAATTGCCCTGCCAAGCCTCCAGGAGAATCCTGAGTTGTCCCTCGCAACTAGGCAGGAGTCCTGACGTCGCTGAACAAACACGTGTGTGGAAGGGCCATCCCGTCATAACTCGAGAATATACCCGAGGATCCTGCCGCAACTGGAGAAAAACCATGAGACTTCCCCCTCGCCGCGAGATAAGGCCCAATTCCCCTGCACTGAGTGCACAGCAATTCCGTGTTGCACATCACACATGAAAGGAGCCTTGATTTCCTTGATGGCACTCCAGAGAAACCCCAAGAACACTGTTTCAAGGCTAGAGGGATCCTGAGGTCACTGTAGCAACACGAAAGAGCTCCGTGGACCACAAATAAACTCGAGATGAGAGGTTAGTCCCTGGCTTCGACTCCAGAGGAATACCACCTTACCACAAGCACCTCAAGAGGAGGCTTCTCTCAGCTCTAGGTATGTGAGAGGGACCCTGATTTTGCGGCCTCAAGAGGAATGGACACCGCGATGCCCTGACTCGAAATAAGGCCGGATATCCCTGCAGTGACTTGAATGCAGGCTCGTCTTGCAGCTCCCAAGATGAAAGGATGTCTGAATCCCCTGTGGAGACCACAGAGAAAGACCTAGTTCCCCACCTCATTGGGACCTGAGGCCTCACATCCTTTGAAAACTCCAGAGGTTCGCGGATATCAGTGCCTCTAAAGGAGATGATGCCTGACTCCTCGTGAAGCTTGATAGGAGTCCCAGGATTCCTGTGGCACGTGGAAAGGGACCCTTGGTCTCCCGCCTCAGCTGGAGAGGCGTCCCAATTGCCCTGCAAAGCCTCGAGGAGAATCCCGAGGTGTCCCTCGTAACTAGGCAGGAGTCCTGACGTCGTTGAACAAACACGTGTGTGGAAGGGCCATCCCCGTCGTAACTCGAGAATATACCCCAGGTTCCCGCCGCAACTCGAGATAAACCATGAGACTTCTCCCTCACTGTGAGATGAGGCCAGATTCCCTTGCACTGCGTGAAGAGCAATTCCGTGTTGCACTTCACACATGAAAGGAGCCTTGATTTCCTTGATGGCACTGCAGAGAAACCCCAAGAACACTGTTTCAAGGCTAGAGGGATCCTGAGGTCACTGTAGCAACACGAAAGAGCTCCGGGGACCAAAGATCAACTCGAGATGAGAGGTTATTCCCTGGCTTCGACTTCAGAGGAATACCACCTTACCACAAGCAGCTGAAGACGAGACTTCCCTCAGCTCTATGTATGTGAGAGGAACCCTGAGTTTGCGGCCTCAAGTGGAATGGACACCGTGATGCCTGTCTCGAACTAAGGCCGGATATCCCTGCAGTGACTTGAATGCAGGCTCGTATTGCATCTCCCAAGACGAAAGGGTGTTTGAATCCCCTGTGGAGACCACAGAGAAAGACCTAGTTCCCCACCTCACCACGACCGGAGGACTCACATCTTTGACAACTCCAGAGGGACGCGGAGATCAGTGCCTTCAAAGGAGACAATGCTTGACTCCTCATGAAACTTGATATCAGTCAAAGGATTACTGTGGCACGTGGAAAGGGACACTTGGTCTCCCGCCTCAGGTGGAGAGGCAACCCAATTGCCCTGCCAAGCCTCGAGGAGAATCCCGAGTTGTCCCTCGAAACTAGGCAGGAGTCCTGACGTCGCTGAACAAACACGTGTGTGGAAGGGCCATTCCCTCGTAACTCGAGAATATACCAAAGGTTCCCGCCACAACTCGAGAAAAGCCATGAAACTTCCCCCTCGCCGCGAGATGAGGCCTGATTCCCCTGCACTGCGTGCAGAGCAATTCCGTGTTGCACATCACACATGAAAGGAGCCTTGATTTCCTTGATGGCACTCCAGAAAATCCCCAAAAACACTGTTTCAAGGCTACCGGGATCCTGAGGTCACTGTAGCAACACGAAAGACCTCCGTGGACCAAAAATCAACTCGAGATGAGAGGTTAGTCCCTGGCTTCGACTCCAGAGGAATACCACCTTACCACAACCACCTCAAGAGGAGGCTTCTCTCAGCTCTAGCTATGTGAGAGGGACCCTGAGTTTGCGGCCTCAAGTGGAATGGACACCGCGATGCCCTGACTCGAAATAAGGCCTGATATCCCTGCAGTGACTTGAATGCAGGCTCGTCTTGCATCTCCCAAGACGAAAGGATGTCTGAATCCCCTGTGGAGACTACAGAGAAAGACCTGTTCCCTACCTCATCGCGACCGGAGGCCTCACATTCTTTGAAAACTCCAGAGGTACGCGGAGATCAGTGCCTCCAAAGGAGACGATGCCTGACTCCCCGTGAAAATTGATAGGAGTCCCAGGATTCCTGTGCCACGTGGAAAGCACCGTTGGTCTCCCCCCTCAGCTGGAGAGGCGTCCCAATTGCCCTGCCAAGCCTTGAGGAGATTCCCGAGTTGGCCCTCGCAACTAGGCAGGAGTCGTGACGTCGCTGAACAAACACGTGTGTGGAAGGGCCATCCCCGTCGTAACTCGAGAATATACTTTCCCGTCGCAACTTGAGAAAAACCATGAGACTTCCCCCTCGCCGCGAGATGAGGGCCGATTCCCCTGCACTGCGTGCAGAGCAATTCCGTGTTGCACATCACACATGAAAGGAGCCTTGATTTCCTTGATGGCACTCCAGAGAAACCCCAAGAACACTGTTTCAAGGCTAGAGGGATCCTGAGGTCACTGTAGCAACACGAAAGAGCTCCCTGGACCAAAAATCAACTCGAGATGAGAGGTTAGTCCCTGGCTTTGACTCCAGAGGAATACCACCTTACCACAAGCACCTCAAAAGGATGATTCTCTCAGCTATAGGTATGTGAGAGGGACCCTGAGTTTGCGGCCACAGGTGGAATGGACACCGCGATGCCCTGTCTCGAAATAAGGCCGGATATCCCTGCAATGACTTGAATGCAGGCTCGTTTTGCATCTCCCAAGACGAAAGACTGTCTGAATCCCCTGTGGAGACCACAGAGAAAGACCTGTTCCCCACCTCATCGCGACAGGAGGCCTCACATCCTTTGAAAACTCCAGAGGTACGCGGAGATCAGTGCCTCCAAAGGAGACGATGCCTGACTCCTCGTGAAACTTGATAGGAGTCCCAGGATTCCTGTGGCACGTGGAAAGGGATGCTTGGTCTCCCGCCTCAGCTGGAGAGGCGTCCCAATTGCCCTGCCAAGCCTCGAGGAAAATCCCGAGTTGTCCCTTGCAACTAGGCAGGAGTCCTGATGTCACTGAACAATCACGTGGGTGAAAGGGCCATCCCGTCGTAACTCGAGAATATACCCCAGGTTCCCGCCGCAACTCGGGAAAAACCATGAGACTTCCCCCTCGCCGCGAGATGAGGCCCGATTCCCCTGCACTGTGTGCAGAGCAATTCCGTGTTGCACATCACACATGATAGGAGCCTTGATTTCCTTGATGGCACTCCAGAAAATCCCCAAAAACACTGTTTCAAGGCTAGAGGGATCCTGAGGTCACTGTAGCAACACGAAAGAGCTCCGTGGACCAAAAATCAACTCGAGATGAGAGGTTATTCCCTGGCTTCGAATCCAGCGGAATACCACCTTATCACAAGCACCTCAAGAGGAGGCTTCTCTCAGCTCTAGGTATGTGAGAGGGACCCTGAGTTTGCGGCCTCAAGTGGAATGGACACCGCGATGCCCTGACTCGAACTAAGGCCGGATATCCCTGCAGTGACTTGAATGCAGGCTCGTCTTGCCTCTCCCAAGACGTAAGGATGTCTGAATCCCCTGTGGAGACCACAGAGAAAGACCTGTTCCCCACCTCATCGCGACCGGAGGCCTCACATCCTTTGAAAACTCCAGAGGTACGCGGAGATCAGTGCCTCCAAAGGAGACGATGCCTGAATCCTCGTGAAACTTGATAGGAGTCCCAGGATTCCTGTGGCACGTGGAAAGGGACACTTGGTCTCCCGCCTCAGCTGGAGAGGCGTCCCAATTGCCCTGCCAAGCCTCGAGGAGAATCCCGAGTTGTCCCTCGCAACTAGGAGGGAGTCCTGACGTCGCTGAACAAACACGTGTGTGGAAGGGCCATCCCCTCGAAACTCGAGAATATACCAAAGGTTCCCGCCGCAACTCGAGAAAAATCATGAGACTTCCGCCTCGCCGCGAGATGAGGCCCGATTCCCCTGCACTGCGTGCAGAGCAATTCCGTGTTGCACATCACACATGAAAGGAGCCTTGATTTCCTTGATGGCACTCCAGAGAAACCCCAAGAACACTCTTTCAAGGCTAGAGGGATCCTGAGGTCACTGTAGCAACACGAAAGAGCTCCGTGGACCAAAAATCAACTCGAGATGAGAGGTTAGTCCCTGGCTTCGACTCCAGAGGAATACCACCTAACCACAAGCACCTCAAGAGGAGGCTTCTCTCAGCTCTAGGTATGTGAGAGGGACCCTGTGTTTGCGGCCTCAAGTGGAATGGACACCGCGATGCCCTGACTCGAAATAAGGCCGGATATCCCTGCAGTGACTTGAGAGCAGGCTCGTCTTGCATCTCCCAAGACGAAAGGATGTCTGAATCCCCTGTGGAGACCACAGAGAAAGACCTAGTTCCCCACCTCATCGTGACCGGAGGTTTCACATCCTTTGAAAACTCCAGAGGTACGCGGAGATCAGTGCCTCCAAACGAGACGATGCCTGACTCCTCGTGAAACTTGATAGGAGTCCCAGGATTCCTGTGGCACGTGGAAAGGGACCCTTGGTCTCCCGCCTCAGCTGGAGAGGCGTCCCAATTGCCCTGCCAAGCCTCGAGGAGAATCCCGAGTTGTCCCTCGCAACTAGGCAGGAGTCCTGATGTCGCTAAACAAACACATGTGTGGAAGGGCCTACCCGGTGTAACTCGAGAATATACCCCAGGTTCCCGCCGCAACTCGAGAAAAACCATGAGACTTCCCCTCGCCAAGAGATGAGGCTCGATTCCCCTGCACTGCGTGCAGAGCAGTTCCGTGTTGCACATCACACATGAAAGGAGCCTTGATTTCCTTGATGGCACTCCAGAGAAACCCCAAGAACACTGTTTCAAGGCTAGAGGGATCCTGAGGTCACTGTAGCAACACGAAAGAGCTCCCTGGACCAAAAATCAACTCGAGATGAGAGGTTAGTCCCTGGCTTTGACTCCAGAGGAATACCACCTTACCACAAGCACCTCAAAAGGAGGATTCTCTCAGCTCTAGGTATGTGAGAGGGACCCTGAGTTTGCGGCCACAGGTGGAATGGACACCGCGATGCCCTGTCTCGAAATAAGGCCGGATATCCCTGCAATGACTTGAATGCAGGCTCGTTTTGCATCTCCCAAGACGAAAGACTGTCTGAATCCCCTGTGGAGACCACAGAGAAAGACCTGTTCCCCACCTCATCGCGACAGGAGGCCTCACATCCTTTGAAAACTCCAGAGGTACGCGGAGATCAGTGCCTCCAAAGGAGACGATGCCTGACTCCTCGTGAAACTTGATAGGAGTCCCAGGATTCCTGTGGCACGTGGAAAGGGATGCTTGGTCTCCCGCCTCAGCTGGAGAGGCGTCCCAATTGCCCTGCCAAGCCTCGAGGAAAATCCCGAGTTGTCCCTCGCAACTAGGCAGGAGTCCTGATGTCACTGAACAATCACGTGGGTGAAAGGGCCATCCCGTCGTAACTCGAGAATATACCCCAGGTTCCCGCCGCAACTCGGGAAAAACCATGAGACTTCCCCCTCGCCGCGAGATGAGGCCCGATTCCCCTGCACTGCGTACAGAGCAATTCCGTGTTGCACATCACACATGATAGGAGCCTTGATTTCCTTGATGGCACTCCAGAAAATCCCCAAAAACACTGTTTCAAGGCTAGAGGGATCCTGAGGTCACTGTAGCAACACGAAAGAGTTCCGTGGACCAAAAATCAACTCGAGATGAGAGGTTATTCCCTGGCTTCGAATCCAGCGTAATACCACCTTATCACAAGCACCTCAAGAGGAGGCTTCTCTCAGCTCTAGGTATGTGAGAGGGACCCTGAGTTTGCGGCCTCAAGTGGAATGGACACCGCGATGCCCTGACTCGAAATAAGGCCGGATATCCCTGCAGTGACTTGAATGCAGGCTCGTCTTGCATCTCCCAAGACGAAAGGATGTCTGAATCCCCTGTGGAGACCACAGAGAAAGACCTAGTTCCCCACCTCATCGTGACCGGAGGTTTCACATCCTTTGAAAACTCCAGAGGTACGCGGAGATCAGTGCCTCCAAACGAGACGATGCCTGACTCCTCGTGAAACTTGATAGGAGTCCCAGGATTCCTGTGGCACGTGGAAAGGGACCCTTGGTCTCCCGCCTCAGCTGGAGAGGCGTCCCAATTGCCCTGCCAAGCCTCGAGGAGAATCCCGAGTTGTCCCTCGCAACTAGGCAGGAGTCCTGATGTCGCTAAACAAACACATGTGTGGAAGGGCCTACCCGGTGTAACTCGAGAATATACCCCAGGTTCCCGCCGCAACTCGAGAAAAACCATGAGACTTCCCCTCGCCAAGAGATGAGGCTCGATTCCCCTGCACTGCGTGCAGAGCAGTTCCATGTTGCACATCACACATGAAAGGAGCCTTGATTTCCTTGATGGCACTCCAGAGAAACCCCAAGAACACTGTTTCAAGGCTAGAGGGATCCTGAGGTCACTGTAGCAACACGAAAGAGCTCCCTGGACCAAAAATCAACTCGAGATGAGAGGTTAGTCCCTGGCTTTGACTCCAGAGGAATACCACCTTACCACAAGCACCTCAAAAGGAGGATTCTCTCAGCTCTAGGTATGTGAGAGGGACCCTGAGTTTGCGGCCACAGGTGGAATGGACACCGTGATGCCCTGTCTCGAAATAAGGCCGGATATCCCTGCAATGACTTGAATGCAGGCTCGTTTTGCATCTCCCAAGACGAAAGACTGTCTGAATCCCCTGTGGAGACCACAGAGAAAGACCTGTTCCCCACCTCATCGCGACAGGAGGCCTCACATCCTTTGAAAACTCCAGAGGTACGCGGAGATCAGTGCCTCCAAAGGGGACGATGCCTGACTCCTCGTGAAACTTGATAGGAGTCCCAGGATTCCTGTGGCACGTGGAAAGGGATGCTTGGTCTCCCGCCTCAGCTGGAGAGGCGTCCCAATTGCCCTGCCAAGCCTCGAGGAAAATCCCGAGTTGTCCCTCGCAACTAGGCAGGAGTCCTGATGTCACTGAACAATCACGTGGGTGAAAGGGCCATCCCGTCGTAACTCGAGAATATACCCCAGGTTCCCGCCGCAACTCGGGAAAAACCATGAGACTTCCCCCTCGCCGCGAGATGAGGCCCGATTCCCCTGCACTGCGTACAGAGCAATTCCGTGTTGCACATCACACATGATAGGAGCCTTGATTTCCTTGATGGCACTCCAGAAAATCCCCAAAAACACTGTTTCAAGGCTAGAGGGATCCTGAGGTCACTGTAGCAACACGAAAGAGCTCCGTGGACCAAAAATCAACTCGAGATGAGAGGTTATTCCCTGGCTTCGAATCCAGCGGAATACCACCTTATCACAAGCACCTCAAGAGGAGGCTTCTCTCAGCTCTAGGTATGTGAGAGGGACCCTGAGTTTGCGGCCTCAAGTGGAATGGACATCGCGATGCCCTGACTCGAACTAAGGCCGGATATCCCTGCAGTGACTTGAATGCAGGCTCGTCTTGCCTCTCCCAAGACGTAAGGATGTCTGAATCCCCTGTGGAGACCACAGAGAAAGACCTGTTCCCCACCTCATCGCGACCGGAGGCCTCACATCCTTTGAAAACTCCAGAGGTACGCGGAGATCAGTGCCTCCAAAGGAGACGATGCCTGAATCCTCGTGAAACTTGATAGGAGTCCCAGGATTCCTGTGGCACGTGGAAAGGGACACTTGGTCTCCCGCCTCAGCTGGAGAGGCGTCCCAATTGCCCTGCCAAGCCTCGAGGAGAATCCCGAGTTGTCCCTCGCAACTAGGAGGGAGTCCTGACGTCGCTGAACAAACACGTGTGTGGAAGGGCCATCCCCTCGAAACTCGAGAATATACCAAAGGTTCCCGCCGCAACTCGAGAAAAATCATGAGACTTCCGCCTCGCCGCGAGATGAGGCCCGATTCCCCTGCACTGCGTGCAGAGCAATTCCGTGTTGCACATCACACATGAAAGGAGCCTTGATTTCCTTGATGGCACTCCAGAGAAACCCCAAGAACAGTGTTTCAAGGCTAGAGGGATCCTGAGGTCACTGTAGCAACACGAAAAAGCTCCGTGGACCAAAAATCAACTCGAGATGAGAGGTTAGTCCCTGGCTTCGACTCCAGAGGAATACCACCTAACCACAAGCACCTCAAGAGGAGGCTTCTCTCAGCTCTAGGTATGTGAGAGGGACCCTGAGTTTGCGGCCTCAAGTGGAATGGACACCGCGATGCCCTGACTCGAAATAAGGCCGGATATCCCTGCAGTGACTTGAATGCAGGCTCGTCTTGCATCTCCCAAGACGAAAGGATGTCTGAATCCCCTGTGGAGACCACAGAGAAAGACCTAGTTCCCCACCTCATCGTGACCGGAGGTTTCACATCCTTTGAAAACTCCAGAGGTACGCGGAGATCAGTGCCTCCAAACGAGACGATGCCTGACTCCTCGTGAAACTTGATAGGAGTCCCAGGATTCCTGTGGCACGTGGAAAGGGACACTTCGTCTCCCGCCTCAGCTGGAGAGGCGTCCCAATTGCCCTGCCAAGCCTCGAGGAGAATCCCGAGTTGTCCCTCGCAACTAGGCAGGAGTCCTGATGTCGCTAAACAAACACATGTGTGGAAGGGCCTACCCGGTGTAACTCGAGAATATACCCCAGGTTCCCGCCGCAACTCGAGAAAAACCATGAGACTTCCCCTCGCCAAGAGATGAGGCTCGATTCCCCTGCACTGCGTGCAGAGCAGTTCCGTGTTGCACATCACACATGAAAGGAGCCTTGATTTCCTTGATGGCACTCCAGAGAAACCCCAAGAACACTGTTTCAAGGCTAGAGGGATCCTGAGGTCACTGTAGCAACACGAAAGAGCTCCCTGGACCAAAAATCAACTCGAGATGAGAGGTTAGTCCCTGGCTTTGACTCCAGAGGAATACCACCTTACCACAAGCACCTCAAAAGGAGGATTCTCTCAGCTCTAGGTATGTGAGAGGGACCCTGAGTTTGCGGCCACAAGTGGAATGGACACCGCGATGCCCTGTCTCGAAATAAGGCCGGATATCCCTGCAATGACTTGAATGCAGGCTCGTTTTGCATCTCCCAAGACGAAAGACTGTCTGAATCCCCTGTGGAGACCACAGAGAAAGAACTGATCCCCACCTCATCGCGACAGGAGGCCTCACATCCTTTGAAAACTCCAGAGGTACGCGGAGATCAGTGCCTCCAAAGGAGACGATGCCTGACTCCTCGTGAAACTTGATAGGAGTCCCAGGATTCCTGTGGCACGTGGAAAGGGATGCTTGGTCTCCCGCCTCAGCTGGAGAGGCGTCCCAATTGCCCTGCCAAGCCTCGAGGAAAACCCCGAGTTGTCCCTTGCAACTAGGCAGGAGTCCTGATGTCACTGAACAATCACGTGGGTGGAAGGGCCATCCCGTCGTAACTCGAGAATATACCCAAGGTTCCCGCCGCAACTCGGGAAAAACCATGAGACTTCCCCCTCGCCGCGAGATGAGGCCCGATTCCCCTGCACTGCGTACAGAGCAATTCCGTGTTGCACATCACACATGATAGGAGCCTTGATTTCCTTGATGGCACTCCAGAAAATCCCCAAAAACACTGTTTCAAGGCTAGAGGGATCCTGAGGTCACTGTAGCAACACGAAAGAGCTCCGTGGACCAAAAATCAACTCGAGATGAGAGGTTATTCCCTGGCTTCGAATCCAGCGGAATACCACCTTATCACAAGCACCTCAAGAGGAGGCTTCTCTCAGCTCTAGGTATGTGAGAGGGACCCTGAGTTTGCGGCCTCAAGTGGAATGGACACCGCGATGCCCTGACTCGAACTAAGGCCGGATATCCCTGCAGTGACTTGAATGCAGGCTCGTCTTGCCTCTCCCAAGACGTAAGGATGTCTGAATCCCCTGTGGAGACCACAGAGAAAGACCTGTTCCCCACCTCATCGCGACCGGAGGCCTCACATCCTTTGAAAACTCCAGAGGTACGCGGAGATCAGTGCCTCCAAACGAGACGATGCCTGACTCCTCGTGAAATTTGATAGGAGTCCCAGGATTCCTGTGGCACGTGGAAAGGGACCCTTCGTCTCCCGCCTCAGCTGGAGAGGCGTCCCAATTGCCCTGCCAAGCCTCGAGGAGAATCCCGAGTTGTCCCTCGCAACTAGGCAGGAGTCCTGATGTCGCTAAACAAACACATGTGTGGAAGGGCCTACCCGGTGTAACTCGAGAATATACCCCAGGTTCCCGCCGCAATTCGAGAAAAACCATGAGACTTCCCCCTCGCCAAGAGATGAGGCTCGATTCCCCTGCACTGCGTGCAGAGCAGTTCCGTGTTGCACATCACACATGAAAGGAGCCTTGATTTCCTTGATGGCACTCCAGAGAAACCCCAAGAACACTGTTTGAAGGCTAGAGGGATCCTGAGGTCACTGTAGCAACACGAAAGAGCTCGTGGACCAGAAATCAACTCGAGATGAGAGGTTAGTCCCTGGCTTCGACTCCATAGGAATACCACCTTACCACAGGCACCTCAAGAGGAGGCTTCTCTCAGCTCTAGGTATGTGAGAGAGACCCTGAGTGTGCGGCCTAAAGTGGAATGGACACCGCGATGCCCTGACTCAAAATAAGGCCGGATATCCCTGCAGTGACTTGAATGCAGGCTCGTCTTGCGTCTCCCAAAATGAAAGGATGTCTGAATCCCCTGTGGAGACCACAGAGAAAGACCTAGTTCCCCACCTCATCGCGACCGGAGGCCTCACATCCTTTGAAAACTCCAGAGGTACGCGAAGATCAGTACCTCCAAAGGAGACGATGCCTGACTCCTTGGAAAACTTGATAAGAGTCCCAGGATTCCTGTGGCACGTGGAAAGGGACCCTTTGTCTCCCGTCTCAGCTGGAGAGGCGTCCCAAGTGCCCTGCCAAGCCTCGAGGAGAATGCCGAGTTGTCCCTCGCAACTAGGCAGGAGTCATGACGTCGCTGAACAAACACGTGTGTGGAAGGGCCTACCCGGTGTAACTCGAGAATATACCCCAGGTTCCCCGCGCAACTTGAGAAAAACCATGAGACTTACCCCTCGCCGCGAGATGAGGCCCGATTCCCCTGCACTGCGTGCAGAGCAATTCCGTGTTGCACATCACACATGAAAGGAGCCTTGATTTCCTTGATGGCACTCCAGAGAAACCCCAAGAACACTGTTTCAAGGCTAGAGGGATCCTGAGGTCACTGTAGCAACACGAAAGAGCTCCGTGGACCAAAAATCAACTCGAGATGAGAGGTTAGTCCCTGGCTTCGACTCCAGAGGAATACCACCTTACCACAAGCACCTCAAGAGGAGGCTTCTCTCAGCTCTAGGTATGTGAGAGGGACCCTGAGTTTGCGGCCTCAAGTGGAATGGACACTGCGATGCCCTGACTCGAAATAAGGCCGGATATCCCTGCAGTGACTTGAATGAAGGCTCGTCTTGCATCTCCCAACATGAAACGATGTCTGAATCCCCTGTGGAGACCACAGAGAAAGACCTAGTTCACCACCTCATCGCGACCGGAGGCCTCAAATCCTTTGAAAACTCCAGAGGTACGCGGAGATCAGTGCCTCCAAAGGGGACGATGCCTGACTCCTCGTGAAACTTGATAGGAGTCCCAGGATTCCTGTGGCACGTGGAAATGGACACTTGGTCTACCGCCTCAGCTGGAGAGGCGTCTCAATTGCCCTGCCAAGCCTCGAGGAGAATCCCGAGTTGTCCCTCGCAACTAGGCAGGAGTCCTGACGTCGCTGAACAAACACGTGTGTGGAAGGGCCATCCCCGTCGTAACTCGAGAATATACCCCAGGTTCCCGCCGCACCTCGAGAAAAACCATGAGACTTTCCCCTCGCCGCAAAATGAGGCCCGATACCCTGCACTGCATGCAGAGCAACTCCGTGTTGCACATCACACATGAAAGGAGCCTTGATTTCCTTGATGGCACTCCAGAGAAAGCCCACGAACACTGTTTCAAGGTTAGAGGGATCCTGAGGTCACTGTAGCAACACGAAAGAGCTCCGTGGACCAAAAATCAACTAGAGATGAGAGGTTAGTCCCTGGCTTCGACTCCAGAGGAATACCACCTTACCACAAGCACCTCAAGAGGTGGCTTCTCTCACCTCTATGTATGTGAGAGGGACCCTGAGTTTGCGGCCTCAAGTGGAATGGACACCGCGATGCCCTGACTCGAAATAAGGCCAGATATCCCTGCAGTGACTTGAATGCAGGCTCGTCTTGCATCTCCCAAGACGAAAGGATGTCTGAATCCCCTGTGGAGACCACAGAGAAAGACCTAGTTCCACACTTCATCACGACCGGAAGCCTCACATCCTTTGAAAACTCCAGAGGTACGCGGAGATCAGTGCCTCCAAAGGAGACGAGGCCTGACTCCTCGTGAAACTTGATAGGAGTCCCAGGATTCCTGTGGCACGTGGAAAGGGACCCTTGGTCTCCCGCCTCAGCTGGAGAGGCGTCCCAATTGCCCTGCCAAGCCTCGAGGAGAATCCCGAGTTGTCCCTCGCAACTAGGCAGGATTCCTGACGTGGATGAACAAACACGTGGGTGGAAGGGCCATCCCCGTCGTAACTCGACAATATACCCCAGGTTCCCGCCGCAACTCGAGAAAAACCATGAGACTTCCACCTCGCCATGAGATGAGGCCCGATTCCCCTGCATTGCGTGCAGACCAATTCCGTGTGGCACATCACACATGAAAGGAGTCTTGATTTCCTTGATGGCACTCCAGAGAAACTCCAAGAACACTGTTTCAAGGATAGAGGGATCCTGAGGTCACTGTAACAACACGAAAGAGCTCCGTGGACCAAAAATCAACTCGAGATGAGAGGTTAGTCCCTGGCTTCGACTCCAGAGGAATACCACATTACCACAAGCACCTCCAGAGGAGGCTTCTCTCAGCTCTAGGTATTTGAGAGGGAACCTGAGTTTGCAGCCTCAAGTGGAATGGATACAGCGATGCCCTGACTCGAAATAAGGCCGGATATCCCTGCAGTGACTTGAATGCAGGTTCGTCTTGCATCTCCCAAGACGAAAGGATGTCTGTGTCCCCTGTGGAGACCACAGAGAAAGACCTAGTTCCCCACCTCATCGCGACCAGAGGCCTGACATCCTTTGAAAACTCCAGAGGTACGCGGAGATCAGTGCCTCCAAAGGAGACAATGCCTGACTCCTCATGAACCTTGATAGGATTCCCAGGATTCCTGTGGCACGTGGAAAGGGACCATTGGTCTCCCGCCTCAGCTGGAGAGGCGTCCCAATTGCCCTGCAAAGCCTCGAGGAGAATCCCGAGGTGTCCCTCGTAACTAGGCAGGAGTCCTGACGTCGTTGAACAAACACGTGTGTGGAAGGGCCATCCCCGTCGTAACTCGAGAATATACCCCAGGTTCACGCCGCAACTCGAGATAAACCATGAGCCTTCTCCCTCGCTGTGAGATGAGGCCAGATTCCCTTGCACTGCGTGAAGAGCAATTCCGTGTTGCACTTCACACATGAAAGGAGCCTTGATTTCCTTGATGGCACTCCAGAGAAACCCCAAGAACACTGTTTCAAGGCTAGAGGGATCCTGAGGTCACTGTAGCAACACGAAAGAGCTCCAGGGACCAAAGATCAACTCGAGATGAGAGGTTAGTCCCTGGCTTCGACTTCAGAGGAATACCACCTTACCACAAGCAGCTGAAGACGAGACTTCCCTCAGCTCTATGTATGTGAGAGGAACCCTGAGTTTGCGGCCTCAAGTGGAATGGACACCGTGATGCCTGTCTCGAACTAAGGCCGGATATCCCTGCAGTGACTTGAATGCAGGCTCGTCTTGCATCTCCCAAGACGAAAGGATGTCTGAATCCCCTGTGGAGACCACAGAGAAAGACCTAGTTCCCCACCTCATCACGACCGGAGGACTCACATCTTTGACAACTCCAGAGGGACGCGGAGATCAGTGCCTTCAAAGGAGACAATGCTTGACTCCTCATGAAACTTGATATCAGTCAAAGGATTACTGTGGCACGTGGAAAGGGACACTTGGTCTCCCGCCTCAGGTGGAGAGGCATCCCAATTGCCCTGCCAAGCCTCGAGGAGAATCCCGAGTTGTCCCTCGAAACTAGGCAGGAGTCCTGACGTCGCTGAACAAACACGTGTGTGGAAGGGCCATTCCCTCATAACTCGAGAATATACCAAAGGTTCCTGCCACAACTCGAGAAAAGCCATGAAACTTCCCCCTCGCCGCGAGATGAGGCCTGATTCCCCTGCACTGCGTACAGAGCAATTCCGTGTTGCACATCACACATGAAAGGAGCCTTGATTTCCTTGATGGCACTCCAGAAAATCCCCAAAAACACTGTTTCAAGGCTAGAGGGATCCTGAGGTCACTGTAGCAACACGAAAGACCTCCGTGGACCAAAAATCAACTCGAGATGAGAGGTTAGTCCCTGGCTTCGACTCCAGAGGAATACCACCTTACCACAACCACCTCAAGAGGAGGCTTCTCTCAGCTCTAGCTATGTGAGAGGGACCCTGAGTTTGCGGCCTCAAGTGGAATGGACACCGCGATGCCCTGACTCGAAATAAGGCCTGATATCCCTGCAGTGACTTGAATGCAGGCTCGTCTTGCATCTCCCAAGACGAAAGGATGTCTGAATCCCCTGTGGAGACCACAGAGAAAGACCTGTTCCCTACCTCATCGCGACCGGAGGCCTCACATCCTTTGAAAACTCCAGAGGTACGCGGAGATCAGTGCCTCCAAAGGAGACGATGCCTGACTCCTCGTGAAACTTGATAGGAGTCCCAGGATTCCTGTGGCACGTGGAAAGGGATGCTTGGTCTCCCGCCTCAGCTGGAGAGGAATCCCAATTGCCCTGCCAAGCCTCGAGGAAAATCCCGAGTTGTCCCTCGCAACTAGGCAGGAGTCCTGATGTCACTGAACAATCACGTGGGTGGAAGGGCCATCCCGTCGTAACTCGAGAATATACCCCAGGTTCCCGCCGCAACTCGGGAAAAACCATGAGACTTCCCCCTCGCCGCGAGATGAGGCCCGATTCCCCTGCACTGCGTACAGAGCAATTCCGTGTTGCACATCACACATGATAGGAGCCTTGATTTCCTTGATGGCACTCCAGAATATCCCCAAAAACACTGTTTCAAGGCTAGAGGGATCCTGAGGTCACTGTAGCAACACGAAAGAGCTCCGTGGACCAAAAATCAACTCGAGATGAGAGGTTATTCCCTGGCTTCGAATCCAGCGGAATACCACCCTATCACAAGCACCTCAAGAGGAGGCTTCTCTCAGCTCTAGGTATGTGAGAGGGACCCTGAGTTTGCGGCCTCAAGTGGAATGGACACCGCGATGCCCTGACTCGAACTAAGGCCGGATATCCCTGCAGTGACTTGAATGCAGGCTCGTCTTGCCTCTCCCAAGACGAAAGGATGTCTGAATCCCCTGTGGAGACCACAGAGAAAGACCTGTTCCCCACCTCATCGCGACCGGAGGCCTCACATCCTTTGAAAACTCCAGAGGTACGCGGAGATCAGTGCCTCCAAAGGAGACGATGCCTGAATCCTCGTGAAACTTGATAGGAGTCCCAGGATTCCTGTGGCACGTGGAAAGGGACACTTGGTCTCCCGCCTCAGCTGGAGAGGCGTCCCAATTGCCCTGCCAAGCCTCGAGGAGAATCCCGAGTTGTCCCTCGCAACTAGGCAGGAGTCCTGACGTCGCTGAACATACACGTGTGTGGAAGGGCCATCCCCTCGAAACTCGAGAATATACCAAAGGTTCCCGCCGCAACTCGAGAAAAACCATGAGACTTCCGCCTCGCCGCGAGATGAGGCCCGATTCCCCTGCACTGCGTGCAGAGCAATTCCGTGTTGCACATCACACATGAAAGGAGCCTTGATTTCCTTGATGGCACTCCAGAGAAACCCCAAGAACAGTGTTTCAAGGCTAGAGGGATCCTGAGGTCAGTGTAGCAACACGAAAGAGCTCTGTGGACCAAAAATCAACTCGAGATGAGAGGTTAGTCCCTGGCTTCGACTCCAGAGGAATACCACCTAAACACAAGCACCTCAAGAGGAGGCTTCTCTCAGCTCTAGGTATGTGAGAGGGACCCTGAGTTTGCGGCCTCAAGTGGAATGGACACCGCGATGCCCTGACTCGAAATAAGGCCGGATATCCCTGCAGTGACTTGAACGCAGGCTCGTCTTGCATCTCCCAAGACGAAAGGGTGTCGGAATCCCCTGTGGAGACCACAGAGAAAGACCTAGTTCCCCACCTCATCGCGACCGGAGGCCTCACATCCTTTGAAAACTCAAAAGGGACGCGGAGATCAGTGCCTCCAAAGGAGACGATGCCTGACTCCTCGTGAAACTTGATAGGAGTCCCAGGATTCCTGTGGCACGTGGAAAGGGACACTTGGTCTCCCGCCTCAGCTGGAGAGGCGTCCCAATTGCCCTGCCAAGCCTCGAGGAGAATCCCGAGTTGTCCCTCGCAACTAGGCAGGAGTCCTGACGTCACTGAACAAACACGTGTGTGGAAGGGCCATCCCCTCGTAACTCGAGAATATACAAAAGGTTCCGACCGCAACTCGAGAAAAGCCATGAAACTTCACCCTCGCCGCGAGATGAGGCCCAATTCCCCTGCACTGCTTTCAGAACAATTCCGTGTTGCACATCACACATGAAAGGATCCTTGATTTCCATGATGCCATTCCAGAGAAACCCCAAGAACAGTGTTTCAATACTAGAGGGATCCTGCGGTCACTGTAGCAACACGAAAGAGCTCCGTGGACCAAAAATCAACTCGAGATGAGAGGTTAGTCCCTGGCTTCGACTCCAGAGGAATACCACCTTACCACAAGCACCTCAAGAGGAGGCTTCTCTCAGCTCTAGGTATGTGAGAGGGACCCTGAGTTTGCGGCCTCAAGTGGAATGGCACCGCGATGCCCTGACTAGAAATAAGGGCAGATATCCCTGCAGTGACTTGAATGCAGGCTCGTCTTGCATCTCCGAAGACGAAAGGATGTCTGAATTCCCTGTGGAGACCACATAGAAAGACCTAGTTCCCCACCTCATCGCGACCAGAGGCCTCACATCCTTTGAAAACTCCAGAGGTACGCAAAGATCAGTGCCTCCAACGGAGACGATGCCTGACTCCTCGTGAAAATTGATAGGAGTCCCAGGATTCCTGTGGCACGTATAAAGGGACCCTTGGTCTCCCGCCTCAGCTGGAGAGGCGTCCCAATTGCCCTGCCAAGCCTCGAGGAGAATCCCGAGTTGTCCCTCGCAACTAGGCAGGAGTCCTGACGTGGCTGAACAAACACGTGTGTGGAAGGGCCATCCCCGTCGAAACTCGAGAATATACCCCAGGTTCCCGCCGCAACTCGAGAAAAACCATGAGACTTCCCCCTCGCCGCGAGATGAGGCCCGATTCCCCTGCACTGCGTGCAGAGCAATTCCGTGTTGCACATCACACATGAAAGGAGCCTTGATTTCCTTAATGGCACTCCAGAGAAACCCCAAGAACACTGTTTCAAGGCTAGAGGGATCCTGAGGTCACTGTAGCAACACGAAAGAGCTCCGTGGACCACAAATCAACTCGAGATGAGAGGTTACTCCCTGGCTTCGACTCCAGAGGAATACCACCTTACCACAAGCATCTCAAGAGGAGGCTTCTCTCAGCTCCAGCTATGTGAGAGGGACCCTGAGTTTGTGGCCTCAAGTGGAATGGACACCGCGATGCCCTGACTCGAAATAAGGCCGGATATCCCTGCAGTGACTTGAATGCAGGCTCGTCTTGCATCTCCCAAGACGAAAGGATGTCTGAATCCCCTGTAGAGACCACAGAGAAAGACCTAGTTCCCCACCTCACCGCGACCAGAGGCCTCACATCCTTGGAAAACTCCAGAGGTACGCGGAGATCAGTGCCTCCAAAGGAGACGATGCCTGACTCCTCGTGAAAATTGATAGGAGTCCCAGGATTCCTGTGGCACGTATAAAGGGACCCTTGGTCTCCCGCCTCAGCTGGAGAGGCGTCCCAATTGCCCTGCCAAGCCTCGAGGAGAATCCCGAGTTGTCCCTCGCAACTAGGCAGGAGTCCTGACGTCGCTGAACAAACACGTGTGTGGAAGGGCCATCCCCTCGTAACTCGAGAATATACGAAAGGTTCCCACCGCAACTCGAGAAAAGCCATGAAACTTCACCCTCGCCGCGAGATGAGGCCCGATTCCCCGGCACTGCGTGCAGAGCAATTCCGTGTTGCACATCACACATGAAAGGAGCCTTGATTTCCTTGATGGCACTCCAGAAAATCCCCAAAAACACTGTTTCAAGGCTAAAGGGATCCTGAGGTCACTGTAGCAAGAAGAAAGAGCTCCGTGGACCAAAAATCAACTCGAGATGAGAGGTTAGTCCCTGGCTTCGACTCCAGAGTAATACCACCTTACCACAAGCAGCTCAAAACGAGACTTCTCTCAGCTCTATATATGTGAGAGGGACCCTGATTTTGCGGCCTCAAGTGGAATGGACACCGCGATGCCCTGACTCGAAATAAGGCCGGACATCCCAGCAGTGACTTGAATGCAGGCTCATATTGCAACTCCCAAGACGAAAGGGTGTTTGAATCCCCTGTGGAGACCACAGAGAAAGACCTAGTTCCCCACCTCATCGCAACCGGAGACCTCACATCCTTTGAAAACTCCAAAGGGACGCGGAGATCAGTGCCTCCAAAGGAGACGATGCCTGACTCCTCGTGAAACTTGATAGGAGTCCCAGGATTCCTGTGGCACATAGAAAGGGAAACTTGGTCTCCCGCCTCAGCTGGAGAGGCGTCCCAATTGCCCTGCCAAGCCCCGAGGAGAATCCCGAGTTGTCCCCCGCAATTAGGCAGGAGTCCTGACCTCTCTGAGCAAACACGTGTTTGGAAGTGCCATCCCCGTCGTAACTCGAGAATATACCCCAGGTTCCCGCCGCAACTCGAGAAAAACCATGAGACTTCCCCCACGCCGCGAGATGAGGCCCGATTCCCCTGCACTGCTTGCAGAACAATTCCGTGTTGCACATCACACATGAAAGGAGCCTTGATTTCCATGATGCCATTCCAGAGAAACCCCAAGAACACTGTTTCAATGCTAGAGGGATCCTGCGGTCACTGTAGCAACACGAAAGAGCTCCGTGGACCAAAAATCAACTCGAGATGAGAGGTTAGTCCCTGGCTTCGACTCCAGAGGAATACCACCTTACCACAAGCACCTCAAGAGGAGGCTTCTCTCAGCTCTAGGTATGTGAGAGGGACCCTGAGTTTGCGGCCTCACGTGGAATGGCACCGCGATGCCCTGACTAGAAATAAGGGCAGATATCCCTGCAGTGACTTGAATGCAGGCTCGTCTTGCATCTCCCAAGACGAAAGGATGTCTGAATTCCCTGTGGAGACCACATAGAAAGACCTAGTTCCCCACCTCATCGCGACCAGAGGCCTCACATCCTTTGAAAACTCCAGAGGTACGCGGAGATCAGTGCCTCCAACGGAGACGATGCCTGACTCCTCGTGAAAATTGATAGGAGTCCCAGGATTCCTGTTGCTCGTATAAAGGGACCCTTGGTCTCCCGCCTCAGCTGGAGAGGCGTCCCAATTGCCCTGCCAAGCCTCGAGGAGAATCCCGAGTTGTCCCTCGCAACTAGGCAGGAGTCATGACGTCGCTGAACAAACACGTGTGTGGAAGGGCCATCCCCGTCGAAACTCGAGAATATACCCCAGGTTCCCGCCGCAACTCGAGAAAAACCATGAGACTTCCCCTCGCCGTGAGATGAGGCCCGATTCCCCTGCACTGCGTGCAGAGCAATTCCGTGTTGCACATCACACATGAAAGGAGCCTTGATTTCCTTAATGGCACTCCAGAGAAACCCCAAGAACACTGTTTCAAGGCTAGAGGGATCCTGAGGTCACTGTAGCAACACGAAAGAGCTCCGTGGACCAAGAATCAACTCGAAATGAGAGGTTAGTCCCTGGCTTCGACTCCAGAGGAATACCACCTTACCACAAGCATCTCAAGAGGAGGCTTCTCTCAGGTCCAGCTATGTGAGAGGGACCCTGAGTGTGCGGCCTCAAGTGGAATGGACACCGCGATGCCCTGACTCGAATTAAGGCCAGATATCCCTGCAGTGACTTGAATGCAGGCTCGTCTTGCATCTCCCAAGACGAAAGGATGTCTGAATCCCCTGTGGAGACCACAGAGAAAGACCTAGTTCCCCACCTCACCGCGACCAGAGGCCTCACATCCTTGGAAAACTCCAGAGGTACGCGGAGATCAGTGCCTCCAAAGGAGACGATGCCTGACTCCTCGTGAAAATTGATAGGAGTCCCAGGTTTCCTGTGGCACGTGGAAAGGGAACCTTGGTCTCCCGCCTCAGCTGGAGAGGCGTCCCAATTGCCCTGCCAAGCCTCGAGGAGAATCCCGAGTTGTCCCTCGCAACTAGGCAGGAGTCCTGACGTCGCTGAACAAACACGTGTGTGGAAGGGCCATCCCCGTCGAAACTCGAGAATATACCCCAGGTTCCCGCCGCAACTCGAGAAAAACCATGAGACTTCCCCCTCGCCGCGAGATGAGGCCCGATTCCCCTGCACTGCGTGCAGAGCAATTCCGTGTTGCACATCACACATGAAAGGAACCTTGATTTCCTTGATGGCACTCCAGAGAAACCCCAAGAACACTGTTTCAAGGCTAGAGGGATCCTGAGGTCACTGTAGCAACACGAAAGAGCTCCGTGGACCAAGAATCAACTCGAGATTAGAGGTTAGTCCCTGGCTTCGACTCCAGAGGAATACCACCTTACCACAAGCACCTCAAGAGGAGGCTTCTCTCAGCTCTAGCTATGTGAGAGGGACCCTGAGTTTGCGGCCTCAAGTGGAATGGACACCGCGATGCCCTGACTCGAAATAAGGCCGGAAATCCCTGCAGTGACTTGAATGCAGGCTCGTCTTGCATCTCCCAAGACGAAAGGATGTCTGAATCCCCTGTGGAGACCAAAGAGAAAGACCTAGTTCCCCACCTCATCGCGACCGGAGGCCTCACATCCCTTGAAAACTCCAGAGGTACGCGGAGATCAGTGCCTCCAAAGGAGACGATGCCTGACTCCTCGTGAAACTTGATAGGAGTCCCAGGATTCCTGTGGCACGTGGAAAGGGACCCTTGGTCTCCCGCCTCAGCTGGAGAGGCATCCCAATTGCCCTGCCAAGCCTTAAGGAGAATCCCGAGTTGTCCCCTGCAACTAGGCAGGAGTCCTGATGTCGCTGAACAAACACGTGGGTGGAATTTCCATCCCCGTCGAAACTCGAGAATATACCCCAGGTTCCCGCCGCAACTCGAGAAAAACCATGAGATTTCCCCCTCGCCGTGAGATGAGGCCCGATTCCCCTGCACTGCTTGCAGAACAATTCCGTATGCACATCACACATGAAAGGAGCCTTGATTTCCATGATGCCACTCCAGAGAAACCCCAAGAACACTGTTTCAAGGCTAGAGGGATCCTGCGGTCACTGTAGCAACATGATAGAGCTCCGTGGACCAAAAATCAACTCGAGATGAGAGGTTAGTCCCTGGCATCGACTCCAGAGGAATACCACCTTACCACAAGCACCTCAAGAGGAGGCTTCTCTCAGCTCTAGGTATGTGAGCGGGACCCTGAGATTTCGGCCTCACGTGGAATGGCCCCGCGATGCCCTGACTAGAAATAAGGGCAGATATCACTGCAGTGACTTGAATGCAGGCTCGTCTTGAATCTCCCAAGACGAAAGGATGTCTGAATCCCCTGTGGAGACCACATAGAAAGACCTAGTTCCCCACCTCATCGCGACCAGAGGCCTCACATCCTTTGAAAACTCCAGAGGTATGCAGAGATCAGTGCCTCCAAAGGAGATGATGCCTGACTCCTCGTGAAAATTGATAGGAGTCCCAGGATTCCTGTGGCACGTATAAAGGGACCCTTGGTCTCCAGCCTCAGCTGGAGAGGCGTCCCAATTGCCCTGCCAAGCCTCGAGGAGAATCCCAAGTTGTCCCTCGCAACTAGGCAGGAGTCCTGACGTCGCTGAACAAACACGTGGGTGGAAGGGCCATCCCCGTCGTAACTCGAGAATTTACCCCAGGTTCCCGCCGCAACTCGAGAAAAACCAGGAGACTTCCCCCTCGCCGCGAGATGAGGCCCGATTCCCCTGCACTGCGTGCAGAGCAATTCCGTGTTGTACATTCACACATGAAAGGAGCCTTGATTTCCTTGATGGCACTCCAGAGAAACCGCAAGAACACTGTTTCAAGGCTAGAGGGATCCTGCGGTCACTGTAGCAACACGAAAGAGGTCCGTGGACCAAAAATCAACTCCAGATGAGAGGTTAGTCCCTGGCTTCCACTCCAGAGGAATACCACCTTACCACAAGCACCTCAAGTGGAGGCTTCTCTCAGGTCTAGGTATGTGAGAGGGACCCAGAGTTTGCGGCCTCAAGTGGAATGGACACCGCGATGCCTTGACTCGAAATAACGCCGGATATCCCTGCAGTGACTTGAATGTAGGCTCGTCTTGCATCTCCCAAGACGAAAGGATGTCTGTATCCCCTGTGGAGACCACAGAGAAAGACCGAGTTCCCCACCTCATCGCGACCGGAGGCCTCACATCCTTTGAAAACTCCAGAGGGACGTGGAGATCAGTGCCTCCAAAGGAGACGATGTCTGACTCCTCGTGAAACTTGATAGCAGTCCCAAGATTCCTGTGGCACGTGGAAAGGGACAGTTGGTCTCCCGCCTCAGCTGGAGAGGCGTCCCAATTGCCCTGCCAAGCCTCGAGGAGAATCCCGAGTTGTCCCTCGCAACTAGGCAGGAGTCCTGACCTCGCTGAACAAACACGTGGGTGATGGGCCATCCCCGTCGTAACTCGAGAATATACCCCAGGTTCCCGCCGCAACTCGAGAAAAACCATGAGACTTCCCCCTCGCCACGAGATGAGGCCCGATTCCCCTGCACTGCGTGCAGAGCAATTCCGTGTTGCACATCACACATGAAAGGAGCCTTCATTTCCATGATGCCACTCCAGAGAAAACCCAAGAACACTGTTTCAAGGCTAGAGGGATCCTGCGGTCACTGTAGCAACACGAAAGAGCTCCGTGGACCAAAAATCAACTCGAGATGAGAGGTTAGTCCCTGGCTTCGACTCCAGAGGAATACCACCTTACCACAAGCAGCTCAAAACGAGACTTCTCTCAGCTCTATATATGTGAGAGGGACCCTGATTTTGCGGCCTCAAGTTGAATGGACACCGCGATGCCCTGACTCGAAATAAGGCCGGACATCCAAGCAGTGACTTGAATGCAGGCTCATATTGCATCTCCCAAGACGAAAGGGTGTTTGAATCCCCTGTGGAGACCACAGAGAAAGACCTAGTTCCCCACCTCATCGCGACCAAAGGCCTCACATTCTTTGAAAACTCCAGAGGGACGCGGAGATCAGTGCCTCCAAAGGAGACGATGCCTGACTCCTCGTGAAACTTGATAGGAGTCCCAGGATTCCTGTGGCACATAGAAAGGGAAACTTGGTCTCCCGCCTCAGCTGGAGAGGCGTCCCAATTGCCCTGCCAAGCCCCGAGGAGAATCCCGAGTTGTTCCTCGCAATTAGGCAGGAGTCCTGACCTCTCTGAGCAAACACGTGTTTGGAAGGGTCATCTCCGTCGTAACTCGAGAATATACCCCAGGTTCCCGCCCCAACTCGAGAAAAACCATGAGACTTCCCGCTCGTCGCGAGATGAGCCCCGATTCCCCTGCACTGCATGCAGAGCAATTAGGTGTTTCACATCACACATGAAAGGAGGCTTGATTTCCTTGATGGCATTCCAGCGAAACCCCAAGAACACTGTTTCAAGGCTAGAGGGATCCTGAGGTCACTGTAGCAACACGAAAGGGCTCCGTGGACCAAAAATCAACTCGAAATGAGAGGTTAGTCCCTGGCTTCGACTCCAGAGGAATACCACCTTACCACAAGCACCTCAAAAGGAGGCTTGTCTCAGCTCTAGGTATGTGAGAGGGACCCTGAGTTTGCGGCCTCAAGTGGAATGGACACCGCGATGCCTTGACTCGAAATAAGGCCAGATATCCCTGCAGTGACTTGAATGCAGGCTCGTCTTGCATCTCCCAAGACGAAAGGATGTCTGTATCCCCTGGTGGAGACCACAGAGAAAGACTTAGTTCCCCACCTCATCGCGACCGGAGGCCTCACATCCTTTGAAAACTCCAGAGGTACGCGGAGATCAGTGCCTCCAAAGGAGACGATGCCTGATTCCTTGTGAAAATTGATAGGAGTCCCAGGATTCCTGTGGCACGTGGAAAGGGACCCTTGGTTTCCCGCCTCAGCTGAAGAGGCTTCCCAATTGCCCTGTCAGGCCTCGTGGAGAATCCCGAGTTGTCCCTCGCAACTAGGCAGGAGTCCTGACCTTGCTGAACAAACACGTGGGTGGATGGGCCATCCCCGTCGTAACTCGAGAATATACCCCAGGTTCCCGCCGCAACTCGAGAAAAACCATGAGACTTCCCCCACGCCGCGAGATGAGGCCCGATTCCCCTGCACTGCTTGCAGAACAATTCCGTGTTGCACATCACACATGAAAGGAGCCTTGATTTCCATGATGCCACTCCAGAGAAAACCCAAGAACACTGTTTCAAGGCTAGAGGGATTCTGCGGTCACTGTAGCAACACGAAAGAGCTCCGTGGACCACAAATCAACTCGAGATGAGAGGTTAGTCCCTGGCTTCGACTCCAGAGGAATACCACCTAACCACAAGCACCTCAAGAGGAGGCTTCTCTCAGCTCTAGGTATGTGAGAGGGACCCTGAGTTTCCGGCCTCAAGTGGAATGGACACCGCGATGCCCTGACTCGAAATAAGGCCGGATATCCCTGCAGTGACTTGAATGCAGGCTCGTCTTGCATCTCCCAAGACGAAAGGGTGTCGGAATCCCCTGTGGAGACCACAGAGAAAGACCTAGTTCCCCACCTCATCGCGACCGGAGGCCTCACATCCTTTGAAAACTCCAGAGGGACGCGGAGATCAGTGCCTCCAAAGGAGACGATGCCTGATTCCTCGTGAAACTTGATAGGAGTCCCAGGATTCCTGTGGCACGTGGAAAGGGACACTTGGTCTCCCGCCTCAGCTGGAGAGGCGTCCCAATTGCCCTGCCAAGCCTCGAGGAGAATCCCAAGTTGTCCCTCGCAACTAGGCAGGAGTCCTGACGTCACTGAACAAACACGTGTGTGGAAGGGCCATCCCCTCGTAACTCGAGAATATACAAAAGGTTCCGACCGCAACTCGAGAAAAGCCATGAAATTTCACCCTCGCCGCGAGATGAGGCCCAATTCCCCTGCACTGCGTACAGAGCAATTCCGTGTTGCACGTCACACATGAAAGGAGCCTTGATTTCCTTGATAGCACTCCAGAGAAACCGCAAGAACACTGTTTCAAGGCTAGAGGGATCCTGAGGTCACTGTAGCAACACGAAACAGCTCCGTGCACCAAAAATCAACTCGAGATGAGAGGTTAGTCCCTGGCTTCGACTCCAGCGGAATACCACCTTACCACAAGCAGCTCAAAACGAGACTTCTCTCAGCTCTATATATGTGAGAGGGACCCTGATTTTGTGGCCTCAAGTGGAATGGACACCGCGATGCCCTGACTCGAAATAAGGCCGGACATCCCAGCAGTGACTTGAATGCAGGCTCATATTGCATCTCCCAAGACGAAAGGGTGTTTGAATCCCCTGTGGAGACCACAGAGAAAGACCTAGTTCCCCACCTCATCGCGACCGGAGGCCTCACATCCTTTGAAAACTCCAGAGGGACGCGGAGATCAGTGCCTCCAAAGGAGACGATGCCTGACTCCTCGTGAAACTTGATAGGAGTCCCAGGATTCCTGTGGCACATAGAAAGGGAAACTTGGTCTCCCGCCTCAGCCTGAGAGGCGTCCCAATTGCCCTGCCAAGCCTCGAGGAGAATCCCGAGTTGTCCCTCGCAACTAGGCAGGAGTCCTGACGTCGCTGAACAAACACGTGTGTGGAAGGGCCATACCCGTCGAAACTCGAGAATATACCCCAGGTTCCCGCCGCAACTCGAGAAAAACCATGAGACTTCCCCCTCGCCGCGAGATGAGGCCCGATTCCCCTGCACTGCGTGCAGAGCAATTCCGTGTTGCACATCACACATGAAAGGAGCCTTGATTTCCTTAATGGCACTCCAGAGAAACCCCAAGAACACTGTTTCAAGGATAGAGGGATCCTGAGGTCACTGTAGCAACACGAAAGAGCTCCGTGGACCAAGAATCAACTCGAGATGAGAGGTTAGTCCCTGGCTTCGACTCCAGAGGAATACCACCTTACCACAAGCATCTCAAGAGGAGGCTTCTCTCAGCTCCAGCTATGTGAGAGGGACCCTGAGTTTGCGGCCTCAAGTGGAATGGACACCGCGATGCCCTGACTCGAAATAAGGCCGGATAAACCTGCAGTGACTTGAATGCAGGCTCGTCTTGCATCTCCCAAGACGAAAGGATGTCTGAATCCCCTGTGGAGACCACAGAGAAAGACCTAGTATCCCACCTCATCGCGACCGGAGGCCTCACATCCTTTGAAAACTCCAGAGGGACGCGGAGATCAGTGCCTCCAAAGGAGACGATGTCTGACTCCTCGTGAAACTTGATAGCAGTCCCAGGATTCCTGTGGCACGTGGAAAGGGACAGTTGGTCTCCCGCCTCAGCTGGAGAGGCGTCCCAATTGCCCTGCCAAGCCTCGAGGAGAATCCCGAGTTGTCCCTCGCAACTAGGCAGGAGTCCTGACCTCGCTGAACAAACACGTGGGTGGATGGGCCATCCCCGTCGTAACTCGAGAATATACCCCAGGTTCCCGCCGCAACTCGAGAAAAACCATGAGACTTCCCCTTCGCCACGAGATGAGGCCCGATTCCCCTGCACTGCGTGCAGAGCAATTCCGTGTTGCACATCACACATGAAAGGAGCCTTGATTTCCATGATGCCACTCCAGAGAAAACCCAAGAACACTGTTTCAAGGCTAGAGGGATTCTGCGGTCACTGTAGCAACACGAAAGAGCTCCGTGGACCAAAAATCAACTCAAGATGAGAGGTTAGTCCCTGGCTTCGACTCCAGAGGAATACCACCTTACCACAAGCAGCTCAAAACGAGACTTCTCTCAGCTCTATATATGTGAGAGGGACCCTGATTTTGCGGCCTCAAGTGGAATGGACACCGCGATGCCCTGACTCGAAATAAGGCCGGACATCCCAGCAGTGACTTGAATGCAGGCTCATATTGCAACACCCAAGACGAAAGGGTGTTTGAATCCCCTGTGGAGACCACAGAGAAAGACCTAGTTCCCCACCTCATCGCAACCGGAGGCCTCACATCCTTTGAAAACTCCAGAGGGACGCGGAGATCAGTGCCTCCAAAGGAGACGATGCCTGACTCCTCGTGAAACTTGATTGGAGTCCCAGGATTCCTGTGGCACATAGAAAGGGAAACTTGGTCTCCCGCCTCAGCTGGAGAGGCGTCCCAATTGCCCTGCCAAGCCCTGAGGAGAATCCCGAATTGTCCCTCGCAATTAGGCAGGAGTCCTGACCTCTCTGAGCAAACACGTGTTTGGAAGGGCCATCCCCGTCGTAACTCGAGAATATACCCCAGGTTCCCGCCGCAACTCGAGAAAAACGATGAGACTTCCCCCACGCCGCGAGATGAGGCCCGATTCCCCTGCACTGCTTGCAGAACAATTCCGTGTTGCACATCACACATGAAAGGAGCCTTGATTTCCATGATGCCATTCCAGAGAAACCCCAAGAACACTGTTTCAATGCTAGAGGGATCCTGCGGTCACTGTAGCAACACGAAAGAGCTCCGTGGACCAAAAATCAACTCGAGATGAGAGGTTAGTCCCTGGCTTCGACTCCAGAGGAATACCACCTTACCAGAAGCACCTCAAGAGGAGGCTTCTCACAGCTCTAGGTATGTGAGAGGGACCCTGAGTTTGCGGCCTCACGTGGAATGGCACCGCGATGCCCTGACTAGAAATAAGGGCAGATATCCCTGCAGTGACTTGAATGCAGGCTCGTCTTGCATCTCCCAAGACGAAAGGATGTCTGAATTCCCTGTGGAGACCACATAGAAAGACCTAGTTCCCCACCTCAACGCGACCAGAGGCCTCACATCCTTTGAAAACTCCAGAGGAACGCGGAGATCAGTGCCTCCAAAGGAGACGATGCCTGACTCCTCGTGAAAATTGATAGGAGTCCCAGGATTCCTGTGGCACGTATAAAGGGACCCTTGGTCTCCCGCCTCAGCTGGAGAGGCGTCCCAATTGCCCTGCCAAGCCTCGAGGAGAATCCCGAGTTGTCCCTCGCAACTAGGCAGGAGTCCTGACGTCGCTGAACAAACACGTGTGTGGAAGGGCCATACCCGTCGAAACTCGAGAATATACACCAGGTTCCCGCCGCAACTCGAGAAAAACCATGAGACTTCCCCCTCGCCGCGAGATGAGGCCCGATTCCCCTGCACTGCGTGCAGAGCAATTCCGTGTTGCACATCACACATGAAAGGAGCCTTGATTTCCTTAATGGCACTCCAGAGAAACCCCAAGAACACTGTTTTAAGGATAGAGGGATCCTGAGGTCACTGTAGCAACACGAAAGAGCTCCGTGGACCAAAAATCAACTCGAGATGAGAGGTTAGTCCCTGGCTTCGACTCCAGAGGAATACCACCTTACCACAAGCATCTCAAGAGGAGGCTTCTCTCAGCTCCAGCTATGTGAGAGGGACCCTGAGTTTGCGGCCTCAAGTGGAATGGACACCGCGATGCCCTGACTCGAAATAAGGCCGGATATCCCTGCAGTGACTTGAATGCAGGCTCGTCTTGCATCTCCCAAGACGAAAGGATGTCTGAATCCCCTGTGGAGACCACAGAGAAAGACCTAGTATCCCACCTCATCGCGACCGGAGGCCTCACATCCTTTGAAAACTCCAGAGGGACGCGGAGATCAGTGCCTCCAAAGGAGACGATGTCTGACTCCTCGTGAAACTTGATAGCAGTCCCAGGATTCCTGTGGCACGTGGAAAGGGACAGTTGGTCTCCCGCCTCAGCTGGAGAGGCGTCCCAATTGCCCTGCCAAGCCTCGAGGAGAATCCCGAGTTGTCCCTCGCAACTAGGCAGGAGTCCTGACCTCGCTGAACAAACACGTGGGTGGATGGGCCATCCCCGTCGTAACTCGAGAATATACCCCAGGTTCCCGCCGCAACTCGAGAAAAACCATGAGACTTCCCCCTCGCCACAAGATGAGGCCCGATTCCCCTGCACTGCGTGCAGAGCAATTCCGTGTTGCACATCACACATAAAAGGAGCCTTGATTTCCATGATGCCATTCCAGAGAAACCCCAAGGACACTGTTTCAATGCTAGAGGGATCCTGAGGTCACTGTAGCAACACGAAAGAGTTCCGTGGACCAAAAATCAACTCGAGATGAGAGGTTAGTCCCTGGCTTCGACTCCAGAGGAATACCACCTTATCACAAGCACCTCAAGAGGAGGCTTCTCTCAGCTCTAGGTATGTGAGAGGGACCCTGAGATTTCGGCCTCACATGGAATGGCACCGCGATGCCCTGACTAGAAATAAGGGCAGATATCCCTGCAGTGACTTGAATGCAGGCTCGTCTTGCATCTCCCAAGACGAAAGGATGTCTGAATTCCCTGTGGAGACCACATAGAAAGACCTAGTTCCCCACCTCATCGCGACCAGAGGCCTCACATCCTTTGAAAACTCCAGAGGTACGCGGAGATCAGTGCCTCCAAAGGAGACGATGCCTGACTCCTCGTGAAAATTGATAGGAGTCCCAGGATTCCTGTTGCACGTATAATGGGACCCTTGGTCTCCCGCCTCAGCTGGAGAGGCGTCCCAATTGCCCTGCCAAGCCTCGAGGAGAATCCCGAGTTGTCCCTCGCAACTAGGCAGGAGTCCTGACGTCGCTGAACAAACACGTGTGTGGAAGGGCCTTCCCCGTCGAAACTCGAGAATATACCCCAGGTTCCCGCCGCAACTCGAGAAAAACCATGAGACTTCCCCCTCGCCGCGAGATGAGGCCCGATTCCCCTGCACTGCGTGCAGAGCAATTCCGTGTTGCACATCACACATGAAAGGAGCCTTGATTTCCTTAATGGCACTCCAGAGAAACCCGAAGAACACTGTTTCAAGGATAGAGGGATCCTGCGGTCACTGTAGCAACACGAAAGAGCTCCGTGGACCAAAAATCAACTCGAGATGGGAGGTTAGTCCCTGGCATCGACTCCAGAGGAATACCACCTTACCACAAGCACCTCAATACGAGGCTTCTCTCAGCTCTAGGTATGTGAGAGGGACCTTGAGTTTGCGGCCTCAAGTGGAATGTATACAGCAATGCCCTGACTCGAAATAAGGCCGGATATCCCTGCAGTGACTTGAATGCAGGCTCGTCTTGCATCTCCCAAGATGAAAGGATGTCTAAATCCCCTGTGGAGACCACAGAGAAAGACCTAGTTCCCCACCTCATCGCCACCGGAGGCCTCACATCCTTTGAAAACTCCAGAGGGACGCGGAGATCAGTGCCTCCAAAGAGACGATGCCTGACTCCTCATGAAACTTGATAGGAGTCCCAGGATTCCTGTGGCACGTGGAAAGGGACACTTGGTCTCCCGCCTCAGCTGGAGAGGCGTCCCAATTGCCCTGCAAAGCGTCGAGGAGAATCCCGAGGTCTCCCTCGCAACTAGGCAGGAGTCCTGACCTCGCTGAACAAACACGTGTGTGGAAGGGCCATCCCCGTCGAAACTCGACAATATACCCCAGGTTCCCGCCGCAACTCGAGAAAAAACATGAGACTTCCCCCTCGCTGTGAGATGAGGACCGATTCCCCTGCACTGCGTACAGAGCAATTCCGTGTTGCACGTCACACATGAAAGGAGCCTTGATTTCCTTGATAGCACTCCAGAGAAACCGCAAGAACACTGTTTCAAGGCTAGAGGGATCCTGAGGTCACTGTAGTAACACGAAACAGCTCCGTGGACCAAAAATCAACTCGAGATGAGAGGTTAGTCCCTGGCTTCGACTCCAGCGGAATACCACCTTACCACAAGCACCTCAAAAGGAGGCTTGTCTCAGCTCTAGGTATGTGAGAGGGACCCTGAGTTTGCGGCCTCAAGTGGAATGGACACCGCGATGCCCTGACTCGAAATAAGGCCGGATATCCCTGCAGTGACTTGAATGCAGGCTCATATTGCATCTCCCAAGACGAAAGGGTGTTTGAATCCCCTGTGGAGACCACAGAGAAAGACCTAGTTCCCCACCTCATCGCGACCGGAGGCCTCACATCCTTTGAAAACTCCAGAGGGACGCGGAGATCAGTGCCTCCAAAGGAGACGATGCCTGACTCCTCGTGAAACTTGATAGGAGTCCCAGGATTCCTGTGGCACATAGAAAGGGAAACTTGGTCTCCCGCCTCAGCTGGAGAGGCGTCCCAATTGCCCTGCCAAGCCCCGAGGAGAATCCCGAGTTGTCCCTCACAATTAGGCAGTAGTCCTGACGTCGCTGAGCAAACACGTGTTTGGAAGGGTCATCTCCGTCGTAACTCGAGAATATACCCCAGGTTCCCGCCGCAACTCGAGAAAAACCATGAGACTTCCCGCTCGCCGTGAGATGAGCCCCGATTCCCCTGCAGTGCATGCAGAGCAATTAGGTGTTGCACATCACACATGAAAGGAGGTTTGATTTCCTTGATGGCATTCCAGCGAAACCCCAAGAACAGTGTTTCAAGGCTAGAGGGATCCTGAGGTCACTGTAGCAACACGAAAGAGCTCCGTGGACCAAAATCAACTCGAAATGAGAGGTTAGTCCCTGGCTTCGACTCCAGAGGAATACCACCTTACCACAAGCACCTCAAAAGGAGGCTTGTCTCAGCTCTAGGTATGTGAGAGGGTCCCTGAGTTTGCGGCCTCAAGTGGAATGGACACCGCGATGCCTTGACTCGAAATAAGGCCGGATATCCCTGCAGTGACTTGAATGCAGGCTCGTCTTGCATCTCCCAAGACGAAAGGATGTCTGTATCCCCTGTGGAGACCACAGAGAAAGACCTAGTTCCCCACCTCATCGCGACCGGAGGCCTCACATCCTTTGAAAACTCCAGAGGGACGCGGAGATCAGTGCCTCCAAAGGAGACGATGTCTGACTCCTCGTGAAACTTGATAGCAGTCCCAGGATTCCTGTGGCACGTGGAAAGGGACAGTTGGTCTCCCGCCTCAGCTGGAGAGGCGTCCCAATTGCCCTGCCAAGCCTCGAGGAGAATCCCGAGTTGTCCCTCGCAACTAGGCAAGAGTCCTGACCTCGCTGAACAAACACGTGGGTGGATGGGCCATCCCCGTCGTAACTCGAGAATATACCCCAGGTTCCCGCCGCAACTCGAGAAAAACCATGAGACTTCCCCCTCGCCACGAGATGAGGCCCGATTCCCCTGCACTGCGTGCAGAGCAATTCCGTGTTGCACATCACACATGAAAGTAGCCTTGATTTCCATGATGCCACTCCAGAGAAAACCCAAGAACACTGTTTCAAGGCTAGAGGGATTCTGCGGTCACTGTAGCAACACGAAAGAACTCCGTGGACCAAAAATCAACTCGAGATGAGAGGTACGTCCCTGGCTTCGACTCCAGAGGAATACCACCTTACCACAAGCAGCTCAAAACGAGACTTCTCTCAGCTCTATATATGTGAGAGGGACCCTGATTTTGCGGCCTCAAGTGGAATGGACACCGCGATTCCCTGACTCGAAATAAGGCCGGACATCCCAGCAGTGACTTGAATGCAGGCTCATATTGCAACTCTCAAGACGAAAGGGTGTTTGAATCCCCTGTGGAGACCACAGAGAAAGACCTAGTTCCCCACCTCATCGCAACCGGAGGCCTCACATCCTTTGAAAAGTCCAGAGGGACGCGGAGATCAGTGCCTCCAAAGGAGATGATGCCTGACTCCTCGTGAAACTTGATAGGAGTCCCAGGATTCCTGTGGCACATAGAAAGGGAAACTTGGTCTCCCGCCTCAGCTGGAGAGGCGTCCCAATTGCCCTGCCAAACCTCGAGGAGAATCCCGAGTTGTCCCTCGCAACTAGGCAGGAGTCCTGACCTCGCTGAACAAACACGTGGGTGGATGGGCCATCCCCGTCGTAACTCGAGAATATACCCCAGGTTCCCGCCGCAACTCGAGAAAAACCATGAGACTTCCCCCTCGCAACGAGATGAGGCCCGATTCCCCTGCACTGCGTGCAGAGCAATTCCGTGTTGCACATCACACATGAAAGGAGCCTTGATTTCCATGATGCCACTCCAGAGAAAACCCAAGAACACTGTTTCAATGCTAGAGGGATCCTGCGGTCACTGTAGCAACACGAAAGAGCTCCGTGGACCAAAAATCAACTCGAGATGAGAGGTTAGTCCCTGGCTTCGACTCCAGAGGAATACCACCTTACCACAAGCACCTCAAGAGGAGGCTTCTCTCAGCTCTAGCTATGTGAGAGGAACCTTAGTTTGCGGCCTCAAGTGGAATGGACACCGCGATGCCCTGACTCGAAATAAGGCTGGATATCCCTGCAGTGACTTGAATGCAGGCTCGTCTTGCATCTCCCAAGACGAAAGGATGTCTGAATCCCCTGTGGAGACCAAAGAGAATGACCTAGTTCCCCACCTCATCGCGACCGGAGGCCTCACATCCCTTGAAAACTCCAGAGGTATGCACAGATCAGTGCCTCCAAAGGAGACGATGCCTGACTCCTCGTGAAACTTGATAGGAGTCCCAGGATTCCTGTGGCACGTGGAAAGGGACCCTTGGTCTCCTGCCTCAGCTGGAGAGGCATCCCAATTGCCCTGCCAAGCCTTGAGGAGAATCCCGAGTTGTCCCTCGCAACTAGGCAGGAGTCCTGACGTTGCTGAACAAACACGTGGGTGGAATTGCCATCCCCTTCGTAACTCGAGAATATACCCCAGGTTCCCGCCGCAACTCGAGAAAAACCATGAGACTTCCCCCTCGCCGCGAGATGAGGCCCGATTCCCCTGCACTGCTTGCAGAACAATTCTGTGATGCACATCACACATGAAAGGAGCCTTGATTTCCTTGATGCCACTCCAGAGAAACCCCAAGAACACTGTTTCAAGGCTAGAGGGATCCTGCGGTCACTGTAGCAACACGATAGAGCTCCGAGGACCAAAAATCCACTCGAGATGAGAGGTTAGTCCCTGGCTTCGACTCCAGAGGAATACCACCTTACCACAAGCACCTCAAGAGGAGGCTTCTCTCAGCTCTAGGTATGTGAGAGGGACCCTGAGATTTCGGCGTCACGTGGAATGGCACCGCGATGCCTTGACTCGAAATAAGGGCAAATATCCCTGTAGTGATTTGAATGCAGGCTCGTCTTGAATCTCCCAAGACGAAAGGATGTCTGAATCCCCTGTGGAGACCACATAGAAAGACCTAGTTCCCCACCTCATCGCGACCAGAGGCCTCACATCCTTTGCAAACTCCAGAGGTACGCGGAGATCAGTGCCTCCAAAGGAGACGATGCCTGACTCCTCGTGAAAATTGATAGGAGTCCCAGGATTCCTGTGGCACGTGGAAAGGGACCCTTGGTCTCCCGCCTCAGCTGGAGAGGCGTCCCAATTGCCCTGCCAAGCCTCGAGGAGAATCCCGAGTTGTCCCTCGCAACTAGGCAGGAGTCCTGATGTCGCTGAACAAACACGTGTGTGGAAGGGCCATCCCCGTCGAAACTCGAGAATTTAACCCAGGTTCCCGCCGCAACTCGAGAAAAACCAGGAGACTTCCCCCTCGCCGCGAGATGACACCCGATTCCCCTGCACTGCGTGCAGCGCAATTCCGTGTTGCACATTCACACATGAAAGGAGCCTTGATTTCCTTGATGGCACTCCAGAGAAACCCCAATAACACTGTTTCAAGGCTACAGGGATCCTGAGGTCACTGTAGCAACACGAAAGAGGTCCGTGGACCAAAAATCAACTCGAGATGAGAGGTTAGTCCCTGGCTTCGACTCCAGAGGAATACCACCTTACCACAAGCACCTCAAGTGGAGGCTTCTCTCAGCTCTAGGTATGTGAGAGGGACCCTGAGTTTGCGGCCTCAAGTGGAATGGACACCGCGATGCCCTGACTCGAAATAAGGCCGGATATCACTGCAGTGACATGAATGCAGGCTCGTCTTGCATCTCCCAAGACGAAAGGATGTCTGAATCCCCTGTGGAGACCACAGAGAAAGACCTAGTTCCCCACCTCATCGCGACCGGAGGCCTCACATCCTTTGAAAACTCCAGAGTTACTCGGAGATCAGTGCCTCCAAAGGAGACGATGCCTGACTCCTCGTCAAACTTGATAGGAGTCCCAGGATTCCTGTGGCACGTGGAAAGGGACCCTTGGTCTCCCGCCTCAGCTGGAGAGGCGTCCCAATTGCCCTGCCAAGCCTCGAGGAGAATCCCGAGTTGTCCCTCGCAACTAGGCAGGAGTCCTGACGTGGCTGAACAAACACGTGGGTGGAATTGCCATCCCCGTCGTAACTCGAGAATATACCCCAGGTTCCCGTCGCAACTCGAGAAAAACCATGAGACTTCCCCCTCGCTGCGAGATGAGGCCCGATTCCCCTGCACTGCTTGCAGAAAAATTCCGTGATGCACATCACACAAGAAAGGAGCCTTGATTTCCTTGATGCCACTCCAGAGAAACCCCAAGAACACTGTTTCAAGGCTAGAGGGATCCTGCGGTCACTGTAGCAACACGATAGAGCTCCGTGGACCAAAAATCAACTCGAGATGAGAGGTTAGTCCCTGGCTTCGACTCCAGAGGAATACCACCTTACCACAAGCACCTCAAGAGGAGGCTTCTCTCAGCTCTAGGTATGTGAGAGGGACCCTGAGATTTCGGCCTCACGTGGAATGGCACCGCGATGCCCTGACTAGAAATAATGGCAGATATCCCTGCAGTGACTTGAATGCAGGCTCGTCTTGAATCTCCCAAGACGAAAGGATGTCTGAATCCCCTGTGGAGACCACATAGAAAGACCTAGTTCCCCACCACATCGCGACCAGAGGCCTCACATCCTTTGAAAACTCCAGAGGTATGCGGAGATCAGTGCCTCCAAAGGAGACGATGCCTGACTCCTCGTGAAAATTGATAGGAGTCCCAGGATTCCTGTGGCACGTATAAAGGGACTCTTGGTCTCCTGCCTCAGCTGGAGAGGCGTCCCAATTGCCCTGCCAAGCCTCGAGGAGAATCCCGAGTTGTCCCTCGCAACTAGGCAGGAGTCCTGACGTGGCTGAACAAACACGTGGGTGGAAGGGCCATCCCCGTCGTAACTCGAGAATTTACCCCAGGTTCCCGCCGCAACTCGAGAAAAACCATGAGTCTTCCCGCTCGCCGCGAGATGAGGCCCGATTCCCCTGCACTGCGTGCAGAACAATTCCGTGTTGCACATCACACATGAAAGGAGCCTTGATTTCCATGATGCCACTCCAGAGAAACCCCAAGAACACTGTTTCAAGGCTAGAGGGATCCTGCGGTCACTGTAGCAACACGATAGAGGTCCGTGGACCAAAAATAAACTCGAGATGAGAGGTTAGTCCCTGGCTTCGACTCCAGAGGAATACCACCTTATCACAAGCACCTCAAGAGGAGGCTTCTCTCAGCTCTAGGTATGTGAGAGGGACCCTAATTTTTCGGCCCCACGTGGTATGGCACCGCAATGCCCTGACTCGAAATAAGGCCGGATATCCCTGCAGTGACTTGAATGCAGGCTCGGTTTGCATCTCCCAAGACGAAAGGATGTCTGAATCCCCTGTGGAGACCACAGAGAAAGACCTAGTTCCCCACCTCATCGCGACCGGAGGCCTAACATCCTTTGAAAACTCCAGAGGTACGCAAAGATCAGTGCCTCCAAAGGAGACGATGCCTGACTCCTCGTGAAACTTGATAGGAGTCCCAGGATTCCTGTGGCACGTGGAAAGGGACCCTTGGTCTCCCCCCTCAGCTGAAGAGGATTCCCAATTGCCCTGTCAGGCCTCGAGGAGAATCCCGAGTTTTCCCTCGCAACTAGGCAGGAGTCCTAACGTCTCTGAACAAACACGTGTGTGGAAGGGCCATCCCCGTCGAAACTCGAGAATATACCCCAGGTTCCCGCCGCAACTCGAGAAAAACCATGAGACATCCCCCTCGCCGCGAGATGAGGCCCGATTCCCCTGCACTGCGGGCAGAGCAATTCCGTGTTGCACATCACACATGAAAGAAGCCTTGATTTCCTTGATGGCACTGCAGAGAAACCCCAAGAACACTGTTTCAATGCTAGAGGCATCCTGAGGTCACTGTAGCAACACGAAAGAGCTCCGTGGACCAAGAATCAACTCGAGATGAGAGGTTAGTCCCTGGCTTCGACTCCAGAGGAATACCACCTTACCACAAGCACCTCAAGAGGAGGCTTCTCTCAGCTCTAGGTATGTGAGAGGGACCCTGAGATTTCGGCCTCACGTGGAATGGTACCGCGATGCCCTGACTCGAAATAAGGGCAGATATCCCTGCAGTGACTTGAATGCTGGCTCGTCTTGCATATCCAAAGACGAAAGGATGTCTGAATCCCCTGTGGAGACCACAGAGAAAGACCTAGTTCCCCACCTCATCGCGACCAGAGGCCTCACATCCTTTGAAAACTCCAGAGGTACGCGGAGATTAGTGCCTCCAAAGGAGACGATGCCTGAGTCCTCGTGAAAATTGATAGGAGTCCCAGGATTCCTGTGGCACGTGTAAAGGGACCTTTGGTCTCCCGCCTCAGCTGGAGAGGCGTCCCAATTGCCCTGCCAAGCCTCGATGAGAATCCCGAGTTGTCCCTCGCAACTAGGCAGGAGTCCTGACGTCGCTGAACAAACACGTGTGTGGAAGGGCCATCCCCGTCGAAACTCGAGAATATACCCCAGGTTCCCGCCGCAACTCGAGAAAAACCATGAGACTTCCCCCTCGCCGCGAGATGAGGCCCGATTCCCCTGCACTGCGTGCAGAGCAATTCCGTGTTGCACATCACACATGAAAGGAGCCTTGATTTCCTTGATGGCACTCCAGAGAAAACCCAAGAACACTGTTTCAAGGCTAGAGGGATCCTGAGGTCACTGTAGCAACACGAAAGAGCTCCGTGGAGCAAAAATTAACTCGAAATGAGAGGTTAGTCCCTGGCTTCGACTCCAGAGGAATACCACCTTACCAGAAGCACCTCAAGAGGAGGCTTCTCTCAGCTCTAGCTATGTGAGAGGGACCCTGAGTTTGCGGCCTCAAGTGGAATGGACACCGCGATGCCCTGACTCGAAATAAGGCCGGACATCCCTGCAGTGACTTGAATGCAGGCTCGTCTTGCATCTCCCAAGACGAAAGGATGTCTGAATCCCCTGTGGAGACCAAAGAGAATGACCTAGTTCCCCACCTCATCGCGACCGGAGGCCTCACATCCCTTGAAAACTCCAGAGGTACGCGGAGATCAGTGCCTCCAAAGGAGACGATGCCTGACTCCTCGTCAAACTTGATAGGAGTCCCAGGATTCCTGTGGCACGTGGAAAGGGACCCTTGGTCTCCCGCCTCAGCTGGAGAGGCATCCCAATTGCCCTGCCAAGCCTTGAGGAGAATCCCGAGTTGTCCCTCGCAACTAGGCAGGAGTCCTGTCGTCGCTGAACAAACACGTGGGTGGAATTGCCATCCCCGTCGTAACTTGAGAATATACCCCAGGTTCCCGCCGCAACTCGAGAAAAACCATGAGACTTCCCCCTCGCCGCGAGATGAGGCCCGATTCCCCTGCACTGCTTGCAGAACAATTCCGTGATGCACATCACACATGAAAGGAGCCTTGATTTCCTTGATGCCACTCCAGAGAAACCCCAAGAACACTGTTTCAAGGCTAGAGGGATCCTGCGGTCACTGTAGCAACACGATAGAGCTCCGAGGACCAAAAATCAACTCGAGATGAGAGGTTAGTCCCTGGCTTCGACTCCAGAGGAATACCACCTTACCACAAGCACCTCAAGAGGAGGCTTCTCTCAGCTCTAGGTATGTGAGAGGGACCCTGAGTTTTCGGCCTCACGTGGAATGGCACCGCGATGCCCTGACTAGAAATAAGGGCAGATATCCCTGCAGTGACTTGAATGCAGGCTCGTCTTAAATCTCCCAATACGAAAGGATGTCTGAATCCCCTGTGGAGAAAACATAGAAAGACCTAGTTCCCCACCTCATCGCGACCGGAGGCCTCACATCCTTTGAAAACTCCAGAGGTACGCGGAGATCAGTGCCTCCAAAGGAGACGATGCCTGACTCCTCGTGAAACTTGATAGGAGTCCCAGGATTCCTGTGGCACGGTGAAAGGGACACTTGGTCTCCCGCCTCAGCTTGAGAGGTGTCCCAATTGCCCTGCCAAGCCTCGAGGAGAATTCCGAGTTGTCCCTCGCAACTAGGCAGGAGTCCTGACGTGGCTGAATAAACACGTGGGTGGAAGGGCCATCCCCGTCGTAATTCGAGAATTTACCCCAGGTTCCCGCCGCAACTCGAGAAAAACCAGGAGACTTCCCCCTCGCCGCGAGATGAGGCCCGATTCCCCTGCACTGCATGCAGCGCAATTCCGTGTTGCACATTCACACATGAAAGGAGCCTTGATTACCTTGATGGCACTCCAGAGAAACCCCAAGAACACTGTTTCAAGGCTACAGGGATCCTGAGGTCACTGTAGCAACACGAAAGAGGTCCGTGGACCAAAAATCAACTCGAGATGAGAGGTTAGTCCCTGGCTTCGACTCCAGAGGAATACCACCTTACCACAAGCTCCTCAAGTGGAGGCTTCTCTCAGCTCTAGGTATGTGAGAGGGACCCTGAGTTTGCGGCCTCAAGTGGAAAGGACACCGCGATGCCCTGACTCGAAATAAGGCCGGATATCCCTGCAGTGACTTGAATGCAGGCTCGTCTTGCATCTTCCAAGACGAAAGGATGTCTGAATCCCCTGTGGAGACCACAGAGAAAGACCTAGTTCCCCACCTCATCGCGACCGGAGGCCTCACATCCTTTGAAAACTCCAGAGGTACTCGGAGAACAGTGCCTCCAAAGGAGAGGATGCCTGACTCCTCGTGAAACTTGATAGGAGTCCCAGGATTCCTGTGGCACGTGGAAAGGGACCCTTGGTCTCCCGTCTCAGCTGGAGAGGCGTCCCAATTCCCCTGCCAAGCCTCGAGGAGAATCCCGAGTTGTCCCTCGCAACTAGGCAGGAGTCCTGACGTCGCTGAACAAACACGTGTGTGGAAGGGCCATCCCCGTCGAAACTCGAGAATATACCCCAGGTTCCCGCCGCAACTCGAGAAAAACCATGAGTCTTCCCCCTCGCCGCGAGATGAGGCCCGATTCCCCTGCAGTGCGTGCAGAACAATTCCGTGTTGCACATCACACATGAAAGAAGCCTTGATTTCCATGATGCCACTCCAGAGAAACCCCAAGAACACTGTTTCAAGGCTAGAGGGATCCTAAGGTCACTGTAGCAACACGATAGAGCTCCGTGGACCAAAAATAAACTCGAGATGAGAGGTTAGTCCCTGGCTTCGACTCCAGAGGAATACCACCTTACCACAAGCACCTCAAGAGGAGGCTTCTCTCAGCTCTAGGTATGTGAGAGGGACCCTAATTTTTCGGCCCCACGTGGTATGGCACCGCAATGCCCTGACTCGAAATAAGGCCGGATATCCCTGCAGTGACTTGAATGCCGGCTCGTCTTGCATCTCCCAAGAAGAAAGGATGTCTGAATCCCCTGTGGAGACCACAGAGAAAGACCTACTTCCGCACCTCATCGCGACCAGAGGCCTCACATCCTTTGAAAACTCCAGAGGTACGCGGAGATCAGTGCCTCCAAAGGAGACGATGCCTGACTCCTTGTGAAACTTGATAGGAGTCCCAGGATTCCTGTGGCACGTGGAAAGGGACCGTTGGTCCCCCGCCTCAGCTGGAGAGGCGTCCCAATTGCCCTGCCAAGCCTTGAGGAGATTCCCGAGGTGGCCCTTGCAACTAGGCAGGAGTCGTGACGTCGCTGAACAAACACGTGGGTGGAAGGGCCATCCCCGTCGTAACTCGAGAATATACCCCAGGTTCCCGCCGCAACTCGAGAAAAACCATGAGACTTCCCCCTCGCCGCGAGATGAGGCCCGATTCCCCTGCACTGCGTGCAGAGCAATTCCGTGTTGCACATCAGACATGAAAGGAGCCTTGATTTCCTTGATGGCACTCCAGAGAAAGACCAGGAAGACTGTTTCAAGGCTAGAGGGATCCTGAGGTCACTGTAGCAACACGAAAGAGCTCCGTGGACCAAAAATCAACTCGAGATGGGAGGTTAGTCCCTGGATTTGACTCCAGAGGAATACCACCTTACCACAAGCACCTCAAGACGAGGCTTCTCTCAGCTCTAAGTATGTGAGAGGGACCCTGAGTTTGCGGCCTCAAGTGGAATGAATACCGCAATGCCCTGACTCGAAATAAGGCCGGACATCCCAGCAGTGACTTGAATGCAGGCTATATAGCATCTCCCAAGACGAAAGGGTGTTTGAATCCCCTGTGGAGACCACAGAGAAAGACCTAGTTCCCCACCTCATCGCGACCGGAGACCTCACATCCTTTGAAAACTCCAGAGGGACACGGAGATCAGTGCCTCCAAAGGAGACGATGCCTGACTCCTCGTGAAACCTGATAGGAGTCCCAGGATTCCTGTGGCACATAGAAAGGGAAACTTGGTCTCCCGTCTCAGCTGGAGAGGCTTCCCAATTGCCCTGCCAAGCCTCGAGGAGAATCCCGAGTTGTCCCTCGCAACTAGGCAGGAGTCCTGACGTCGCTGAGCAAACCCGTGTTTGGAAGGGTCATCTCCGTCGTAACTCGAGAATATACCCCCGGTTCCCGCCCCAACTCGAGAAAAACCAGGAGACTTCCCGCTCGCCGCGAGATGAGCCCCGATTCCCCTGCACTGCATGCAGAGCAATTAGGTGTTGCACATCACACATGAAAGGAGGCTTGATTTCCTTGATGGCATTCCAGCGAAACCCCAAGAACACTGTTTCAAGGCTAGAGGGATCCTGAGGTCACTGTAGCAACACGAAAGAGCTCCGTGGACCAAAAATCAACTCGAAATGAGAGGTTAGTCCCGGGCTTCGACTCCAGAGGAATACCACCTTACCACAAGCACATCAAAAGGAGGCTTGTCTCAGCTCTAGGTATGTGAGAGGGACCCTGATATTTCGGCCTCTCGTGGAATGGCACCGCGATGCCCTGACTCGAAATAAGGCCAGATATCCCTGCAGTGACTTGAATGCAGGCTCGTCTTGCATCTCCCAAGACGAAAGGATGTCTGAATCCCCTGTGGAGACCACATAGAAAGACCTAGTTCCCCACCTCATCGCGACCAGAGGCCTCACATCCTTTGAAAACTCCAGAGGTACGCGGAGATCAGTGCCTCCAAAGGAGACGATGCCTGACTCCTCGTGAAACTTGATAGGAGTCCCAGGATTCCTGTGGCACGTATAAAGGGACCCTTGGTCTCGCGCCTCAGCTGGAGAGGCGTCCCAATTGCCCTGCCAAGCCTCGAGGAGAATCCCGAGTTGTCCCTCGCAACTAGGCAGGAGTACTGACGTCGCTGAACAAACACGTGGGTGGAAGGGCCATCCCCGTCGTAACTCGAGAATATACCCCAGGTTCCCGCCGCAACTCGAGAAAAACCATGAGACTTCCCCCTCGCCGCGAGATGAGGCCCGAGTCCCCTGCACTGCGTGCAGTGCAATTCCGTGTTGCACATTCACACATGAAAGGAGCCTTGATTTCCTTGATGGCACTCCTCAGAAACCCAAGAACACTGTTTCAAGGCTAGAGGGATCCTGAGGTCACTGTAGCAACACGAAAGAAGTCCGTGGACCAAAAATCAACTCGAGATGAGAGGTTAGTCCCTGGCTTCGACTCCAGAGGAATACCACCTTACCACAAGCTCCTCAAGTGGAGGCTTCTCTCAGCTCTAGGCATGTGAGAGGGACCCTGAGTTTGCGGCCTCAAGTGGAATGGACACCGCGATGCCCTGACTCGAAATAAGGCCGGATATCACTGCAGTGACATGAATGCAGGCTCGTCTTGCATCTCCCAAGACGAAAGGATGTCTGAATCCCCTGTGGAGACCACAGAGAAAGACCTAGTTCCCCACCTCATCGCGACCGGAGGCCTCACATCCTTTGAAAACTCCAGAGGTACTCGGAGATCAGTGCCTCCAAAGGAGACGATGCCTGACTCCTCGTCAAACTTGATAGGAGTCCCAGGATTCCTGTGGCACGTGGAAAGGGACCCTTGGTCTCCCGCCTCAGCTGGAGAGGCGTCCCAATTGCCCTGCCAAGCCTCGAGGAGAATCCCGAGTTGTCCCTCGCAACTAGGCAGGAGTCCTGACATTGCTGAACTAACACGTGTGTGAAAGGGCCATCCCTGTCGTAACTCGAGAATATACCCCAGGTTCCCGCCGCAACTCGAGAAAAACCATGAGTCTTCCCCCTCGCCTCGAGATGAGGCCCGATTCCCCAGGACTGCGTGCAGAGCAATTCCGTGTTGCACATCACACATGAAAGGAGCCTTGATTTCCATGATGCCACTCCAGAGAAACCCCAAGAACACTGTTTCAAGGCTAGAGGGATCCTGCGGTCATTGTAGCAACACGATAGAGCTCCGTGGACCAAAAATCAACTCGAGATGTGAGGTTAGTCCCTGGCTTCGACTCCAGAGGAATACCACCTTACCACAAGCACCTCAAGAGGAGGCTTCTCTCAGCTCTAGGTATGTGAGAGGGATCCTGAAATTTCGGCCTCACGTGGAATGGCACCGCGAAGCCCTGACTAGAAATAAGGCCGGATATCCCTGCAGTGACTTGAATGCAGGCTCGACTTGCATATCACAAAACGAAAAGATGTCTGAATCCCCTGTGGAGACCACATAGAAAGACCTAGTTCCCCACCTCATCGTGACCGAAGGCCTCACATCCTTTGAAAACTACAGAGGTACGCGGAGATCAGTGCCTCCAAAGGAGACGATGCCTGACTCCTCGTGAAAATTGATATGAGACCCAGGATTCCTGTGGCACGTATAAAGGGACACTTGGTCTTCCGCCTCACCTGGAGAGGCGTCCCAATTGCCCTGCCAAGCCTCGAGGAGAATCCCGAGTTGTCCCTCGCAACTAGGCAGGAGTCCTGACGTCGCTGAACAAACACGTGTGTGAAAGGGCCATCCCTGTCGAAACTCGAGAATATACCCCAGGTTCCCGCCGCAACTCGAGAAAAACCATGAGACTTCCACCTCGCCGCGAGATGAGGCCCGATTCCCCTGCACTGTGTGCAGAGCAATTCCGTGTTGCACATCAAATATGAAAGGAGCCTTGATTTCCTTGATGGCACTCCAGAGAAACCCCAAGAACACTGTTTCAAGGCTAGGGGGATCCTGAGGTCACTGTAGCAACACGAAAGAGCTCCGTGGACCAAGAATCAACTCGAGATGAGAGGTTAGTCCCTGGCTTCGACTCCAGAGGAATACCCCCTTACCACAAGCACCTCAAGAGGAGGCTTCTCTCAGCTCCAGCTATGTGAGAGGGACCCTGAGTTTGCGGCCTCAAGTGGAATGGACACCGCGATGCCCTGACTCGAAATAAGGCCGGATATCCCTGCAGTGACTTGAATGCAGGCTCGTCTTGCATCTCCCAAGACGAAAGGATGTCTGAATCCCCTGTGGAGACCACATAGAAAGCCCTAGTTCCCCACCTCATCGCGACCAGAGGCCTCACATCCTTTGAAAACTCCAGAGGTACGCGGAGATCAGTGCCTCCAAAGGAGACGATGCCTGACTCCTCGTGAAACTTGATAGGAGTCCCAGGATTCCTGTGGCACGTATAAAGGGACCCTTGGTCTCGCGCCTCAGCTGGAGAGGCGTCCCAATTGCCCTGCCAAGCCTCGAGGAGAATCCCGAGTTGTCCCTCGCAACTAGGCAGGAGTACTGACGTCGCTGAACAAACACGTGGGTGGAAGGGCCATCCCCGTCGTAACTCGAGAATATACCCCAGGTTCCCGCCGCAACTCGAGAAAAACCATGAGACTTCCCCCTCGCCGCGAGATGAGGCCCGAGTCCCCTGCACTGCGTGCAGTGCAATTCCGTGTTGCACATTCACACATGAAAGGAGCCTTGATTTCCTTGATGGCACTCCTCAGAAACCCAAGAACACTGTTTCAAGGCTAGAGGGATCCTGAGGTCACTGTAGCAACACGAAAGAAGTCCGTGGACCAAAAATCAACTCGAGATGAGAGGTTAGTCCCTGGCTTCGACTCCAGAGGAATACCACCTTACCACAAGCTCCTCAAGTGGAGGCTTCTCTCAGCTCTAGGCATGTGAGAGGGACCCTGAGTTTGCGGCCTCAAGTGGAATTGACACCACGATGCCCTGACTCGAAATAAGGCCGGATATCACTGCAGTGACATGAATGCAGGCTCGTCTTGCATCTCCCAAGACGAAAGGATGTCTGAATCCCCTGTGGAGACCACAGAGAAAGACCTAGTTCCCCACCTCATCGCGACCGGAGGCCTCACATCCTTTGAAAACTCCAGAGGTACTCGGAGATCAGTGCCTCCAAAGGAGACGATGCCTGACTCCTCGTCAAACTTGATAGGAGTCCCAGGATTCCTGTGGCACGTGGAAAGGGACCCTTGGTCTCCCGCCTCAGCTGGAGAGGCGTCCCAATTGCCCTGCCAAGCCTCGAGGAGAATCCCGAGTTGTCCCTCGCAACTAGGCAGGAGTCCTGACGTGGCTGAATAAACACGTGGGTGGAAGGGCCATCCCCGTCGTAACTCGAGAATATACCCCAGGTTCCCGCCGCAACTCGAGAAAAACCATGAGACTTACCCCTCCCCGCGAGATGAGGCCCGATTCCCCTGCACTGCTTGCAGAACAATTCCGTGTTGCACATCACACATGAAAGGAGCCTTGATTTCCATGATGCCACTCCAGAGAAACCCCAAGAACACTGTTTCAAGGCTAGAGGGATCCTGCGGTCACTGTAGCAACACGAAAGAGCTCCGTGGACCAAAAATCAACTCGAGATGAGAGGTTAGTCCCTGGCTTCGGCTCCAGAGGAATACCACCTTGCCACAAGCACCTCAAGAGGAGGCTTCTCTCAGCTCTAGGTATGTGAGAGGGACCCTGAAATTTCGGCCTCACGTGGAATGGCACCGCGAAGCCCTGACTAGAAATAAGGCCGGATATCCCTGCAGTGACTTGAATGCAGGCTCGACTTGCATATCACAAAACGAAAAGATGTCTGAATCCCCTGTGGAGACCACATAGAAAGACCTAGTTCCCCACCTCATCGTGACCGAAGGCCTCACATCCTTTGAAAACTCCAGAGGTACGCGGAGATCAGTGCCTCCAAAGGAGACGATGCCTGACTCCTCGTGAAAATTGATATGAGACCCAGGATTCCTGTGGCACGTATAAAGGGACACTTGGTCTTCCGCCTCACCTGGAGAGGCGTCCCAATTGCCCTGCCAAGCCTCGAGGAGAATCCCGAGTTGTCCCTCGCAACTAGGCAGGAGTCCTGACGTCGCTGAACAAACACGTGTGTGAAAGGGCCATCCCTGTCGAAACTCGAGAATATACCCCAGGTTCCCGCCGCAACTCGAGAAAAACCATGAGACTTCCACCTCGCCGCGAGATGAGGCCCGATTCCCCTGCACTGTGTGCAGAGCAATTCCGTGTTGCACATCAAATATGAAAGGAGCCTTGATTTCCTTGATGGCACTCCAGAGAAACCCCAAGAACACTGTTTCAAGGCTAGGGGGATCCTGAGGTCACTGTAGCAACACGAAAGAGCTCCGTGGACCAAGAATCAACTCGAGATGAGAGGTTAGTCCCTGGCTTCGACTCCAGAGGAATACCCCCTTACCACAAGCACCTCAAGAGGAGGCTTCTCTCAGCTCCAGCTATGTGAGAGGGACCCTGAGTTTGCGGCCTCAAGTGGAATGGACACCGCGATGCCCTGACTCGAAATAAGGCCGGATATCCCTGCAGTGACTTGAATGCAGGCTCGTCTTGCATCTCCCAAGACGAAAGGATGTCTGAATCCCCTGTGGAGACCACAGAGAAAGACCTAGTTCCCCACCTCATCGCGACCGGAAGCCTCACATCCTTTGAAAACTTCAGAGGTCCGCGGAGATCAGTGCCTCCAAAGGAGACGATGCCTGACTCCTCGTGAACCTTGATAGGAGTCCCAGGATTCCTGTGGCACGTTGGAAGGGACCCTTGGTCTCCCGCCTCAGCTGGAGAGGCGTCCCAATTGCCCTGCAAAGCCTCGAGGAGAATCTCGAGTTGTCCCTCGCAACTAGGCAGGAGTCCTGACGTCGCTGAACAAACACGTGGGTGGAAGGGCCATCCCCGTCGTAACTCGAGAATTTACCCCAGGTTCCCGCCGCAACTCGAGAAAAACAAGGAGACTTCCCTCTCGCCGCGAGATGAGGACCGATTCCCCTACACTGCGTGCAGCGCAATTCCGTGTTGCACATTCACACATGAAAGGAGCCTTGATTTCCTTGATGGCACTCCACAGAAACCCAAGAACACTGTTTCAAGGCTACAGGGATCCTGAGGTCACTGTAGCAACACGAAAGGGGTCCGTGGACCAAAAATCACCTCGAGATGAGATGTTAGTCCCTGGCTTCGACTCCAGAGAAATACCACCTTACCACAAGCACCTCAAGAGGAGGCTTCTCTCAGCTCTAGGTATGAGAGAGGGACCCTGATTTTTCGGCCACACGTGGAATGGCACCGCAATGCCCTGACTCGAAATAAGGCCGGACATTCCTGCAGTGACTTGAATTCAGGCTCGTCTTGCATCTTCCAAGATGAAAGGATGTCTGAATTCCCTGTGGAGACCACCGAGAAAGACCTAGTTCCCCACCTCATCGCGACCGGACGCCTCACAACCTTTGAAAACTCCAGAGGTACGCGAAGATCAGTGCCTCCAAAGGAGACGATACCTGACTCCTCGTGAAACTTGATAGGAGTCCCAGGATTCCTGTGGCACGTGGAAAGGGACTCTTGGTCTCCCGTCTCTGCTGGAGAGGCGTCCCAGTTGCCCTGCCAAGCCTCGAGGAGAATACCGAGTTGTCCCTCGCAACTAGGCAGGAGTCCTTATGTCGCTGAACAAACACGTGTGTGGAAGGGCCATCCCCGTCGTAACTCGAGAATATACCCCAGGTTCCCGCCGCAACTCGAGAAAAATCATGAGACTTCCCCCTCGCTGGGAGATGAGGCCCGATTCCCCTGCACTGCGTGCAGAGCAATTCCGTGATGTACATCAGACATGAAAGGAGCCTGGATTTCCTTAATGACACTCCAGAGAAACCCCAAGAACACTGTTTCAAGGCTAGAGGGATCCTGAGGTCACTGTAGCAACACGAAAGATCTCCATGGATCAAAAATCAACTCGAGATGAGAGGTTAGTCCCTGGCTTCGACTCCAGAGGAATACCACCTTACCACAAGCACCTCAAGAGGAGGCTTCTCTCAGCTCTAGGTATGTGAGAGTGACCCTGAGTTTGCGGCCTCAGGTGGAATGGACACCGCGATGCCCTGACTCGAAATAAGGCCGGATATCCCTGCAGTGACTTGAATGCAGGCTCGTCTTGCGTCTCCCAAGAAGAAAGGATGTTTGAATCCCCTGTGGAGACCACAGAGAAAGACCTAGTTCCCCACCTCATCGCGACCGGAGGCCTCACATCCTTTGAAAACTCCAGAGGTACGCGGAGATCAGTGCCTCCAAAGGAGACGATGCGTGACTCCTCGTGAAACTTGATAGGAGTCCCAGGATTCCTGTGGCACGTGGAAAGGGACACTTAGTCTCCCGCCTCAGCTGGAGAGGCGTCCCAATTGCCCTGCCAAGCCTCGAGGAGAATCCCGAGTTGTCCCTCGCAAATAGGCAGGAGTCCTGACGTCGCTGAACAAACAAGTGTGTGCAACGGCCATCCCCGTCGTACCTCGAGAATATACCCCAGGTTCCCGCTGCAACTCGAGGAAAACAATGAGACTTCCGCCTCGCCGCGAGATGAGGCCCGATTCCCCTGCACTGCGTGCAGAGGAATTCCGTGTTGCACATCACACCTGAAAAGAGCCTTGATTTCCTTGATGGCACTGCAGAGAAACCCCAAGAACACTGTTTCAAGGATAGAGGGATCCTGAGGTCACTGTACCAACACGAAAGAGCTCCGTGGACCAAGAATCAACTCGAGATGAGAGGTTAGTCCCTGGCTTCGACTCCAGAGGACTACCACCTTACCACAAGCACCTCAAGAGGAGGCTTCTCTCAGCTCTAGGTATGTGAGAGGGACCCTGCATTTGCGGCCTCAAGTGGAAAGGACACCGCGATGCAATGACTCGAAATAAGGCTGGATATCCCTGCAGTGACTTGAATGCAGGCTCCTCTTGCATCTTCCAAGACGAAAGGATGTCTGAATCCCCTGTAGAGACCACAGAGAACGACCTAGTTCCCCACCACATCGCGACCGGAGGCCTCACATCCTTTGAAAACTCCAGAGGTACGCGGAGATCAGTGCCTCCAAAGGAGACGATGCCTGACTCCTCGTCAAACTTGATAGGAGTCCCAGGATTCCTGTGGCACGTGGAAAGGGACCCTTGTTTCCTGCCTCAGCTGGAGAGACATCCCAATTGCCCTGCGAAGCCCCGAGGAGAATACCGAGTTGTCCCTCGTAACTAGGCAGGAGTCATGACGTCGCTGAAGAAACACGTGGGTGGAAGGGCCATCCCCTTCGTAACTCGAGAATATACCCCAGGTTCCCGCCGCAACTCGAGAAAAACCATGAAACTTCCCCCTCGCCGCGAGATGAGGCCCGATTCTCCTGCACTGCGTGCAGAGCAATTCCGTGTTGCACATCACACCTGAAAGGAGCCTTGATTTCCTTGATGGCACTGCAGAGAAACCCCAAGAACACTGTTTCAAGGATAGAGGGATCCTGAGGTCACTGTAGCAACACGAAAGAACTCCGTGGACCAAAAATCAACTCGAGATGAGAGGTTAGTCCCTGGCTTCGAGTCCAGGGAATACCACCTTACCACAAGCACCTCAAGAGGAGGCTTCTCTCAGCTCTACGTATGTGAGAGGTACCCTGAGATTGCGGCCTCATGTGGAATGGCTCCCCGATGCCCTGACTCGAAATAATGCCGGATATCCCTGCAGTGACTTGAATTCAGGCTCGTCTTGCATCTTCCAAAACGAAAGGATGTCTGAATTCCCTGTGGAGACCACCGAGAAAGACCTAGTTCCCCACCTCATCGCGACCGGACGCCTGACAACCTTTGAAAACTCCAGAGGTACGCGAAGATCAGTGCCTCCAAAGGAGACGATGCCTGACTCCTCGTGAAACTTGATAGGAGTCCCAGGATTCCTGTGGCACGTATAAAGGGACCCTTGGTCTCCCGTCTCTGCTGGAGAGGCGTCCCAGTTGCCCTGCCAAGCCTCGAGGAGAATCCCGAGTTGTCCCTCGCAACTAGGCAGGAGTCCTGATGTCGCTGAACAAACACGTGTGTGGAAGGGCCATCCCCGTCTTAACTCGAGAATATACCCCATGTTCCCGCCGCAACTCGAGAAAAATCATGAGACTTCCCCCTCGCTGCGAGATGAGGCCTGATTCCCCTGCACTGCGTGCAGAGCAATTCCGTGTTGCACACCACACATGAAAGGAGCCTTGATTTCCATGATGGCACTCCAGAGAAACCCCAAGAACACTGTTTCAAGGCTAGAGGGATCCTGAGGTCACTGAAGCAACACGAAAGAGCACCGTGGACCAAGAATCAACTCGAGATGAGAGGTTAGTCCCTGGCTTCGACTCCAGAGGAATATCACTTTAACACAAGCACCTCAAGAGGAGGCTTCTCTCAGCTCTAGTTATGTGAGAGGGACCTGAAGTTTGCGGCCTCAAGTGGAATGGACACCGCGATGCCCTGACTCGAAATAAGGCCGAAAATCCCTGCAGTGACTTGAATGCAGGCTCATCTTGCATCTTCCAAGACGAAAGGATGTCTGAATCCCCTGTGGAGACCACAGAGATAGACCTAGTTCCCCACCTCATCGCGACCGGAGGCCTCATAACTTTGAAAACTCCAGAGGTACGTGAAGATCAGTGACTCCAATGGAGACGATGCCTGACTCCTCGTGAAACTTGATAGCAGTCCCAGGATTCCTGTGGCAAGTGGAAAGGGACACTTGGTCTCCCGCCTCAGCTGGAGAGGCGTCCCAATTGCCCTGCGAAGCCCCGAGGAGAATACCGAGTTGTCCCTCGCAAGTAGGCAGGAGTCCTGACGTAGTTGAAGAAACACGTGGGTGGAAGGGCCATCCCCTTCGTAACTCGAGAATATACCCCAGGTTCCCGCCGCAACTCGAGAAAAACCATGAGACTTCCCCCTCGCCGCGAGATGAGGCCCAATTACACTGCACTGCGTGCAGAGCAATTCCGTGATGTACATCAGACATGAAAGGAGCCTTGATTTCCTTGATGTCACTCCAGAGAAACCCCAAGAACACTCTTTCAAGGCTAGAGGGATCCAGAGGTCACTGTAGCAACACGAAAGAGCTCCGTGGACCAAGAATCAACTCTAGATGAGAGGTTAGTCCCTGGCTTCGACTTCAGAGGACTACCACCTTACCACAAGCACCTCAAGAGGAGGCTTCCCTCACCTCTAGGTATGTGAGAGGGACCCTGAGTTTGCAGCCTCACATGGAATGGCACCGCGATGCCCTGACTCGAAATAAGCCCGGATATCCCTGCAGTGACTTGAATGCAGGCTCCTCTTGCATCTCCCAAGACGAAAGGATGTCTGAATCCCCTGTGGAGACCACAGAGAACGACCTAGTTCCCCACCACATCGCGACCGGAGGCCTCACATCCTTTGAAAACTCCAGAGGTACGCGGAGATCAGTGTCTCCAAAGGAGACGATGCCTGACTCCTCGTCAAACTTGATAGGAGTCCCAGGATTCCTGTGGCACGTGGAAAGGGACCATTGTTTCCCGCCTCAGCTGGAGAGACGTCCCAATTGCCCTGCGAAGCCCCGAGGAGAATACCGAGTTGTCCCTCGTAACTAGGCAGGAGTCATGACGTCGCTGAAGAAACACGTGGGTGGAAGGGCCATCCCCTTCGTAACTCGAGAATATACCCCAGGTTCCCGCCGCAACTCGAGAAAAACCATGAGACTTCCCCCTCGCCGCAAGATGAGGCCCGATTCCCCTGCACTGCGTGCAGAGCAATTCCGTGATGTACAGCAGACATGAAAGGACCCTGGATTTCCTTAATGGCACTCCAGAGAAACCCCAAGAACACTCTTTCAAGGCTAGAGGGATCCTGAGGTCACTGTAGCAACACGAAAGAGCTCCATGGACAAAAAATCAACTCGAGATGAGAGGTTAGTCCCTGGCTTCGACTCCAGAGGAATACCACCTTACCACAAGTACGTCAAGAGGAGGCTTCTCTCAGCTCTAGGTATGTGAGAGGGACCCTGAGTTTGCAGCCTCAAGTGGAATGGACACCGTGATGCCCTGACTCAAAATAAGGCCTGATATCCCTGCAGTGACTTGAATGCAGGCTCGTCTTGCATCTCCCAAGACGAAAGGATGTCTGAATCCCCTGTGGAGACCACAGAGAAAGACCTAGTTCCCCACCTCATCGCGACCGGAGGCCTCACATCCTTTGAAAACTCCAGAGGTACGCGGAGATCAGTGCCTCCAAAGGAGACGATGCCTGACTCCTCGTGAAACTTGATAGGAGTCCCAGGATTCCTGTGGCACGTGGAAAGGGACCCTTGGTCTCCAGCCTCAGCTGGAGAGGCGTCCCAATTGCCCTGCCAAGCCTCGAGGAGAATCCCGAGTTGTCCCTCGCAACTAAGAAGGAGTCCTGACGTCGCTGAACAAACACGTGGGTGGAAGGGCCATCCCCATCGTAACTCGAGAAAATATCCCAGGTTCCCGCCGCAACTCGAGAAAAACCATGAGACTTCCCCCTCGCCGCGAGATGAGGCCCGATTCCCCTGCACTGCATGCAGATCAGTTCTGTGTTGCACATCACACATGAAAGGAGCCTTGATTTCCTTGATGGCACTCCAGAGAAACCCCAAGAACACTCTTTCAAGGCTAGAGGGATCCTGTGGTCACTGTAGCAACACGAAAGAGCTCCGTGGACCAAGAATCAACTCTAGATGAGAGGTTAGTCCCTGGCTTCGACTCCAGAGGAATACCACCTTACGACAAGCACCTCAAGAGGAGGCTTCCCTCAGCTCTAGGTATGTGAGAGGGACCCTGAGTTTGCGGCCTCAGGTGGAATGGACACCGCGATGCCCTGACTCGAAATAAGGCCGGATATCCCTGCAGTGACTTGAATGCAGGCTCGTCTTGGGACTCCCAAGACGAAAGGATGTCTGAATCCCCTGTGGAGACCACAGAGAAAGACCTAGTTTCCCACCTCATCGCGACCGGAGGCCTCACATCCTTTGAAAACTCCAGAGGTACGCGGAGATCAGTGCCTCCAAAGGAGACGATGCCTGACTCCTCGTGAAAATTGATAGGAGTCCCAGGATTCCTGTGGCACGTGGAAAGGGACACTTAGTCTCCCGCCTCAGCTGGAGAGGCGTCCCAATTGCCCTGCCAAGCCTCGAGGAGAATCCCGAGTTGTCCCTCCAAAGTAGACAGGAGTCCTGACGTCGCTGAACAAACACGTGTGTGCAAAGGCCATCCCCGTCGTAACTCGAGAATATACCCCAGGTTTCCGCTGCAACTCGAGGAAAACAATGAGACTTCCGCCTCGCCGCGAGATGAGGCCCGATTCCCCTGCACTGCGTGCAGAGCAATTCCGTGTTGCACATCACACCTGAAAGGAGCCTTGATTTCCTTGATGGCACTGCAGAGAAACCCCAAGAACACTGTTTCAAGGATAGAGGGATCCTGAGGTCACTGTAGCAACACGAAAGAACTCCGTGGACCAAAAATCAACTCGAGATGAGAGGTTAGTCCCTGGCTTCGAGTCCAGGGAATACCACCTTACCACAAGCACCTCAAGAGGAGGCTTCTCTCAGCTCTAGGTATGTGAGAGGTACCCTGAGATTGCGGCCTCATGTGGAATGGCTCCCCGATGCCCTGACTCGAAATAAGGCCGAAAATCCCTGCAGTGACTTGAATGCAGGCTCCTCTTGCATCTCCAAAGACGAAAGGATGTCTGAATCCCCTGTGGAGACCACAGAGATAGACCTAGTTCCCCACCTCATCGCGACCGGAGGCCTCACATCCTTTGAAAACTCCAGAGGTACGCTGAGATCAGTGCCTCCAAAGGAGACGATGCCTGACTCCTCGTGAAACTTGATAGGAGTCCCAGGATTCATGTGGCACGAGAAAAGGGACCCTTGGTCTCCCGCCTCAGCTGGAGAGGCGTCCCAATTGCCCTGCGAAGCCCCGAGGAGAATACCGGGTTGTCCCTCGTAACTAGGCAGGAGTCATGACGTCGCTGAAGAAACACGTGGGTGGAAGGGCCATCCCCTTCGTAACTCGAGAATATACCCCAGGTTCCCGCCGCAACTCGAGAAAAACCATGAGACTTCCCCCTCGCCGCGAGATGAGGCCCGATTCCCCTGCACTGCGTGCAGAGCAATTCCGTGATGTACATCAGACATGAAAGGAGCATTGATTTCCTTGATGGCACTCCAGAGAAACCCCAAGAACACTGTTTCAAGGCTAGAGGGATCCTGAGGTCACTGTAACAACACGAAAGAACTCCGTGGATGAAGAATCAACTCGAGATGAGAGGTTAGTCCCTGGCTTCGACTCCAGAGGAATACCACCTTACCACAAGCACCCCAAGAGGAGGCTTCTCTCAGCTCTAGGTATGTGAGAGGGACCCTGAGTTTGCGGCCTCAGGTGGAATGGACACCGCGATGCCCTGACTCGAAATAAGGCCGGATATCCCTGCAGTGACTTGAATGCAGGCTCGTCTTGCGTCTCCCAAGACGAAAGGATGTTTGAATCCCCTGTGGAGACCACAGAGAAAGACCTAGTTCCCCACCTCATCGCGACCGGAGGCCTCACATCCTTTGAAAACTCCAGAGGTACGCGGAGATCAGTGCCTCCAAAGGAGACGATGCCTGACTCCTCGTGAAAATTGATATGAGACCCAGGATTCCTGTGGCACGTATAAAGGGACACTTGGTCTTCCGCCTCACCTGGAGAGGCGTCCCAATTGCCCTGCCAAGCCTCGAGGAGAATCCCGAGTTGTCCCTCGCAACTAGGCAGGAGTCCTGACGTCGCTGAACAAACACGTGTGTGAAAGGGCCATCCCTGTCGAAACTCGAGAATATACCCCAGGTTCCCGCCGCAACTCGAGAAAAACCATGAGACTTCCACCTCGCCGCGAGATGAGGCCCGATTCCCCTGCACTGTGTGCAGAGCAATTCCGTGTTGCACATCAAATATGAAAGGAGCCTTGATTTCCTTGATGGCACTCCAGAGAAACCCCAAGAACACTGTTTCAAGGCTAGGGGGATCCTGAGGTCACTGTAGCAACACGAAAGAGCTCCGTGGACCAAGAATCAACTCGAGATGAGAGGTTAGTCCCTGGCTTCGACTCCAGAGGAATACCCCCTTACCACAAGCACCTCAAGAGGAGGCTTCTCTCAGCTCCAGCTATGTGAGAGGAACCTTGAGTTTGCGGCCTCAAGTGGAATGGACACCGCGATGCCCTGACTCGAAATAAGGCCGGATATCCCTGCAGTGACTTGAATGCAGGCTCGTCTTGCATCTCCCAAGACGAAAGGATGTCTGAATCCCCTGTGGAGACCACAGAGAAAGACCTAGTTCCCCACCTCATCGCGACCGGAAGCCTCACATCCTTTGAAAACTTCAGAGGTCCGCGGAGATCAGTGCCTCCAAAGGAGACGATGCCTGACTCCTCGTGAACCTTGATAGGAGTCCCAGGATTCCTGTGGCACGTTGGAAGGGACCCTTGGTCTCCCGCCTCAGCTGGAGAGGCGTCCCAATTGCCCTGCAAAGCCTCGAGGAGAATCTCGAGTTGTCCCTCGCAACTAGCCAGGAGTCCTGACGTCGCTGAACAAACACGTGGGTGGAAGGGCCATCCTCGTCGTAACTCGAGAATTTACCCCAGGTTCCCGCCGCAACTCGAGAAAAACAAGGAGACTTCCCTCTCGCCGCGAGATGAGGACCGATTCCCCTACACTGCGTGCAGCGCAATTCCGTGTTGCACATTCACACATGAAAGGAGCCTTGATTTCCTTGATGGCACTCCACAGAAACCCAAGAACACTGTTTCAAGGCTACAGGGATCCTGAGGTCACTGTAGCAACACGAAAGGGGTCGGTGGACCAAAAATCACCTCGAGATGAGAGGTTAGTCCCTGGCTTCGACTCCAGAGAAATACCACCTTACCACAAGCACCTCAAGAGGAGGCTTCTCTCAGCTCTAGGTATGAGAGAGGGACCCTGATTTTTCGGCCACACGTGGAATGGCACCGCAATGCCCTGACTCGAAATAAGGCCGGACATTCCTGCAGTGACTTGAATGCAGGCTCGTCTTGCATCTCCCAAGACGAGAGGATGTCTGAATCCCCTGTGGAGACCACATAGAAAGACCTAGTTCCCCACCTCATCGCGACCAGAGGCCTCACATCCTTTGAAAACTCCAGAGGTACGCGGCGATCAGTGCCTCCAAAGGAGACGATGCCTGACTCCTCGTGAAACTTGATAGGAGTCCCAGGATTCCTGTGGCACGTGGAAAGGGACCCTTGGTCTCCCGCCTCAGCTGGAGAGGCATCCCAATTGCCCTGCCAAGCCTCGATGAGAATCCCGAGTTGTCCCTCGCAACTAGGCAGGAGTCCTGACGTCGCTGAACAAACACGTGGGTGGAATTGACATTCCCGTCGTAACTCGAGAATATACCCCAGGTTCCCGCCGCAACTCGAGAAAAACCATGAGACTTTCCCCTCGCCGCGAGATGAGGCCCGATTCCCCTGCACTGATTGCAGAACAATTCCGTATTGCACATCACACATGAAAGGAGCCTTGATTTCCATGATGCCACTCCAGACAAACCCCAAGAACACTGTTTCAAGGCTAGAGGGATCCTGCGGTCACTGTAGCAACACGAAAGAGCTCCGTGGACCAAAAATCAACTCGAGATGAGAGGTTAGTCCCTGGCTTCGACTCCAGAGGAATACCACCTTACGACAAGCACCTCAAGAGGAGGCTTCTCTCAGCTCTAGGTATGTGAGAGGTACCCTGAGATTGCGGCCTCATGTGGAATGGCTCCCCGATGCCCTGACTCGAAATAAGGCCGGATATCCCTGCAGTGACTTGAATTCAGGCTCGTCTTGCATCTTCCAAGATGAAAGGATGTCTGAATTCCCTGTGGAGACCACCGAGAAAGACCTAGTTCCCCACGTCATCGCGACCGGACGCCTCACAACCTTTGAAAACTCCAGAGGTACGCGAAGATCAGTGCCTCCAAAGGAGACGATACCTGACTCCTCGTGAAACTTGATAGGAGTCCCAGGATTCCTGTGGCACGTGGAAAGGGACTCTTGGTCTCCCGTCTCTGCTGGAGAGGCGTCCCAGTTGCCCTGCCAAGCCTCGAGGAGAATACCGAGTTGTCCCTCGCAACTAGGCAGGAGTCCTTATGTCGCTGAACAAACACGTGTGTGGAAGGGCCATCCCCGTCGTAACTCGAGAATATACCCCAGGTTCCCGCCGCAACTCGAGAAAAATCATGAGACTTCCCCCTCGCTGCGAGATGAGGCCCGATTCCCCTGCACTGCGTGCAGAGCAATTCCGTGATGTACATCAGACATGAAAGGAGCCTGGATTTCCTTAATGACACTCCAGAGAAACCCCAAGAACACTGTTTCAAGGCTAGAGGGATCCTGAGGTCACTGTAGCAACACGAAAGATCTCCATGGATCAAAAATCAACTCGAGATGAGAGGTTAGTCCCTGGCTTCGACTCCAGAGGAATACCACCTTACCACAAGCACCTCAAGAGGAGGCTTCTCTCAGCTCTAGGTATGTGAGAGTGACCCTGAGTTTGCGGCCTCAGGTGGAATGGACACCGCGATGCCCTGACTCGAAATAAGGCCGGATATCCCTGCAGTGACTTGAATGCAGGCTCGTCTTGCGTCTCCCAAGACGAAAGGATGTTTGAATCCCCTGTGGAGACCACAGAGAAAGACCTAGTTCCCCACCTCATCGCGACCGGAGGCCTCACATCCTTTGAAAACTCCAGAGGTACGCGGAGATCAGTGCCTCCAAAGGAGACGATGCCTGACTCCTCGTGAAACTTGATAGGAGTCCCAGGATTCCTGTGGCACGTGGAAAGGGACACTTAGTCTCCCGCCTCAGCTGGAGAGGCGTCCCAATTGCCCTGCCAAGCCTCGAGGAGAATCCCGAGTTGTCCCTCGCAAATAGGCAGGAGTCCTGACGTCGCTGAACAAACAAGTGTGTGCAACGGCCATCCCCGTCGTACCTCGAGAATATACCCCAGGTTCCCGCTGCAACTCGAGGAAAACAATGAGACTTCCGCCTCGCCGCGAGATGAGGCCCGATTCCCCTGCACTGCGTGCAGAGGAATTCCGTGTTGCACATCACACCTGAAAAGAGCCTTGATTTCCTTGATGGCACTGCAGAGAAACCCCAAGAACACTGTTTCAAGGATAGAGGGATCCTGAGGTCACTGTACCAACACGAAAGAGCTCCGTGGACCAAGAATCAACTCGAGATGAGAGGTTAGTCCCTGGCTTCGACTCCAGAGGACTACCACCTTACCACAAGCACCTCAAGAGGAGGCTTCTCTCAGCTCTAGGTATGTGAGAGGGACCCTGCATTTGCGGCCTCAAGTGGAAAGGACACCGCGATGCAATGACTCGAAATAAGGCTGGATATCCCTGCAGTGACTTGAACGCAGGCTCCTCTTGCATCTTCCAAGACGAAAGGATGTCTGAATCCCCTGTAGAGACCACAGAGAACGACCTAGTTCCCCACCACATCGCGACCGGAGGCCTCACATCCTTTGAAAACTCCAGAGGTACGCGGAGATCAGTGCCTCCAAAGGAGACGATGCCTGACTCCTCGTCAAACTTGATAGGAGTCCCAGGATTCCTGTGGCACGTGGAAAGGGACCCTTGTTTCCTGCCTCAGCTGGAGAGACATCCCAATTGCCCTGCGAAGCCCCGAGGAGAATACCGAGTTGTCCCTCGTAACTAGGCAGGAGTCATGACGTCGCTGAAGAAACACGTGGGTGGAAGGGCCATCCCCTTCGTAACTCGAGAATATACCCCAGGTTCCCGCCGCAACTCGAGAAAAACAATGAAACTTCCCCCTCGCCGCGAGATGAGGCCCGATTCTCCTGCACTGCGTGCAGAGCAATTCCGTGTTGCACATCACACCTGAAAGGAGCCTTGATTTCCTTGATGGCACTGCAGAGAAACCCCAAGAACACTGTTTCAAGGATAGAGGGATCCTGAGGTCACTGTAGCAACACGAAAGAACTCCGTGGACCAAAAATCAACTCGAGATGAGAGGTTAGTCCCTGGCTTCGAGTCCAGGGAATACCACCTTACCACAAGCACCTCAAGAGGAGGCTTCTCTCAGCTCTAGGTATGTGAGAGGTACCCTGAGATTGCGGCCTCATGTGGAATGGCTCCCCGATGCCCTGACTCGAAATAATGCCGGATATCCCTGCAGTGACTTGAATTCAGGCTCGTCTTGCATCTTCCAAAACGAAAGGATGTCTGAATTCCCTGTGGAGACCACCGAGAAAGACCTAGTTCCCCACCTCATCGCGACCGGACGCCTGACAACCTTTGAAAACTCCAGAGGTACGCGAAGATCAGTGCCTCCAAAGGAGACGATGCCTGACTCCTCGTGAAACTTGATAGGAGTCCCAGGATTCCTGTGGCACGTATAAAGGGACCCTTGGTCTCCCGTCTCTGCTGGAGAGGCGTCCCAGTTGCCCTGCCAAGCCTCGAGGAGAATCCCGAGTTGTCCCTCGCAACTAAGAAGGAGTCCTGACGTCGCTGAACAAACACGTGGGTGGACGGGCCATCCCCATCGTAACTCGAGAAAATATCCCAGGTTCCCGCCGCAACTCGAGAAAAATCATGAGACTTCCCCCTCGCTGCGAGATGAGGCCCGATTCCCCTGCACTGCGTGCAGAGCAATTCCGTGTTGCACACCACACATGAAAGGAGCCTTGATTTCCATGATGGCACTCCAGAGAAACCCCAAGAACACTGTTTCAAGGCTAGAGGGATCCTGAGGTCACTGTAGCAACACGAAAGAGCACCGTGGACCAAGAATCAACTCGAGATGAGAGGTTAGTCCCTGGCTTCGACTCCAGAGGAATATCACTTTAACACAAGCACCTCAAGAGGAGGCTTCTCTCAGCTCTAGTTATGTGAGAGGGACCTTAAGTTTGCGGCCTCAAGTGGAATGGACACCGCGATGCCCTGACTCGAAATAAGGCCGAAAATCCCTGCAGTGACTTGAATGCAGGCTCCTCTTGCATCTCCGAAGACGAAAGGATGTCTGAATCCCCTGTGGAGACCACAGAGATAGACCTAGTTCGCCACCTCATCGCGACCGGAGGCCTCACATCCTTTGAAAACTCCAGAGGTACGCGGAGATCAGTGCCTCCAAAGGAGACGATGCCTGACTCCTCGTGAAACTTGATAGGAGTCCCAGGATTCATGTGGCACGAGAAAAGGGACCCTTGGTCTCCCGCCTCAGCTGGAGAGGCGTCCCAATTGCCCTGCGAAGCCCCGAGGAGAATACCGAGTTGTCCCTCGTAACTAGGCAGGAGTCATGACGTCGCTGAAGAAACACGTGGGTGGAAGGGCCATCCCCTTCGTAACTCGAGAATATACCCCAGGTTCCCGCCGCAACTCGAGAAAAACCATGAGACTTCCCCCTCGCCGCGAGATGAGGCCCGATTCCCCTGCACTGCGTGCAGAGCAATTCCGTGATGTACAGCAGACATGAAAGGAGCATTGATTTCCTTGATGGCACTCCAGAGAAACCCCAAGAACACTGTTTCAAGGCTAGAGGGATCCTGAGGTCACTGTAACAACACGAAAGAACTCCGTGGATGAAGAATCAACTCGAGATGAGAGGTTAGTCCCTGGCTTCGACTCCAGAGGAATACCACCTTACCACAAGCACCCCAAGAGGAGGCTTCTCTCAGCTCTAGGTATGTGAGAGGGACCCTGAGTTTGCGGCCTCAGGTGGAATGGACACCGCGATGCCCTGACTCGAAATAAGGCCGGATATCCCTGCAGTGACTTGAATGCAGGCTCGTCTTGCGTCTCCCAAGACGAAAGGATGTTTGAATCCCCTGTGGAGACCACAGAGAAAGACCTAGTTCCCCACCTCATCGCGACCGGAGGCCTCACATCCTTTGAAAACTCCAGAGGTACGCGGAGATCAGTGCCTCCAAAGGAGACGATGCCTGACTCCTCGTCAAACTTGATAGGAGTCCCAGGATTCCTGTGGCACGTGGAAAGGGACACTTAGTCTCCCGCCTCAGCTGGAGAGGCGTCCCAATTGCCCTGCCAAGCCTCGAGGAGAATCCCGAGTTGTCCCTCGCAACTAGGCAGGAGTCCTGACGTCGCTGAACAAACAAGTGTGTGCAACGGCCATCCCCGTCGTACCTCGAGAATATACCCCAGGTTCCCGCTGCAACTCGAGGAAAACAATGAGACTTCCGCCTCGCCGCGAGATGAGGCCCGATTCCCCTGCACTGCGTGCAGAGGAATTCCGTGTTGCACATCACACCTGAAAAGAGCCTTGATTTCCTTGATGGCACTGCAGAGAAACCCCAAGAACACTGTTTCAAGGATAGAGGGATCCTGAGGTCACTGTAGCAACACGAAAGAACTCCGTGGACCAAAAATCAACTCGAGATGAGAGGTTAGTCCCTGGCTTCGAGTCCAGGGAATACCACCTTACCACAAGCACCTCAAGAGGAGGCTTCTCTCAGCTCTAGGTATGTGAGAGGTACCCTGAGATTGCGGCCTCATGTGGAATGGCTCCCCGATGCCCTGACTCGAAATAATGCCGGATATCCCTGCAGTGACTTGAATTCAGGCTCGTCTTGCATCTTCCAAGACGAAAGTATGTCTGAATTCCCTGTGGAGACCACCGAGAAAGACCTAGTTCCCCACCTCATCGCGACCGGACGCCTGACAACCTTTGAAAACTCCAGAGGTACGCGAAGATCAGTGCCTCCAAAGGAGACGATGCCTGACTCCTCGTGAAACTTGATAGGAGTCCCAGGATTCCTGTGGCACGTATAAAGGGACCCTTGGTCTCCCATCTCTGCTGGAGAGGCGTCCCAGTTGCCCTGCCAAGCCTCGAGGAGAATCCCGAGTTGTCCCTCGCAACTAGGCAGGAGTCCTGATGTCGCTGAACAAACACGTGTGTGGAAGGGCCATCCCCGTCGTAACTCGAGAATATACCCCATGTTCCCGCCGCAACTCGAGAAAAATCATGAGACTTCCCCCTCGCTGCGAGATGAGGCCTGATTCCCCTGCACTGCGTGCAGAGCAATTCCGTGTTGCACACCACACATGAAAGGAGCCTTGATTTCCATGATGGCACTCCAGAGAAACCCCAAGAACACTGTTTCAAGGCTAGAGGGATCCTGAGGTCACTGAAGCAACACGAAAGAGCACCGTGGACCAAGAATCAACTCGAGATGAGAGGTTAGTCCCTGGCTTCGACTCCAGAGGAATATCACTTTAACACAAGCACCTCAAGAGGAGGCTTCTCTCAGCTTTAGTTATGTGAGAGGGACCTGAAGTTTGCGGCCTCAAGTGGAATGGACACCGCGATGCCCTGACTCGAAATAAGGCCGAAAATCCCTGCAGTGACTTGAATGCAGGCTCATCTTGCATCTTCCAAGACGAAAGGATGTCTGAATCCCCTGTGGAGACCACAGAGATAGACCTAGTTCCCCACCTCATCGCGACCGGAGGCCTCATAACTTTGAAAACTCCAGAGGTACGTGAAGATCAGTGACTCCAATGGAGACGATGCCTGACTCCTCGTGAAACTTGATAGCAGTCCCAGGATTCCTGTGGCACGTGGAAAGGGACACTTGGTCTCCCGCCTCAGCTGGAGAGGCGTCCCAATTGCCCTGCGAAGCCCCGAGGAGAATACCGAGTTGTCCCTCGCAAGTAGGCAGGAGTCCTGACGTAGTTGAAGAAACACGTGGGTGGAAGGGTCATCCCCTTCGTAACTCGAGAATATACCCCAGGTTCCCGCCGCAACTCGAGAAAAACCATGAGACTTCCCCCTCGCCGCGAGATGAGGCCCAATTACACTGCACTGCGTGCAGAGCAATTCCGTGATGTACATCAGACATGAAAGGAGCCTTGATTTCCTTGATGTCACTCCAGAGAAACCCCAAGAACACTCTTTCAAGGCTAGAGGGATCCAGAGGTCACTGTAGCAACACGAAAGAGCTCCGTGGACCAAGAATCAACTCTAGATGAGAGGTTAGTCCCTGGCTTCGACTTCAGAGGACTACCACCTTACCACAAGCACCTCAAGAGGAGGCTTCCCTCACCTCTAGGTATGTGAGAGGGACCCTGAGTTTGCAGCCTCACGTGGAATGGCACCGCGATGCCCTGACTCGAAATAAGCCCGGATATCCCTGCAGTGACTTGAATGCAGGCTCCTCTTGCATCTCCCAAGACGAAAGGATGTCTGAATCCCCTGTGGAGACCACAGAGAACGACCTAGTTCCCCACCACATCGCGACCGGAGGCCTCACATCCTTTGAAAACTCCAGAGGTACGCGGAGATCAGTGTCTCCAAAGGAGACGATGCCTGACTCCTCGTCAAACTTGATAGGAGTCCCAGGATTCCTGTGGCACGTGGAAAGGGACCATTGTTTCCCGCCTCAGCTGGAGAGACGTCCCAATTGCCCTGCGAAGCCCCGAGGAGAATACCGAGTTGTCCCTCGTAACTAGGCAGGAGTCATGACGTCGCTGAAGAAACACGTGGGTGGAAGGGCCATCCCCTTCGTAACTCGAGAATATACCCCAGGTTCCCGCCGCAACTCGAGGAAAACAATGAGACTTCCGCCTCGCCGCGAGATGAGGCCCGATTCCCCTGCACTGCGTGCAGAGGAATTCCGTGTTGCACATCACACCTGAAAAGAGCCTTGATTTCCTTGATGGCACTGCAGAGAAACCCCAAGAACACTGTTTCAAGGATAGAGGGATCCTGAGGTCACTGTAGCAACACGAAAGAGCTCCGTGGACCAAGAATCAACTCGAGATGAGAGGTTAGTCCCTGGCTTCGACTCCAGAGGACTACCACCTTACCACAAGCACCTCAAGAGGAGGCTTCTCTCAGCTCTAGGTATGTGAGAGGGACCCTGCATTTGCGGCCTCAAGTGGAAAGGACACCGCGATGCCCTGACTCGAAATAAGGCTGGATATCCCTGCAGTGACTTGAATGCAGGCTCCTCTTGCATCTTCCAAGACGAAAGGATGTCTGAATCCCCTGTAGAGACCACAGAGAACGACCTAGTTCCCCACCACATCGCGACCGGAGGCCTCACATCCTTTGAAAACTCCAGAGGTACGCGGAGATCAGTGCCTCCAAAGGAGACGATGCCTGACTCCTCGTCAAACTTGATAGGAGTCCCAGGATTCCTGTGGCACGTGGAAAGGGACCCTTGTTTCCTGCCTCAGCTGGAGAGACGTCCCAATTGCCCTGCGAAGCCCCGAGGAGAATACCGAGTTGTCCCTCGTAACTAGGCAGGAGTCATGACGTCGCTGAAGAAACACGTGGGTGGAAGGGCCATCCCCTTCGTAACTCGAGAATATACCCCAGGTTCCCGCCGCAACTCGAGAAAAACCATGAAACTTCCCCCTCGCCGCGAGATGAGGCCCGATTCCCCTGCACTGCGTGCAGAGCAATTCCGTGTTGCACATCACACCTGAAAGGAGCCTTGATTTCCTTGATGGCACTGCAGAGAAACCCCAAGAACACTGTTTCAAGGATAGAGGGATCCTGAGGTCACTGTAGCAACACGAAAGAACTCCGTGGACCAAAAATCAACTCGAGATGAGAGGTTAGTCCCTGGCTTCGAGTCCAGGGAATACCACCTTACCACAAGCACCTCAAGAGGAGGCTTCTCTCAGCTCTAGGTATGTGAGAGGTACCCTGAGATTGCGGCCTCATGTGGAATGGCTCCCCGATGCCCTGACTCGAAATAATGCCGGATATCCCTGCAGTGACTTGAATTCAGGCTCGTCTTGCATCTTCCAAGACGAAAGGATGTCTGAATTCCCTGTGGAGACCACCGAGAAAGACCTAGTTCCCCACCTCATCGCGACCGGACGCCTGACAACCTTTGAAAACTCCAGAGGTACGCGAAGATCAGTGCCTCCAAAGGAGACGATGCCTGACTCCTCGTGAAACTTGATAGGAGTCCCAGGATTCCTGTGGCACGTATAAAGGGACCCTTGGTCTCCCGTCTCTGCTGGAGAGGCGTCCCAGTTGCCCTGCCAAGCCTCGAGGAGAATCCCGAGTTGTCCCTCGCAACTAGGCAGGAGTCCTGATGTCGCTGAACAAACACGTGTGTGGAAGGGCCATCCCCGTCGTAACTCGAGAATATACCCCATGTTCCCGCCGCAACTCGAGAAAAATCATGAGACTTCCCCCTCGCTGCGAGATGAGGCCTGATTCCCCTGCACTGCGCGCAGAGCAATTCCGTGTTGCACACCACACATGAAAGGAGCCTTGATTTCCATGATGGCACTCCAGAGAAACCCCAAGAACACTGTTTCAAGGCTAGAGGGATCCTGAGGTCACTGAAGCAACACGAAAGAGCACCGTGGACCAAGAATCAACTCGAGATGAGAGGTTAGTCCCTGGCTTCGACTCCAGAGGAATATCACTTTAACACAAGCACCTCAAGAGGAGGCTTCTCTCAGCTCTAGGTATGTGAGAGGGACCTGAAGTTTGCGGCCTCAAGTGGAATGGACACCGCGATGCCCTGACTCGAAATAAGGCCGGATATGCCTGCAGTGACTTGAATGCAGGCTCATCTTGCATCTTCCAAGACGAAAGGATGTCTGAATCCCCTGTGGAGACCACAGAGATAGACCTAGTTCCCCACCTCATCGCGACCGGAGGCCTCATAACTTTGAAAACTCCAGAGGTACGTGAAGATCAGTGACTCCAATGGAGACGATGCCTGACTCCTCGTGAAACTTGATAGCAGTCCCAGGATTCCTGTGGAACGTGGAAAGGGACACTTGGTCTCCCGCCTCAGCTGGAGAGGCGTCCCAATTGCCCTGCGAAGCCCCGAGGAGAATACCGAGTTGTCCCTCGCAAGTAGGCAGGAGTCCTGACGTAGTTGAAGAAACACGTGGGTGGAAGGGCCATCCCCTTCGTAACTCGAGAATATACCCCAGGTTCCCGCCGCAACTCGAGAAAAACCATGAGACTTCCCCCTCGCCGCGAGATGAGGCCCAATTACACTGCACTGCGTGCAGAGCAATTCCGTGATGTACATCAGACATGAAAGGAGCCTTGATTTCCTTGATGTCACTCCAGAGAAACCCCAAGAACACTCTTTCAAGGCTAGAGGGATCCAGAGGTCACTGTAGCAACACGAAAGAGCTCCGTGGACCAAGAATCAACTCTAGATGAGAGGTTAGTCCCTGGCTTCGACTTCAGAGGACTACCACCTTACCACAAGCACCTCAAGAGGAGGCTTCCCTCACCTCTAGGTATGTGAGAGGGACCCTGAGTTTGCAGCCTCACGTGGAATGGCACCGCGATGCCCTGACTCGAAATAAGCCCGGATATCCCTGCAGTGACTTGAATGCAGGCTCCTCTTGCATCTCCCAAGACGAAAGGATGTCTGAATCCCCTGTGGAGACCACAGAGAACGACCTAGTTCCCCACCACATCGCGACCGGAGGCCTCACATCCTTTGAAAACTCCAGAGGTACGCGGAGATCAGTGTCTCCAAAGGAGACGATGCCTGACTCCTCGTCAAACTTGATAGGAGTCCCAGGATTCCTGTGGCACGTGGAAAGGGACCATTGTTTCCCGCCTCAGCTGGGGAGACGTCCCAATTGCCCTGCGAAGCCCCGAGGAGAATACCGAGTTGTCCCTCGTAACTAGGCAGGAGTCATGACGTCGCTGAAGAAACACGTGGGTGGAAGGGCCATCCCCTTCGTAACTCGAGAATATACCCCAGGTTCCCGCCGCAACTCGAGAAAAACCATGAGACTTCCCCCTCGCCGCAAGATGAGGCCCGATTCCCCTGCACTGCGTGCAGAGCAATTCCGTGATGTACAGCAGACATGAAAGGACCCTGGATTTCCTTAATGGCACTCCAGAGAAACCCCAAGAACACTCTTTCAAGGCTAGAGGGATCCTGAGGTCACTGTAGCAACACGAAAGAGCTCCATGGACAAAAAATCAACTCGAGATGAGAGGTTAGTCCCTGGCTTCGACTCCAGAGGAATACCACCTTACGACAAGCACCTCAAGAGGAGGCTTCCCTCAGCTCTAGGTATGTGAGAGGGACCCTGAGTTTGCGGCCTCAGGTGGAATGGACACCGCGATGCCCTGACTCGAAATAAGGCCGGATATCCCTGCAGTGACTTGAATGCAGGCTCGTCTTGGGACTCCCAGGACGAAAGGATGTCTGAATCCCCTGTGGAGACCACAGAGAAAGACCTAGTTTCCCACCTCATCGCGACCGGAGGCCTCACATCCTTTGAAAACTCCAGAGGTACGCGGAGATCAGTGCCTCCAAAGGAGACGATGCCTGACTCCTCGTGAAACTTGATAGGAGTCCCAGGATTCCTGTGGCACGTGGAAAGGGACACTTAGTCTCCCGCCTCAGCTGGAGAGGCGTCCCAATTGCCCTGCCAAGCCTCGAGGAGAATCCCGAGTTGTCCCTCCAAAGTAGACAGGAGTCCTGACGTCGCTGAACAAACACGTGTGTGCAAAGGCCATCCCCGTCGTAACTCGAGAATATACCCCAGGTTTCCGCTGCAACTCGAGGAAAACAATGAGACTTCCGCCTCGCCGCGAGATGAGGCCCGATTCCCCTGCACTGCGCGCAGAGCAATTCCGTGTTGCACATCACACCTGAAAGGAGCCTTGATTTCCTTGATGGCACTGCAGAGAAACCCCAAGAACACTGTTTCAAGGATAGAGGGATCCTGAGGTCACTGGAGCAACACGAAAGAACTCCGTGGACCAAAAATCAACTCGAGATGAGAGGTTAGTCCCTGGCTTCGAGTCCAGGGAATACCACCTTACCACAAGCACCTCAAGAGGAGGCTTCTCTCAGCTCTAGGTATGTGAGAGGTACCCTGAGATTGCGGCCTCATGTGGAATGGCTCCCCGATGCCCTGACTCGAAATAAGGCCGGATATACCTGCAGTGACTTGAATTCAGGCTCGTCTTGCATCTCCCAAGACGAAAGGATGTCTGAATCCCCTGTGGAGACCACAGAGATTGACCTAGTTCCCCAACTCATCGCGACCGGAGCCCTCACATCCTTTGAAAACTCCAGAGGTACGCGGATTTCAGTGCCTCCAAAGGAGACGATGCCTGGCTCCTCGTGAAACTTAATAGGAGTCCCAGGATTCCTGTGGCACGTGGAAAGGTACCCGTGGTCTCACGGCTCAGCTGGAGAGGCATCTCAATGGCCCTGCCAAGCCTCGAGGAGAATCCTGAGTGGTCCCTCGCAACTAGGCAGGAGTCCTGACGTCGCTGAACAAACACGTGTGTGGAAGGGCCATCCCCATCATAACTCGAGAATATACCCCAGGTTCCCGCCGCAACACAAGAAAAACCATGAGACTTCCCCCTCGCCGCAAGATGAGGCCCGATTCCCCTGCACTGCGTGCAGAGCAATTCCGTGATGTACAGCAGACATGAAAGGACCCTGGATTTCCTTAATGGCACTCCAGAGAAACCCCAAGAACACTCTTTCAAGGCTAGAGGGATCCTGAGGTCACTGTAGCAACACGAAAGAGCTCCATGGACCAAAAATCAACTCGAGATGAGAGGTTAGTCCCTGGCTTCGACTCCAGAGGAATACCACCTTACCACAAGTACCTCAAGAGGAGGCCTCTCTCAGCTCTAGGTATGTGAGAGGGACCCTGAGTTTGCAGCCTCAAGTGGAATGGACACCGTGATGCCCTGACTCGAAATAAGGCCGGATATCCCTGCAGTGACTTGAATGCAGGCTCGTCTTGCATCTCCCAAGACGAAAGGATGTCTGAATCCCCTGTGGAGACCACAGAGAAAGACCTAGTTCCCCACCTCATCGCGACCGGAGGCCTCACATCCTTTGAAAACTCCAGAGGTACGCGGAGATCAGTGCCTCCAAAGGAGACGATGCCTGACTCCTCGTGAAACTTGATAGGAGTCCCAGGATTCCTGTGGCACGTGGAAAGGGACCCTTGGTCTCCCGCCTCAGCTGGAGAGGCGTCCCAATTGCCCTGCCAAGCCTCGAGGAGAATCCCGAGTTGTCCCTCGCAACTAAGAAGGAGTCCTGACGTCGCTGAACAAACACGTGGGTGGACGGGCCATCCCCATCGTAACTCGAGAAAATATCCCAGGTTCCCGCCGCAACTCGAGAAAAATCATGAGACTTCCCCCTCGCTGCGAGATGAGGCCCGATTCCCCTGCACTGCGTGCAGAGCAATTCCGTGTTGCACACCACACATGAAAGGAGCCTTGATTTCCATGATGGCACTCCAGAGAAACCCCAAGAACACTGTTTCAAGGCTAGAGGGATCCTGAGGTCACTGTAGCAACAGGAAAGAGCACCGTGGACCAAGAATCAACTCGAGATGAGAGGTTAGTCCCTGGCTTCGACTCCAGAGGAATATCACTTTAACACAAGCACCTCAAGAGGAGGCTTCTCTCAGCTCTAGTTATGTGAGAGGGACCTTAAGTTTGCGGCCTCAAGTGGAATGGACACCGCGATGCCCTGACTCGAAATAAGGCCGAAAATCCCTGCAGTGACTTGAATGCAGGCTCCTCTTGCATCTCCGAAGACGAAAGGATGTCTGAATCCCCTGTGGAGACCACAGAGATAGACCTAGTTCCCCACCTCATCGCGACCGGAGGCCTCACATCCTTTGAAAACTCCAGAGGTACGCGGAGATCAGTGCCTCCAAAGGAGACGATGCCTGACTCCTCGTGAAACTTGATAGGAGTCCCAGGATTCATGTGGCACGAGAAAAGGGACCCTTGGTCTCCCGCCTCAGCTGGAGAGGCGTCCCAATTGCCCTGCGAAGCCCCGAGGAGAATACCGAGTTGTCCCTCGTAACTAGGCAGGAGTCATGACGTCGCTGAAGAAACACGTGGGTGGAAGGGCCATCCCCTTCGTAACTGGAGAATATACCCCAGGTTCCCGCCGCAACTCGAGAAAAACCATGAGTCTTCCCCCTCGCCGCGAGATGAGGCCCGATTCCCCTGCACTGCGTGCAGAGCAATTCCGTGATGTACATCAGACATGAAAGGAGCATTGATTTCCTTGATGGCACTCCAGAGAAACCCCAAGAACACTGTTTCAAGGCTAGAGGGATCCTGAGGTCACTGTAGCAACACGAAAGAACTCCGTGGACGAAGAATCAACTCGAGATGAGAGGTTAGTCCCTGGCTTCGACTCCAGAGGAATACCACCTTACCACAAGCACCCCAAGAGGAGGCTTCTCTCAGCTCTAGGTATGTGAGAGGGACCCTGAGATTGCAGCCTCAAGTGGAATCGACACCGCGATGCCCTGACTCAAAATAAGGCCGGATACCCGTGCAGTCACTTGAATGCAGGCTCGTCTTGCATCTCCCAAGACGAAAGGATTTCTGAATCCCCTGTGGAGACCACAGAGAAAGACCTAGTTCCCCACCTCATCGCGACCGGAGGCCTCACATCCTTTGAAAACTCCAGAGGTACGCGGAGATCAGTGCCTCCAAAGGAGACGATGCCTGACTCCTCGTGAAACTTGATAGGAGTCCCAGGATTCCTGTGGCACGTGGAAAGGGACCCTTGGTCTCCCGCCTCAGCTGGAGAGGGGTCCCAATTGCCCTGCCAAGCCTCGAGGAAAATCCCGAGTTGTCCCTCGCAACTAAGCAGGTGTCCTGACGTCGCTGAACAAACACGTGGGTGGAAGGGCCATCCCCGTCGTAACTCGAGAAAATATCCCAGGTTCCCGCCGCAACTCGAGAAAAACCATGAGACTTCCCCCTCGCCGCGAGATGAGGCCCGATACCCCTGCACTGCATGCAGATCAGTTCCGTGTTGCACATCACACATGAAAGGAGCCTTGATTTCCTTGATGGCACTCCAGATAAACCCCAAGAACACTCTTTCAAGGCTAGAGGGATCCTGAGGTCACTGTAGCAACACGAAAGAGCTCCGTGGACCAAGAATCAACTCTAGATGAGAGGTTAGTCCCTGGCTTCGACTCCAGAGGAATACCACCTTACGACAAGCACCTCAAGAGGAGGCTTCCCTCAGCTCTAGGTATGTGAGAGGGACCCTGAGTTTGCGGCCTCAGGTGGAATGGACACCGCGATGCCCTGACTCGAAATAAGGCCGGATATCCCTGCAGTGACTTGAATGCAGGCTCGTCTTGGGACTCCCAAGACGAAAGGATGTCTGAATCCCCTATGGAGACCACAGAGAAAGACCTAGTTTCCCACCTCATCGCGACCGGAGGCCCCACATCCTTTGAAAACTCCAGAGGTACGCGGAGATCAGGGCCTCCAAAGGAGACGATGCCTGACTCCTCGTGAAACTTGATAGGAGTCCCAGGATTCCTGTGGCACGTGGAAAGGGACCCTTGGTCTCCCGCCTCAGGTGGAGAGGCGTCCCAATTGCCCTGCCAAGCCTCGAGGAGAATCCCGAGTTTTCCCTCCAAAGTAGACAGGAGTCCTGACGTCGCTGAACAAACACGTGTGTGCAAAGGCCATCCCCGTCGTAACTCGAGAATATACCCCAGGTTTCCGCTGCAACTCGAGGAAAACAATGGAGACTTCCGCCTCGCCGCAAGATGAGGCCCGATTCCCCTGCACTGCGTGCAGAGCAATTCCGTGTTGCACATCACACCTGAAAGGAGCCTTGATTTCCTTGATGGCACTGCAGAGAAACCCCAAGAACACTGTTTCAAGGATAGAGGGATCCTGAGGTCACTGTAGCAACACGAAAGAGCTCCGTGGACCAAAAATCAACTCGAGATGAGAAGTTAGTCCCTGGCTTTGAGTCCAGGGAATACCACCTTACCACAAGCACCTCAAGAGGAGGCTTCTCTCAGCTCTAGGTATGTGAGAGGTACCCTGAGATTGCGGCCTCATGTGGAATGGCTCCCCGATGCCCTGACTCGAAATAAGGCCGGATATCCCTGCAGTGACTTGAATTCAGGCTCGTCTTGCATCTTCCAAGATGAAAGGATGTCTGAATCCCCTGTTTAGACCAGCGAGAAAGACCTAGTTCCCCACCTCATCGCGACCGGATGCCTCACAAACTTTGAAAACTCCAGAGGTACGCGGAGATCAGTGCCTCCAAAGGAGACGATGCCTGACTCCTCGTGAAACTTGATAGGAGTCCCAGGGTTCCTGTGGCACGTGGAAAGGGACCCTTGGTCTCCCGCCTCAGCTGGAGAGGCGTCCCAATTGCCCTGCGAAGCCCCGAGGAGAATACCGAGTTGTCCCTCGTAACTAGGCAGGAGTCATGACTTCGCTGAAGAAACACGTGGGTGGAAGGGCCATCCCCTTCGTAACTCGAGAATATACCCCAGGTTCCCGCCGCAACTCGAGAAAAACCATGAGACTTCCCCCTCGCCGCGAGATGAGGCCCAATTACACTGCACTGCGTGCAGAGCAATTCCGTGATGTACATCAGACATGAAAGGAGCCTTGATTTCCTTGATGTCACTCCAGAGAAACCCCAAGAACACTCTTTCAAGGCTAGAGGGATCCAGCGGTCACTGTAGCAACATGAAAGAGCTCCGTGGACCAAGAATCAACTCTAGATGAGAGGTTAGTCCCTGGCTTCGACTTCAGAGGACTACCACCTTACCACAAGCACCTCAAGAGGAGGCTTTTCTCAGCTCTAGGTATGTGAGAGGGACCCTGAGTTTGCAGCCTCACGAGGAATGGCACCACGATGCCCTGACATGAAATAAGGCCGGATATCCCTGCAGTGACTTGAATGCAGGCTCGTCTTGCATCTCCCAAGACGAAAGGATGTCTGAATCCCCTGTGGAGACCACAGAGAAAAACCTAGTTTCCCACCTCATCGCGACTGGAGGCCTCACATCCTTTGAAAACTCCAGAGGTACGCAGAGATCAGTGCTTCCAAGGGAGACGATGCCTGACTCCTCGACAAACTTGATAGGAGTCCCAGGATTCCTGTGGCACGTAGAAAGGGACCCTTGGTCTCACGCCTCACCTGGAGAGGCATCCCAATTGCCCTGCCAAGCCTCGAGGAGAATCCCGAGTTGTCCCTCGCAACTAGGCAGGAGTCCTGACGTCGCTGAACAAACACGTGTGTGGCAGGGCCATCCCCGTCGAAACTCGAGAATATACCCCAGGTTCTCGCCGCAACTCGAGAAAAACCATGAGACTTCCCCCTCGTCGCGAGATGAGGCCCGATTCCCCTGCACTGCGTGCAGAGCAGTTCCGTGTTGCACATCACACAGGAAAGGAGCCTTGATTTCCTTGATGGCACTCCAGAGAAACCCCAAGAACACTGTTTCAAGGCTAGAGGGCTCCTGAGGTCAATGTAGCAACACGAAAGAGCACTGTGGACCAAGAATCAACTCGAGATGAGAGGTTAGTCCCTGGTTTCGATTCCAGAGGAATATCACTTTCACACAAGCACCTCAAGAGGAGGTTTCTCTCAGCTCTAGTTATGTGAGAGGGACCTTAAGTTTGCGGCCTCAAGTGGAATGGACACCGCGATGCCCTGACTCGAAATAAGGCCGAAAATCCCTGCAGTGACTTGAATGCAGGCTCGTCTTGGATCTTCCAAGACGAAAGGATGTCTGAATCCCCTGTGGAGACCACAGAGATAGGCCTAGTTGCCCACCTCATCGCGACCGGAGGCCTCACAACTTTGAAAACTCCAGAGGTACGTGAAGATCAGTGCCTCCAAAGGAGACGATGCCTGACTCCTCGTGAAACTTGATAGGAGTCCCAGGATTCCTGTGGCACGTGGAAAGGGACCCTTGGTCTCCCGCCTCAGCTGGAGAGGCGTCCCAATTGCCCTGCCAAGCCTCGAGGAGAATCCCGAGTTGTCCCTCGCAACTAGGCAGGAGTCCTGACGTCGCTGAACAAACACTTGGGTGGAAGGGCCATTCCCGTTGTATCTCGAGAATATACCCCAGGTTCCCACCGCAACTCGAGAAAAACCATGAGACTTACCCCTCGCCGCGAGATTAGGCCCGATTCCCCTGCACTGCGTGCAGAGCAATTCCGTGTTGCACATCACACATGAAAGGAGCCTTGATTTCCTTGATGGCACTCCAGAGAAACCCCAAGAACACTCTATCAAGGCTAGAGGTATCCTGAGGTCACTGTGGCAACATGAAAGAGCTCCGAGGACCAAAAATCAACTCGAGATGAGAGGTTAGTCCCTGGCTTCGACTCCAGAGGACTACCACCTTACGACAAGCACCTCAAGTGGAGGCTTCTATCAGCTCTAGGTATGTGAGAGGGACCCTGAGATTGCGGCCTCAAGTGGAATGGACACTGTGATGCCCAGACTCGACATAAGGCCGGATATCCCTGCAGTGACTTGAATGCAGGCTCATCTTGCATCTCCCAAGTCGAAAGGATGTCTGAATCCCCTGTGGAGACCACAGAGAAAGACCTAGTTCCCCACCTCATCGCAACCGGAGGTTTCAGATCCTTTGAAAACTCCAGAGGTACGCGGAGATCAGTGCCTCCAAAGGAGACGATGCCTGACTCCTTGTGAAACTTGATAGGAGTCCCAGGATTCCTGTGGCACGTGGAAAGGGACACTTGGTCTCCCGCCTCAGCTGGAGAGGGGTCCCAATTGCCCTGCCAAGCCTCGAGGAGAATCCCGAGTTGTCCCTCGCAACTAGGAAGGAGTCCTGACGTCGCTGAACAAACACGTGGGTGGAAGGGCCATCCCCGTCGTAATTCGAGAATATACCGCAGGTTCCCGCCGCAACTCGAGAAAAACCATGAGACTTCCCCTTCGCCGCAAAATGAGGCCCAATTCCCCTGCACTGCATGCAAACCAATTCCTTGTTGCACATCAAACATGAAAGAAGCCTTGATTTCCTTGACGGCACTCCAGAGAAACCCCAAGAACACTGTTTCAAGGCTAGAGGGATCCTGAGGTCACTGTAGCAACACGAAAGAGCTCCGTAGACCAAAAATCAACTCGAGATGAGAGGTTAGTCCCTGGCTTCGACACCAGAGGAATACAACCTTACCACAAGCACCTCAAGAGGAGGCTTCTCTCAGCTCTAGGTATGTGAGAGGGACCCTGAGTTTGCGGCAGGAATTGGAATGGACACTGCGATACCCTGACGCAAAATAAGGCCGGATATCCCTGCAGTGACTTGAATGCAGGCTCGTCTTGCATCTCCCAAGACGAAAGGATGTCTGAATCCCCTTTGGAGACCACAGAGAAAGACCTAGTTCCCCACCTCATCGCGACTGGAGGCCCCACACCCTTTGAAAACTCCAGAGGAACTCGGAGATCAGTGCCTCCAAAGGAGACGATGCCTGACTCCTCGTGAAACTTGATAGGAGTCCCAGGTTCCTTTGGCATGTGGAAAGGGACGCTTGGTCTCCCGACTCAGCTGGAGAGGCGTCCCAATTGCACTGCCAAGCCTCGAGGAGAATCCCGATTTGTCCCTCGCAACTAGGCAGGAGTCCTGACGTCGCTGAACAAACACGTGGGTGGAAGGGCCATCCCCGTTGTAACTCGAGACTATACCCCAGGTTCCCTCCGCAACTCGAGAAAAACCATGAGACTTCCCCCTCGCCGCGAGATGAGGCCCGATTCCCCTGCACTGCATGCAGAGCAATTCCGTGTTGCACATCACACATGATAAGAGCCTTGATTTCCTTGATGGCTCTCCAGTGAATCCCCAAGAACACTGTTTCAAGGCTAGAGGGATCCTGAGGTCACTGTAGCAACACGAAAGAGCTCCGTGGACCAAAAATCACCTCGAGATGAGAGGTTAGTCCCTGGCTTCGACTCCAGAGGAATACCACCTTACCACAAGCACCTCAAGAGGAGGCTTCTCTCAGCTCTATGTATGTGAGAGGGACCCTGAGTATGCGGCCTCAAGTGGAATGGACACCGCGAAGCACTGACTTGAAATAAGCTCGGATATACCTGCAGTGACTTGAATGCAGTCTCGTTCTGCATCTCCCAAGATGAAAGGAAGTCGGAATCCCCTGTGGAGACCACAGAGAAAGACCTAGTTCCCCACCTCATCGCGACCGGAGGCCTCACATCCTTTGAAAACTCCAGAGGAGCGCGGAGATCAGTGCGTCCAAAGGAGACGATGGCTGACTCCTCGTGAAACTTGATAGGAGTCCCAGGATTCCTGTGGCACGTGGAAAGGGACCCTTGGTATCCCGCCTCAGCTGGAGAGGCGTCCCAATTGCCCTGCCAAGCCTCGAGGAGAATCCCGAGTTGTCCCTCGCAACTAGGCAGGGGTCCTGACGTCGCTGAACAAAAACGTGTCTGGAAGGGCCATCCCCGTTGTAACTCGAGAATATACCCCAGGTTCCCGCCGCAACTCGAGAAAAACCATGAGACTTCCCCCTCGCCGCGAGATGAGGCCCGATTCCCCTGCACTGCGTGCAGAGCAAATCCGTGTTGCACATCACACATGAAAGGAGTGTTGATTTCCTTGATGGCAATCCAGAGAAACCCAAAGAACACTGTTTCAAGGCTAGAGGGATCCTGAGGTCACTGTAGCAACACGAAAGAGCTCCGTGGACCAAAAATCAACTCGAGATGAGAGGTTAGTCCCTGGCTTTGATTCCAGAGGAATACCACCTTACCACAAGCATCTCAAGAGGAGGCTTCTCTCAGCTCTAGGTATGTGAGAGGGACCCTGAGTTTGCGGCCTCAAGTGGAATGGACACCGCGATGCCCTGACTCGAAATAAGGCTGGATATCCCTGCAGTGACTTGAATGGAGGCTCGTCTTACATCTCCCAAGACGAAAGGATGTCTGAATCCCCGGTGGAGACCACAGAGAAAGACCTAGTTCCCTACCTCATCGCGACCGGAGGCCTCACATCCTTTGAAATCTCCAGAGGTACGCGGAGATCAGTGCCTCCAAAGGAGACGATGCCTGACTCCTCGTGAAACTTGATAGGAGTCCCAGGATTCCTGTGGCACGTGGACAGGGACACTTGGTGTCCCGCCTCAGCTGGAGAGGCGTCCCAATTGCCCTGCCAAGCCTCGAGGAGAATCCCTAGTTGTCCCTCACAACTAGGCAGGAGTCCTGACGTCGCTGAACAAACACGTGGGTGGAAGGGCCATCCCCGTCGTAACTCGAGAATATACCCCAGGTTCCCGCCGCAACTCGAGAAAAACCATGTGACTTCCCCCACGCCGCGAGATGAGGCCCGATTCCCCTGCACTGTGTGCAGAGAAATTCCGTGTTGCACATCACACATGAAAGGAGCCTTGATTTCCTTGATGGCACTGCAGAGAAATCCCAAGAACACTGTTTCAAGGCTAGAGGGATCCTGAGGTCACTGTAGCAACACGAAAGAGCTCCGTGGACCAAGAATCAACTCGAGATGAGAGGTTAGTCCCTGGCTTCGACTCCAGAGGAATACCACCTTACCACAAGCACCTCAAGAGGAGGCTTCTCTCAGCTCTAGGTATGTGAGAGGGACCCTGAGTTTGCGGCCTCAAGTGGAATGGACACCGCGATGCCGTGACTCGAAATAAGGCCGGATATCCCTGCAGTGACTTAAATGCAGGCTCGTCTTGCATCTCCCAAGACGAAAGGATGTCTGAATCCCATGTGGAGACCACAGAGAAAGACCTAGTTCCCCACCTCATCGCGACCGGAAGCCTCACATACTTTGAAAACTCCAGAGGAACTCCAAGATCAGTGCCTCCAAAGGAGACGATGCCTGACTCCTCGTGAAACTTGATAGGAGTCCCAGGATTCCTTGGCACGTGGAAAGGGACCCTTGGTCTCCCGCCTCAGCTGGAGAGGCGTCCCAATTGCCCTGCCAAGCCTCGAGGAGAATCCCGAATTGTCCCTCGCAACTAGGCAGGAGTCCTGCCGTGGCTGAACAAACACGTGGGTGGAAGGGCCATCCCCGTCGTAACTCGAGAATATACCCCAGGTTACCGCCGAAACGCGAGAAAAACCATGAGACTTCCCCCTCGCCGTGAGATGAGGCCCGATTCCCAATCACTGGGTGCAGTGCAATTCCGTGTTGCACATCACACATGAAAGGAGCCTTGATTTCCTTGATGGCACTCCAGAGAAACCCAAAGAACACTGTTTCAAGGCTACAGGGATCCTGAGGTCCCTGTAGCAACACGAAAGAGCTCCGTGGACCACAAATCAACTCGAGATGAGAGGTTAGTCCCTGGCTTCGACTCCACAGGAATACCACCTTACCACAAGCACCTCAAGAGGAGGCTTCTCTCAGCTCTAGGTATGTGAGAGGGACCCTGAGTTTGCAGCCTCAAGTGGAATGGACACCGCGATGCCCTGACTCGACATAAGGCCGGATATCCCTGCAGTGACTTGAATGCAGGCTCGTCTTGCATATCCCAAGACGAAAGAATGTCTGAATCCCCTGTGGAGACCACAGAGAAAGACTGAGTTCCCCAAGTCATCGCGACCGGAGGCCTCACATCCTTTGGAAACTCCAGAGGTACGCGGAGATCAGTGCCTCCAAAGGAGACGATGCCTGACTCCTCGTGAAACTTGATAGGAGTCCCAGGATTCCTGTGGCACGTGGAAAGGGACCCTTACTCTCCCGCCTCAGCTGGAGAGGCGTCCCAGTTGCCCTGCCAAGCCGCGAGGAGAATCCCGAGTTATCCCTCGCAACTAGGCAAGAGTCCTGACGTCGCTGAACAAACACGTGCGTGGAAGGGCCATTCCCGTCGTAACTCGAGAATATACCCCAGGTTCCCGCCGCAACTCGAGAAAAACCATGAGACTTCCCCCTCGCCGCGAGATGAGGCCCGATTCCCCTGCACTGCATGCAGAGATATTCCGTGTTGCACATCACACATGAAAGGAGCACTGATTTCCTTGATGGCAATCCAGAGAGAGCCAAAGAACACTGTTTCAAGGCTAGAGGGATCCTGAGGTCACTGTAGCAACACAAAAGAGCTCCGTGGACCAAGAATCACCTCGAGATGAGATGTTAGTCCCTGGCTTCGACTCCAGAGGAACACTACCTTACCACAAGCACCTCAAGAGGAGGCTTCTCTCAGCTCTAGGTATGTGAGAGGGACCCTGAGTTTGCGGCCTCAAGTGGAATGGACACCGCGATGCCTTGACTCGAAATAAGGCCGGATATCCCTGCAGTGAATTGAATGCAGGCTCGTCTTGCATCTCCCAAGACGAAAGGATATCTGAATACCCTGTTGAGACCACAGAGAAAGACCTAGTTCCCCACCTCATCGCGACCGGAGGCCTCACATCCTTTGAAAACTCCAGAGGTACGCGGAGATCAGTGCCTCCAAAGGAGACGATGCCTGACTCCTCGTGAAACTTGATAGGAGTCCCAGGATTCCTGTGGCACGTGGAAAGGGACACTTGCTCTCACGCCTCAGCTGGAGAGGCGTCCCAATTGCCCTGCCAAGCCTCGAGGTGAATCCCGAGTTGTCCCTCGCAACTAGGCAGGAGTCCTGACATGGCTGAACAAACACGTGGGTGGAAGGGCCATCCCCGTCGTAACTCGAGAATATACCCCAGGTTCCCGCCGCAACTCGAGAAAAACCATGAGACTTCCCCCTCGCCGCGAGATGAGGCCCGATTCCCCTGCACTGCGTGCAGATCAATGCCGTGTGGCACATCACACATGAAAGGAGACTTGACTTCCTTGATGGCACTCCAGAGAAACCCCAAGAACACTGTTTCAAGGCTAGAGTGATCCTGAGGTCACTGTAGCAACACGAAAGAGCTCCGTGGACCAAGAATCAACTGGAGATGAGAGGTTAGTCCCTGGCTTCGACTCCAGAGAAATACCACCTTACCACAAGCACCTCAAGAGGAGGCTTCTCTCAGCTCTAGGTATGTGAGAGGGACCCTGAGTTTGCGGCCTCAAGTGGAATGGACACCGCGATGCCCTGACTCGAGATAAGGCCTGATATCCCTGCAGTGACTTGAATGCAGGCTCGTCTTGCATCTCCCAAGACGAAAGAATGTCTGAATCCCCTGTGGAGACCACAGAGAAAGACTGAGTTCCCCACCTCATCGCGACCGGAGGCCTCACATCCTTTGGAAACTCCAGAGGTACGCGGAGATCAGTGCCTCCAAAGGAGACGATGCCTGACTCCTCGTGAAACTTGATAGGAGTCCCAGGATTCCTGTGGCACGTGGAAAGGGACCCTTACTCTCCAGCCTCAGCTGGAGAGGCGTCCCAGTTGCCCTGCCAAGCCGCGAGGAGAATCCCGAGTTGTCCCTCGCAACTAGGCAAGAGTCCTGACGTCGCTGAACAAACACGTGCGTGGAAGGGCCATTCCCGTCGTAACTCGAGAATATACCCCAGGTTCCCACCGCAACTCGAGAAAAACCATGAGACTTCCCCCTCGCCGCGAGATGAGGCCCGATTCCCCTGCACTGCATGCAGAGCAATTCCGTGTTGCACATCACACATGAAAGGAGCACTGATTTCCTTGATGGCACTGCAGAGAGAGCGAAAGAACACTGTTTCAAGGCTAGAGGGATTCTGAGGTCACTGTAGCAACACAAAAGAGCTCAGTGGACCAAGAATCAACTGGAGATGAGAGGTTAGTCCCTGGCTTCGACTCCAGAGAAATACCACCTTACCACAAGCACCTCAAGAGGAGGCTTCTCTCAGCTCTAGGTACGTGAGAGGGACCCTGAGTTGCGTCCTCAAGTGGAATGGACACCGCGATGCCCTGACTCGAATAAGGCCGGATATCCCTGCAGTGACTTGAATGCAGGCTTGTCTTGCATCTCCCAAGACGAAAGGATGTCTCAATCCCCTGTGGAGACCACAGAGAAAGACCTAGTTCCCCACCTCATAGCGACCGGAGGCCCCACATCCTTTGAAAACTCCAGAGGTACGCGGAGAACAATGCCTCCAAAGGAGACGATGCCTGACTCCTCGTGAAACTTGATAAGAGTCACAGGATTCCTGTGGCACATGGAAAGGGACACTTGGTCTCCCGCCTCAGCTGGAGAGGCGTCCCAATTGCCCTGCCAAGCCTCGAGGAGAATCCCGAGTTGTCCCTCGCAACTAGGCAGGAGTCCTGACATGGCTGAACAAACACGTGGGTGGAAGGGCCATCCCCGTCGTAACTCGAGAATATACCCCAGGTTCCCGCCGCAACTCGAGAAAAACCATGAGACTTCCCCCTCGCTGCGAGATGAGGCCCGATTCCCCTGCACTGCGTGCAGAGCACTTCCGTCTTGCACATAACACATGAAAGGAGCCTTGATTTCCTTGATGGCACTCCAGAGAAACCCGAAGAACACTGTTTCAAGGCTAGAGGGATCCTGAGGTCACTGTAGCAACACGAAAGAGCTCCTTGGACCAAGAATCAACTCGAGATGAGGGGTTAGTCCCTGGCGTCGACTCCATAGGAATACCACCTTACCACAAGCACCTCAAGAGGAGGCTTCTCTAAGCTCTAGGTATGTGAGAGGGACCCTGAGTTTGCGGCCTCAAGTGGAATGGACACCGCGATGCCCTGACTCGAAATAAGGCCGGATATCCCTACAGTGACTTGAATGCAGGCTTGTCTTGCATCTCCCAAGATGAAAGGATGTCTGAATCCCCTGTGGAGACCACAGAGAAAGACCTAGTTCCCCACCTCATCGCGACCGGAAGCCTCACATTCTTTGAAAACTCCAGAGGTACGCGGAGATCAGTGCCTCCAAAGGAGACGATGCCTGACTCCTCGTGAAACTTGATAGGAGTCCCAGGATTCCTGTGGCACGTGGAAAGGGACCCTTGGTCTCCTGCCTCAGCTGGAGAGGCGTCCCAATTGCCCTGCCAAACCTCGAGGAGAATCCCGAGTTTCCCTTGCAACTAGGCAGCAGTCCTGACGTGGCCGAACAAACACGTGGGTGGAAGGGCCATTCCTGTCGTAACTCAAGAATATACCCCAGGTTCCCGCCGCAACTCGAGAAAAACCATGAGACTTACCCCTCGCCGCGAGATGAGGCCCGATTCCCCTGCACTGCATGCAGAGCAATTCCGTGTTGCACATCACACATGAAAGGAGCACTGATTTCCTTGATGGCACTCCAGAGAGAGCCAAAGAACACTGTTTCAAGGCTAGAGGGATCCTGAGGTCACTGTAGCAACACAAAAGAGCTCCGTGGACCAAGAATCACCTCGAGATGAGATGTTAGTCCCTGGCTTCGACTCCAGAGGAACACTACCTTACCACAAGCACCTCAAGAGGAGGCTTCTCTCAGCTCTAGGTATGTGAGAGGGACCCTGAGTTTGCGGTCTCAAGTCCAATGGACACCGCGATGCCCTGACTCGAAATAAGGCTGGATATCCCTGCAGTGAATTGAATGCAGGCTCGTCTTGCATCTCCCAAGACTAAAGGATGTCTGAATCCCCGGTGGAGACCACAGAGAAAGAACTAGTTCCCCACCTCATCGCGACCGGAGGCCTCACATCCTTTGAAAACTCCAGAGGTACGCGGAGATCAGTGCCTTCAAAGGAGACGATGCCTGACTCCTCGTGAAACTTGATAGGAGTCCCAGGATTCCTGTGGCACGTGGAAAGGGACACTTGGTCTCCCGCCGCAGCTGGAGAGGCGTCCCAATTGCCCTGCCAAGCCTCGAGGTGAATCCCGAGTTGTCCCTCGCAACTAGGCAGGAGTAGTGACGTGGCTGAACAAACACCTGGGTGGACGGGCCATCCCCGTCGTAACTCGACAATATACCCCAGGTTCCCGCCGCAACTCGAGAAAAACCATGAGACTTCCCCCTCGCCACGAGATGAGGTCCGATTCCCCTGCACTGCGTGCAGAGCACTTCCGTGTTGCACATCACACATGAAAGGAGCCTTGATTTCCTTGATGGCACTCCAGAGAAACCCCAAGAACACTGTTTCAAGGCTAGAGGGATCCTGAGGTCACTGTAGCAACACGAAAGATCTCCGTGGACCAAAAATCAACTGGAGATGAGCGGTTAGTCCCTGGCTTCGACTCCACAGGAATACCACCTTTCCACAAGCACCTCAAGAGGAGGCTTCTCTCAGCTCTAGGTATCTGAGAGGGACCCTTAGTTTGCGGCCTCAAGTGGAATGGACACTGTGATGCCCTGACTCGAAATAAGGCCGGATATCCCTGCAGTGAATTGAATGCAGGCTCGTCTTGCATCTCCCAAGATGAAAGGATGTCTGAATCCCCTGTGGAGACCACAGAGAAAGAACGAGTTCCCCACCTCATCGCGACCGGAAGGCTCACATCCTTTGAAAACTCCAGAGGTACGCGGAGATCAGTGCCTCCAAAGAAGACGATGCCTGACTCCTCGTGAAACTTGATAGGAGTCCGAGGATTCCTGTGGCACGTGGAAAAGGACCCTTGGTCTCCCGCCTCAGCTGGAGAGGCGTCCCAATTGTCCTGCCAAGCCTCGAGGAGAATCCCGAATTGTCCCTCGCAACTAGGCAGGAGTCCTGACGTGGCTGAACAAACACGTGGGTGGAAGGGCCATCCCCGTCGTAACTCGAGAATATACCCCAGGTTCCCGCCGCAAGTCGAGAAAAACAATGAGACTTCCCCCTCGCCGCGAGATGAGGGCCGATTCCCCTGCACTGCGTGCAGATCAATGCCGTGTGGCACATCACACATGAAAGGAGACTTGACTTCCTTGATGGCACTCCAGAGAAACCCCAGGAACACTGTTTCAAGGCTAGAAGGATCCTGAGGTCACTGTAGCAATACGAAAGAGCTCCGTGGACCAAGAATCAACTGGAGATGAGAGGTTAGTCCCTGGCTTCGACTCCAGAGAAATACCACCTTACCACAAGCACCTCAAGAGGAGGCTTCTCTCAGCTCTAGGTATGTGAGAGGGACCCTGAGTGTGGGGCCTCAAGTGGAATGGACACCGCGATGCCCTGACTCGAAATAAGGCCGGATATCCCTGCAGTGACTTGAATGCAGGCTCGTCTTGCATCTCCCAAGATGAAAGGATGTCTGAATCCCCTGTGGAGACCACAGAGAAAGACCTAGTTCCCCACCTCATCGCGACCGGAGGCCTCACATCCTTTGAAAACTCCAGAGGTACGCGGAGAACAGTGCCTCCAAAGGAGAGGATGCCTGACTCCTCGTGAAACTTGATAAGAGTCCCAGGATTCCTGTGGCACGTGGAAAGGGACCCTTGGTCTCCCGCCTCAGCTGGAGAGGCGTCCCAATTGCCTTGCCAAGCCTCGAGGAGAATCCCGAGTTGTCCCTCGCAATTAGGCAAGAGTCCTGACGTCGCTGAACAAACACGTGGATGGAAGGGCCATCCCCGTCGTAACTCGAGAATATACCCCAGGTTCCCGCCGCAACTCGAGAAAAACCATGAGACTTCCCCCTCGCCACGAGATGAGGCCCGATTCCCCTGCACTGCGTGCAGAGCAATTCCGTGTTGCACATCACACATGAAAGGAGCCTTGATTTCCTTGATGGCACTCCAGAGAAACCCCAAGAACACTGTTTCAAGGCTTGAGGGATCCTGAGGTCACTATAGCAACATGAATGATCTCCGTGGACCAAAAATTAACTCGAGATGAGCAGTTAGTCCCTGGCTTCGACTCCATAGGAATACCACCTTACCACAAGCACCTCAAGAGGAGGCTTCTCTAAGCTCTAGGTATCAGAGGGACCCTTAGTTTGCGGCCTCAAGTGGAATGGACACCGCGATGCCCTGACTCGAAATAAGGCCGGATATCCCTGCAGTGAATTGAATGCAGGCTCGTCTTGCATCTCCCAAGATGAAAGGATGTCTGATTCCCCTGTGGAGACCACAGAGAAAGACCTAGTTCCCCACCTCATCGCGACCGGAAGCCTCACATCCTTTGAAAACTCCAGAGGTACGCGGAGATCAGTGCCTCCAATGGAGACGATGCCTGACTCCTCGTGAAACTTGATAGGCGTCCCAGGATTCCTGTGGCACGTGGAAAGGGACCCTTGGTCTCCCGCCTCAGCTGGAGAGGCGTCCCAATTGCCCTGCCAAGCCTCGAGGAGAATCCCGAGTTTTCCCTTGCAACTAGGTAGGAGTCCTGACGTGGCTGAACAAACACGTGGGTGGAAGGACCATCCCCGTCGTAACTCGAGAATATACCCCAGGTTCCCGCCGCAACTCGGAAAAACCATGAGACTTCCCCCTCGCCGCGAGATGAGGCCCGATTCCCCTGCACTGCGTGCAGAGCAATTTCGTGTTGCACATCACACTTGAAAGGAGCCTTGATTTCCTTGTTGGCACTCCAGAGAAACCCCAAGAACACTGTTTCAAGGCTACAGGGATCCTGAGGTCAGTGTAGCAACACGAAAGAGCACCGTTGACCAAGAATCAACTCGAGATGAGAGGTTAGTCCCTGGCTTCAACTCGAGAGGAATACCACCTTACCACAACACCTCAAGAGGAGGCTTCTCTCAGCTCTATGTATGTGAGAGGGACCCTGAGTTTGCGGCCTCAAGTGGAATGGACACCGCGATGCCCTGACTCGAAATAAGGCCGGATATCCCTGCAGTGACTTGAATGCAGGATCGTCTTGCATCTCCCAAGACGAAAGGATGTCTGAATCCCCGGTGGAGACCACAGAGAAAGACCGAGTTCCCCACCTCATCGCGACCGGAGGCCTCACATCCTTTGAAAACTCCAGAGGTATGCGGAGATCAGTGCCTCCAAAGGAGACGATGCCTGACTCCTCGTGAAACTTGATAGGAGTCCCAGGATTCCTGTGGCACGTGGAAAGGGACACTTGGTCTCCCGCCTCAGCTGGAGAGGCGTCCCAATTGCCCTGCCAAGCCTCGAGGAGAATCCCGAGTTGTCCCTCGCAACTAGGCAGGAGTCCTGACGTCGCTGAACAAACACGTGGGTGGAAGGGCCATCCCCGTCGTACCTCGAGAATATACCCCAGGTTCCCGCCGCAACTCGAGAAAAACCATGAGACGTCCCCCTCGCCACAAAATGAGGCCCGATCCCCTGCACTGCATGCAGAGCAGTTCCGTGTTGCACATCACACATGAAAGGAGCCTTGATTTCCTTGATGGCACTCCAGAGAAACCCCAAGAACACTGTTTCAAGGCTAGAGGGATCCTGAGGTCTCCGTAGCAACACGAAAGAGCTCCGTGGACCAAAAATCAACTCGAGATGAGAGGTTAGTTCCTGGTTTCGACTCCAAAGGAATACCACCTTACCACAAGCACCTCAAGAGGAGGCTTCTCTCAGCTCTAGGTATGTGAGAGGGACCCTGAGTTTACGGCCTCAAGTGGAATGGACACCGCGATTCCCTGACTCGAAATAAGGCTGGATATCCCTGCAGTGACTTGAATGCAGGCTTTTCTTGCATCTCCCATGACGAAAGGATGACTGAATCCCCTATGGAGACCACAGAGAAAGACCTAGTACCCCACCTCACCGCGACCGAAGACCTCACATCCTTTGAAAACTCCAGAGGTACGCGGAGATCAGTGCCTCCAAAGGAGACAATGCCTGACTCCTCGTGAATCTTGATAGGAGTCCCAGGATTCCTGTGGCACGTGGAAAGGGACCCTTGGTCTCCCGCCTCAGCTGGAGAGGCGTCCCAATCTCCCTGCCAAGTTTCGAGGAGAATCCTGAGTTGTCCCTCGCAACTCTGCAGGAGTCCTGACGTCGCTGAACAAACACGTGAGTGGAAGGGTCATCCCCGTCGTAATTCGACAATATACCCCAGGTTCCCACCGCAACTGGAGAAAAACCATGAGAATTCCCCCTCGCCACAAGATGAGGCCCGATTCGCCTGCACTGCGTGCAGAGCAATTCCGTGTTGCACATAACACATGAAAGGAGCCTTGATTTCCTTGATGGCACTGCAGAGAAAACCCAAGAACACTGTTTCAAGGCTAGAGGGATCCTGAGGTCACTGTAGCAACACGAAAGCGCTCCCTGGACCTAGAATCAACTCGAGATGAGAGGTTAGTCTGTGTATTCGACTCCACAGGAATACCACCTTACCACAAGCACCTCACGAGGAGGCTTCTCTCAGCTCTAGGTATGTGAGAGGGACCCTGAGTTTGCGGCCTCAAGTGGAATGGACACTGCGATGCCCTGACTTGAAATAAGGCCGGATATCCCTGCAGTGACTTGAATGCAGGCTCGTCTTGCATCTCCCAAGGCGACAGGATGTCTGAATCCCCTGTGGAGACCACAGAGAAAGACCTAGTTCCCCACCTCATCGCGACCGGAGGCCTCACATCCTTTGAAAACTCCAGAGGTACGCGGAGATCAGTGCCTCCAAAGGAGACGATGCCTGACTCCTCGTGAAACTTGATAGGAATCCCAGGATTCCTGTGGCACGTGGAAAGGGACCCTTGGTCTCCCGCCTCAGCTGGAGAGGCGTCCCAATTGCCCTGCTAAGCCTCGAGGAGAATCCCGAGTTGTCCCTCGCAACTAGGCAGGAGTCCTGACGTCACTGAACAAACACGTAGGTGGAAGGGCCATCCCCGTCGTAACTCGAGAATATACCCCAGGTTTCCGCCGCAACTCGAGAAAAACCATGAGACTTCCCCCTCGCCACAAAATGAGGCCCGATCCCCTGCGTTGCATGCAGAGCAATTCCGTGTTGCACATCACACATGAAAGGATCCTTGATTTCCTTGATGGCACTCCAGAGAAACCCCAAGAACACTGTTTCAAGGCTAGAGGGATCCTGAGGTCACTGTAGCCACACGAAAGAGCTCCGTGGACCAAAAATCAACTCGAGATGAGAGGTTAGTCCCTGGCTTCGACTCCAGAGGAATACCACCTTACAACAAGCACCTCAAGAGGAGGCTTCTCTCAGCTCTAGGTATGTGAGAGGGACCCTGAGTTTGCGGCCTAAAGTGGAATGGACACCGCGATGCCCTGACTCGAAATAAGGCCGGATATCCCTGCAGTGACTTGAATGCAGGCTTTTCTTGCATCTCACATGACGAAAGGATGTCTGAATCCCCTGTGGAGACCACAGAGAAAGACATAGTTCCCCACCTCATCGCGACCGCTGGCATCACATCCTTTGAAAACTCCAGAGGTACGAGGAGATCAGTGCTTCCAAAGTAGACAATGCCTGACTCCTCGTGAAACTTGATAGGAGTCCCAGGATTCCTGTGGCACGTGGAAAGGGACACCTGGTCTCCCGGCTAAGCTGGAGAGGCGTCCCAATTTCCCTGCCAAGCCTCGGGGGGAATACCGAGTTGTCCCTCGCAACTCTGCAGGAGTCCTGACGTCGCTGAACAAACACGTGAGTGGAAGGGTCATCCCCGTCGTAATTCGACAATATACCCCAGGTTCCCACCGCAACTCGAGAAAAACCATGAGAATACCCCCTCGCCACGAGATGAGGCCTGATTCCCCTGCACTGCGTGCAGAGCAATTCCGTGTTGCACATCACACATGACAGGAGCCTTGATTTCCTTGATGGCACTGCAGAGAAATTCCAAGAACACTGTTTCAAGGCTAGAGGGATCCTGAGGTCACTGTAGCAACACGAAAGCGCTACGTGGACCTAGAATCATCTAGAGATGAGAGGTTAGTCTGTCTATTCGACTCCAGAGGAATACCACCTTACCACAAGCACCTCAAGAGGAGGCTTCTCTCAGCTCTAGGTATGTGAGAGGGAGCCTGAATTTGCGGCCTAAGTGGAATGGACACCGCGATGCCCTGACTCGAAATAAGGCCGGATATCCCTGCAGTGACTTGAATGCAGGCTCGCCTTGCATCTCCCAAGACGAAAGGATGTCTGAATCCCCTGTGGAGACCCCAGAGAAAGACCTAGTTCCGCACCCCATCGCGACCGGAGGCCTCACATCCTTTGAAAATTCCAGAGGGATGCGGAAATCAGTGCCTCCATAGGAGACGATACCTGACTCCTCGTGAAACTTGATAGGAGTCCCAGGATTCCTGTGGCACGTGGAAAGGGACCCTTGGTCTCACGCCTCAGCTGGAGAGGCGTCCCAATTGCCCTGCCAAGCCTCGAGGAGAATCCCGAGTTGTCCCTCGCAACTAGGCAGGAGTAATGACGTCGCTGAACAAACACGTGGGTGGAAGGGCCATCCCCGTTGTATCTCGAGAATATACCCCAGGTTCCCGCCGCAATTCGAGAAAAACCATGAGACTTCCCCCTCGCCGCCAGATGAGGCCCAATTCCCCTGCTCTGCGTGCAGAGAAATTCCGTTTTGCAAATCACACAGGAAAGGAGCCTTGATTTCCTTGATGGCACTCCAGAGAAACCCCAAGATCACTGTTTCAAGGCTAGAGGGATCCCGAGGTCACTGGAGCAACACGAAAGAGCTCCGTGGACCAAGAATCAACTCGAGATGAGACGTTAGTCCCTGGCTTCGAATCCAGAGGAATACCACCTTACCACAAGCACCTCAAGAGGAGGCTTCTCTCAGCTCTAGGTATGTGAGAGAGACCCTGATTTTGCGGTCTCAAGTGGAATGGACACCGCGATGCCCTGACTCGAAATAAGGCCGGATATCCCTGCAGTGACTTGAATGCAGGCTCGTCTTGGATCTCCCAAGACAAAAGGATGTCTGAATCCCCTGTGGAGACCACAGAGAGAGACCTAGTTCCCCACCTCATCGCGACCGGAGGCCTCACATCCTTTGAAAACTCCAGAGGTACGCGGAGATCAGTGCCTCCAAAGGAGACGATGCCTGACTCCTCGTGAAACTTGATAGGAGTCCCAGGATTCCTGTGGCACGTGGAAAGGGACACCTGGTCTCCCGCCTCAGCTGGAGAGGGGTCCCAATTTCCCTGCCAAGCCTCGAAGAGAATCCCGAGTTGTCCCTCGCAACTCTGCAGGAGTCCTGACGTCGTTGAACAAACACGGGAGTGGAAGGGTCATCCCCGTCGAAATTCGACAATATACCCCAGGTTCCCACCGCAACTCGAGAAAAACCATGAGAATTCCCCCTCGCCACGAGATGAGGCCCGATTCCCCTGCACTGCGTGCAGAGCAATCCCGTGTTGCACATCACACATGAAAGGAGCCTTGATTTCCTTGATGGCACTCCAGAGAAACCCCAAGAACACTGTTTCAAGGCTAGAGGGATCCTGAGGTCACTGTAGCAACACAAAAGCGCTCCGTGGACCTAGAATCATCTAGAGATGAGAGGTTAGTCTGTCTATTCGACTACAGAGGAATATCACCTTACCACAAGCACCTCAAGAGGAGGCTTCTCTCAGCTCTAGGTATGTGAGAGGGAGCCTGAGTTTGCGGCCTCAAGTGGAATGGACACCGCGATGCCCTGACTCGAAATAAGGCCGGATATCCCTGCAGTGACTTGAATGCAGGCTCGTCTTGCATCTCCCAAGACGAAAGGATGTCTGAATCCCCTGTGGAGACCACAGAGAAAGACCTAGTTCCCCACCTCATCGCGACCGGAGGCCTCACATCCTTTGAAAATAACAGAGGGACGCGGAGATCAGTGCCTCAAAAGGAGACAACGCCTGACTCCTCGTGAAAATTGAAAGGAGTCCCAGGATTCCTGTGGCATGTGGAAAGGGACCCTTGGTCTCCCGCCTCACCTGGAGAAGCGTCCCCATTGCCCTGCCAAGCCTCGAGGAGAATCCCGAGTTGTCCCTCGCAACTAGGCAGGGGTCCTGACGTCGCTGAACAAACACGTGGGTGGAAGGGCCATCCCCGTTGTATCTCGAGAATATACCCCAGGTTCCCGCCGCAACTCAAGAAAAACCATGAGACTTCCCCCTCACCGCGAGATGAGGCCCAATTCCCCTGCACTGCGTGCAGAGCAATTCCGTGTTGCACATCACACATGAAAGGAGCCTTGATTTCCTTGATCCTGAGGTCACTGTAGCAACACGAAAGAGCTCCATGGACCAAAAATCAACTCGAGATGAGAGGTTAGTCCCTGGCTTCGACTCCAGAGGAATACCACCTTACCACAAGCACCTCAAGGGGAGGCTTCTCTCAGCTCTAGCTGTGTGAGAGGGAACCTGAGTTTGCGGCCTCAAGTGGAATGGACACCGCGATGCCCTTACTCGAAATAAGGCCGGATATCCCTGCAGTGACATGAATGCAGGCTCGTCTTGCATCTCCCAAGACGAAAGGATGTCTGAATCCCCTGTGGAGACCACAGAGAAAGACCTAGTTCCCCACCTCATCGCGACCGGAGGCCTCACATCCTTTGAAAACTCCAGAGGTACGCGGAGATCAGTGCCTCCAAAGGAGACGATGCCTGACTCCTCGTGAAACTTGATAGGAGTCCCAGGATTCCTGTGGCACGTGGAAAGGGACACTTGCTCTCCCGCCTCAGCTGGAGAGGCGTCCCAATTGCCCTGCCAAGCCTCGAGGAGAATCCTGAGTTGTCCCTCGCAACTAGGCAGGGGTCCTGACGTCGCTGAACAAACACGTGGGTGGAAGTGCCATCCCCGTCGTAACTCGAGAATATACCCCAGGTTCCCGCCGCAATTCGAGAAAAACCATGAGACTTCCCCCTCGCCGCGAGATGAGGCCCGATTCCCCTGCACTGCGTGCAGAGCAATGCCGTGTTGCACATCACACAGGAAAGGAGCCTTGATTTCCTTGATGGCACTCCAGAGAAACCCCAAGATCACTGTTTCAAGGCTAGAGGGATCCTGATGTCACTGGAGCAACACGAAAGAGATCCGTGGACCAAGAATCAACTCGAGATGAGAGGTTAGTCCCTGGCTTCGAATCCAGAGTAATACCACCTTACCACAAGCACCTCAAGAGGAGGCTTCTCTCAGCTCTAGGTATGTGAGAGAGACCCTGATTTTGCGGCCTCAAGTGGAATGGACACCGCGATGCCCTGACTCGAAGTAAGGCCGGATATCCCTGCAGTGACTTGAATGCAGGCTCGTCTTGCATCTCCCATGACGAAAGGATGTCTGAATCCCCTATGGAGACCACAGAGAGAGACCTAGTTCCCCACCTCATCGCGACCGGAGGCCTCAAATCCTTTGAAAACTCCAGAGGTGCGGAGATCAGTGCCTCCAAAGGAGACGATGCCTGACTCCTCGTGAAACTTGATAGGAGTCCCAGGATTCCTGTGGCACGTGGAAAGGGACGCTTGGTCCCCCGCCTCAGCTGGAGAGGCGTCCCAATTGCCCTGCCAAGACTCGAGGAGAATCCCGAGTTGTCCCTCGCATCTAGGCAGGAATCCTGACGTCGCTGAACAAACACGTGTGTGGAAGGGCCATCCCCGTGGTAACTCGAGAATATACCCCAGGTTCCCGCCACAACTCTAGAAAAACCATGAGACTTCCCCGTCGCCCGGAGATGAGGCCCGATTCCCCTGCACTGTGTGCAGAGCAATTCCGTGTTGCACATCACACATGAAAGGAGCCTTGATTTCCATGATGCCACTCCAGAGAAACCCCAAGAACACTGTTTCAAGGCTAGAGGGATCCTGAGGTCACTGGAGCAACACGATAGAGCTCCGTGGACCTAGAATCATCTAGAGATGAGAGGTTAGTCTGTCTATTCGACTCCAGAGGAATACCACCTTACCACAAGCACCTCAAGAGGAGGCTTCTCTCAGCTCTAGGTATGTGAGAGGGAGCCTGAATTTGCGGCCTAAGTGGAATGGACACCGCGATGCCCTGACTCGAAATAAGGCCGGATATCCCTGCAGTGACTTGAATGCAGGCTCGCCTTGCATCTCCCAAGACGAAAGGATGTCTGAATCCCCTGTGGAGACCCCAGAGAAAGACCTAGTTCCGCACCCCATCGCGACCGGAGGCCTCACATCCTTTGAAAATTCCAGAGGGATGCGGAAATCAGTGCCTCCATAGGAGACGATACCTGACTCCTCGTGAAACTTGATAGGAGTCCCAGGATTCCTGTGGCACGTGGAAAGGGACCCTTGGTCTCACGCCTCAGCTGGAGAGGCGTCCCAATTGCCCTGCCAAGCCTCGAGGAGAATCCCGAGTTGTCCCTCGCAACTAGGCAGGAGTAATGACGTCGCTGAACAAACACGTGGGTGGAAGGGCCATCCCCGTTGTATCTCGAGAATATACCCCAGGTTCCCGCCGCAATTCGAGAAAAACCATGAGACTTCCCCCTCGCCGCCAGATGAGGCCCAATTCCCCTGCTCTGCGTGCAGAGAAATTCCGTTTTGCAAATCACACAGGAAAGGAGCCTTGATTTCCTTGATGGCACTCCAGAGAAACCCCAAGATCACTGTTTCAAGGCTAGAGGGATCCCGAGGTCACTGGAGCAACACGAAAGAGCTCCGTGGACCAAGAATCAACTCGAGATGAGACGTTAGTCCCTGGCTTCGAATCCAGAGGAATACCACCTTACCACAAGCACCTCAAGAGGAGGCTTCTCTCAGCTCTAGGTATGTGAGAGAGACCCTGATTTTGCGGTCTCAAGTGGAATGGACACCGCGATGCCCTGACTCGAAATAAGGCCGGATATCCCTGCAGTGACTTGAATGCAGGCTCGTCTTGCATCTCCCAAGACAAAAGGATGTCTGAATCCCCTGTGGAGACCACAGAGAGAGACCTAGTTCCCCACCTCATCGCGACCGGAGGCCTCACATCCTTTGAAAACTCCAGAGGTACGCGGAGATCAGTGCCTCCAAAGGAGACGATGCCTGACTCCTCGTGAAACTTGATAGGAGTCCCAGGATTCCTGTGGCACGTGGAAAGGGACACCTGGTCTCCCGCCTCAGCTGGAGAGGGGTCCCAATTTCCCTGCCAAGCCTCGAAGAGAATCCCGAGTTGTCCCTCGCAACTCTGCAGGAGTCCTGACGTCGTTGAACAAACACGGGAGTGGAAGGGTCATCCCCGTCGAAATTTGACAATATACCCCAGGTTCCCACCGCAACTCGAGAAAAACCATGAGAATTCCCCCTCGCCACGAGATGAGGCCCGATTCCCCTGCACTGCGTGCAGAGCAAACCCGTGTTGCACATCACACATGAAAGGAGCCTTGATTTCCTTGATGGCACTCCAGAGAAACCCCAAGAACACTGTTTCAAGGCTAGAGGGATCCTGAGGTCACTGTAGCAACACAAAAGCGCTTCGTGGACCTAGAATCATCTAGAGATGAGAGGTTAGTCTGTCTATTCGACTACAGAGGAATATCACCTTACCACAAGCACCTCAAGAGGAGGCTTCTCTCAGCTCTAGGTATGTGAGAGGGAGCCTGAGTTTGCGGCCTCAAGTGGAATGGACACCGCGATGCCCTGACTCGAAATAAGGCCGGATATCCCTGCAGTGACTTGAATGCAGGCTCGTCTTGCATCTCCCAAGACGAAAGGATGTCTGAATCCCCTGTGGAGACCACAGAGAAAGACCTAGTTCCCCACCTCATCGCGACCGGAGGCCTCACATCCTTTGAAAATAACAGAGGGACGCGGAGATCAGTGCCTCAAAAGGAGACAACGCCTGACTCCTCGTGAAAATTGAAAGGAGTCCCAGGATTCCTGTGGCATGTGGAAAGGGACCCTTGGTCTCCCGCCTCACCTGGAGAAGCGCCCCCATTGCCCTGCCAAGCCTCGAGGAGAATCCCGAGTTGTCCCTCGCAACTAGGCAGGGGTCCTGACGTCGCTGAACAAACACGTGGGTGGAAGGGCCATCCCCGTTGTATCTCGAGAATATACCCCAGGTTCCCGCCGCAACTCAAGAAAAACCATGAGACTTCCCCCTCACCGCGAGATGAGGCCCAATTCCCCTGCACTGCGTGCAGAGCAATTCCGTGTTGCACATCACACATGAAAGGAGCCTTGATTTCCTTGATCCTGAGGTCACTGTAGCAACACGAAAGAGCTCCATGGACCAAAAATCAACTCGAGATGAGAGGTTAGTCCCTGGCTTCGACTCCAGAGGAATACCACCTTACCACAAGCACCTCAAGGGGAGGCTTCTCTCAGCTCTAGCTGTGTGAGAGGGAACCTGAGTTTGCGGCCTCAAGTGGAATGGACACCGCGATGCCCTTACTCGAAATAAGGCCGGATATCCCTGCAGTGACATGAATGCAGGCTCGTCTTGCATCTCCCAAGACGAAAGGATGTCTGAATCCCCTGTGGAGACCACAGAGAAAGACCTAGTTCCCCACCTCATCGCGACCGGAGGCCTCACATCCTTTGAAAACTCCAGAGGTACGCGGAGATCAGTGCCTCCAAAGGAGACGATGCCTGACTCCTCGTGAAACTTGATAGGAGTCCCAGGATTCCTGTGGCACGTGGAAAGGGACACTTGCTCTCCCGCCTCAGCTGGAGAGGCGTCCCAATTGCCCTGCCAAGCCTCGAGGAGAATCCTGAGTTGTCCCTCGCAACTAGGCAGGGGTCCTGACGTCGCTGAACAAACACGTGTGTGGAAGTGCCATCCCCGTCGTAACTCGAGAATATACCCCAGGTTCCCGCCGCAATTCGAGAAAAACCATGAGACTTCCCCCTCGCCGCGAGATGAGGCCCGATTCCCCTGCACTGCGTGCAGAGCAATGCCGTGTTGCACATCACACAGGAAAGGAGCCTTGATTTCCTTGATGGCACTCCAGAGAAACCCCAAGATCACTGTTTCAAGGCTAGAGGGATCCTGATGTCACTGGAGCAACACGAAAGAGATCCGTGGACCAAGAATCAACTCGAGATGAGAGGTTAGTCCCTGGCTTCGAATCCAGAGTAATACCACCTTACCACAAGCACCTCAAGAGGAGGCTTCTCTCAGCTCTAGGTATGTGAGAGAGACCCTGATTTTGCGGCCTCAAGTGGAATGGACACCGCGATGCCCTGACTCTAAAAAAGGCCGGATATCCCTGCAGTGACTTGAATGCAGGCTCGTCTTGCATCTCCCATGACGAAAGGATGTCTGAATCCCCTATGGAGACCACAGAGAGAGACCTAGTTCCCCACCTCATCGCGACCGGAGGCCTCAAATCCTTTGAAAACTCCAGAGGTGCGGAGATCAGTGCCTCCAAAGGAGACGATGCCTGACTCCTCGTGAAACTTGATAGGAGTCCCAGAATTCCTGTGGCACGTGGAAAGGGACGCTTGGTCTCCCCCCTCAGCAGCAGAGGCGTACCAATTGCCCTGCCAAGCCTCGAGGAGAATCCCGAGTTGTCCCTCGCAACTAGGCAGAGCCCTGACTTCGCTGAACGAACACGTGTGTGGAAGGGCCATCCCCGTCGTAACTCGAGAATATACCCCAGGTTCCCGCTGTAACTCGAGAAAAACCATGAGACTTCCCCCTCGCTGCGAGATGAGGCCCGATTCCCCTGCACTGCGTGCAGAGCAATTCCGTGTTGCACATCACACATGAAAGGAGCCTTGATTTCCTTGATGGCACTCCAGAGAAACCCCAAGAACACTGTTTCAAGGCTAGAGGCATCCTGAGGTCACTGTAGCAACACGAAAGAGCTCCGTGGACCAAAAATCAACACGAGATGAGAGGTTAGTCCCTGGCTTCGACACCAGAGGACTACCACCTTACCACAAGCACCTCAAGAGGAGGCTTCTCTCAGCTCTATGTATGTGAGAGGGACCCTGAGTTTGCGGCCTCAAGTGGAATCGACACCGCGTTGCCCTGACTCGAAATAAGGCCGGATATCCCTGCAGTGACTTGAATGCAGGCTCGTCTTGCATCTCCCAAGACGAAAGGATGTCTGAATCCCCTGTGGAGACCACAGAGAAAGACCTAGTTCCCCACCTCATCGCGACCAGAGGCCTCACATCCTTTGAAAACTCCAGAGGTACGCGGAGATCAGTGCCTCCAAAGGAGACGATGCCTGACTCCTCGTGAAACTTGATAGGAGTACCAGGATACCTGTGGCACATGGAAAGGGACCCTTGGTCTCCCGCCTCAGCTGGAGAGGCGTCCCAATTGCCCTGCCAAGCCTCGAGGAGAATCCCAAGTTGTCCCTCGCAACTAGGCAGGAGTCCTGACGTGGCTGAACAAACACGTGGGTGGAAGGGCCATCCCCGTCGTAACTCGAGAATATACCCCAGGTTCCCGCCGCAACTCGAGAAAAACCATGAGACTCCCCCCTCGCTGCGAGATGAGGCCCGATTCCCCTGCACTTCGTGCAGAGCAATTCCGTGTTGCACATCACACACGAAAGGAGCCTTGATTTCCTTGATGGTACTCCAGAGAAACCCCAAGAACACTGTTTCAAGGCTAGAAGGTTTCCTGAGGTCACTGTAGCAACAGGAAAGAGATCCGTGGACCAAAAATCAACTCGAGATGAGAGGTTAGTCCCTGGCTTCGACTCCAGAGGAATACCACCTTACCACAAGCACCTCAAGAGGAGGTTTCTTTCAGCTCTAGGTATGTGAGAGGGACCCTGAGTTTGCGGCCTCAAGTGGAATAGACACCGCGATGCCCTGACTCAAAATAAGGCCAGATATCTTTGCAGTGACTTGAATGCCGAATCGTCTTTCATCTCCCAAGATGAAAGGATATTTGAATCCCCTGTCGAGACCACAGAGAAAGACCTAGTTCCCCACCTCATCGCGACCGGAGGCCTCAAATCCTTTGAAAACTCCAGAGGTACGCGGAGATCAGTGCCTCCAAAGGGGACGATACCTGACTCCTCGTTAAACTTGATAGGACCCCCAGGATTCCTGTGGCACGTGGAAAGGGAACCTTGGTCTCCCGCCTCAGCTGGAGAGGCGTCCCAATTGCCCTGCCAAGCCTCGAGGACAATCCCGAGTTGTCCCTCGCAACTAGGCAGGAGTCCTGACGTCGCTGAACAAACACGTGTGTGAAAGGTCCATCACCGTCGTAACTCGAGAATATACCCCAGGTTCCCGCCGCAACTCGAGAAAAACCATGAGAATTCCCCCTCGTCGCGAGATGAGGCCCGATTCCCCTGCACTGCGTGCAGAACAATTCCGTGTTGCACATCACACATGAAAGGAGCCTTGATTTTCTTGATGGCACTCCAGAGAAACCCCAAGAACACTCTTTCAAGGCTAGAGGGATCCTGAGGTCACTGTAGCAACACGAAAGAGCTCCGTGCACCAAGAATCAACTCGAGATGAGAGGTTAGTCCCTGGCTTCGACTCCCGAGGTATACCACCTTACCACAAGCACCTCAAGAGGAGGCTTCTCTCAGCTCTAGGTATGTGAGAGGTTCCCTGAGTTTGCGGCCTCAAGTGGAATGGACCCCGCGATGCCCTGACTCGAAATAAGGCCGGATATCCCTGCACTGACTTGAATGCAGGCTCGTCTTGCATCTCCCAAGACGAAAGGATGTCTGAATCCCCTGTGGAGACCACAGAGAAAGACCGAGTTCCCCACCTCATCGCGACCGGAGGCCTCACATCCTTTGAAAACTCCAGAGGTTCGCGGAGATCAGTGCCTCCAAAGGAGACGATGCCTGACTCCTCGTGAAACTTGATAGGAGTCCCAGGATTCCTGTGGCACGTGGAAAGGGACCCTTGGTCTCCCGCCTCAGCTGGAGAGGCATCCCAATTGCCCTGCCAAGCCTCGAGGAGAATCCCGAGCTGTCCCTCGCAACTAGGCAGGAGTCCTGATGTGGCTGAACAAACACGTGGGTGGAAGGGCCATCCCCATCGTAACTCGAGAATATACCCCAGGTTCCAACCGCAAATCGAGAAAAACCATGAGACTTCCCCCTCGCCGCGAGATGAGGCCCGATTCCCCTGCACTGCGTGCAGAGCAATTCCGTGTTGCACATCACACATGAAAGGAGCCTTGATTTCCTTGATGGCACTCCAGAGAAACCCCAAGAACACTGTTTCAAGGCTACAGGAATCCTGAGGTCACTGGAGCAACACGAAAGAGTTCCGTGGACCAAAAATTAACTCGAGATGAGAGGTTAGTCCCTAACTTCGACTCCAGAGGAATACCACTTTACCACTAGCATCTCAAGAGGAGGCTTCTCTCAGCTCTAGGTATGTGAGAGGGACCCTGAGTTTGCGACCTCAAGTGGAATGGACACCGCGATGCCCTGACTCGAAATAAGGCCGGATATCCCTGCAGTGACTTGAATGCAGGCTCGGTTTGCATCTCCCAAGACGAAAGGATGTTTGAATCCCCTGTGGAGACCACAGAAAAAGACCGAGTTCCACACCTCATCGCGACCGGAACCCTCACATCCTTTGAAAACTCCAGAGGTACGCGGAGATCAGTGCCTCCAAATGAGACGATGCCTGACTCCTCGTGAAATTTGATAGGAGTCCCAGGATTCCTGTGGCAATTGGAAAGGGACCCTTGGTCTACCGCCTCACAAGGAGAGGCGTCCCAATTGCCGTGCCAAGCCTCGAGGAGAATCCCGAGTTGTCCCTCGCGACTAGGCAGGAGTCCTGACGTGGCTGAACAAACACGTGGGTGGAAGGGCCATCCCCGTCGTACCTCGAGAATATACCCCAGGTTCCCGCTGCAACTCGAGAAAAACCATGAGACTTCCCCCTCTCCGCGAGATGAGGCCCGATTCCCCTGCACTGCGTGCAGAGCAAATCCGTGTTGCACATCACACAGGAAAGGAGCCTTGATTTCCTTGATGGCACTCCAGAGAAACCCCAAGAACACTGTTTCAAGGCTAGAGGGATCCTGAGGTCACTGTATCAACATGAAAGAGCTCCGTGGACCAAAAATCAACTCGAGATGAGAAGTAGGTCCTTGGCTTCGAATCCATAGGAATACCACCTTACCAAAAGCACCTCAAGAGGAGGCTTCTCTCAGCTCTAGGTATGTGAGAGGGACCCTGAGTTTGCGGCCTCAAGTGGAATGGACACCGCGATGCCCTGACTCGAAATAAGGCCGAGTATGCCTGCAGTGACTAGAATGCAGGCTTGCCTTGCATCTCAAAAAATGAAAGGATGTCTGAATACCCTATGGAGACCACAGAGAAAGACTGAGTTCCATACCTCATCGCGACCGGAGGCCTCACATCCTTTGAAAACTCCAGAGGTATGCAGAGATCAGTGCCTCCAAAGGAGACGATGCCTGACTCCTCGTGAAACTTGATAGGAGTCCCAGGATTCCTGTGGCATGTGGAAAAGGACCCTTGGTCTCCCGCCTCAGCTGGAGAGGCGTCCCAATTGCCCTGCCAAGCCTCGAGGAGAATCCCGAGTTGTCCCTCGCAACTAGGCAGGAGTCCTGACATCGCTGAACATACACGTGTGTGGAAGGGCCATCCCCGTCGTAACTGGAGAATATACCCCAGGTTCCCGCTGCAACTCGAGAAAAACCATGAGACTTCCCCCTCGCCGTGAGATGAGGCCCGATTCCCCTGCACTGCGTGCAGAGCAAATCCGTATTGCACATCACACATGAAAGGAGCCTTGATTTCCTTGATGGCACTCCAGAGAAACCCCAAGAACACTGTTTCAAGGCTAGAGGGATCCTGAGGTCACTGTAGCAACACGAAAGAGCTCCGTGCACCAAAAATCAACTCGATATGAGAGGTTAGTCCCTGGCTTCGACTCCAGAGGAATACCACCTTACCAAAAGCACCTCAAGTAGGGCTTCTCTCAGCTCTAGGTATGTGAGAGGGACCCTGAGTTTGCGGCCTCAAGTGGAATGGACACCGCGATGCCCTGACTCGAAATCAGGCCGGATATCCCTGCAGTGACTTGAATGCAGGCTCGTCTTGAATCTCCCAAGATGAAAGGATGTCTGAATCCCCTGTGGAGACCACAGAGAAAGACTTAGTTCCCCACCTTATCGCGACTGGAGGCCTCACATCCTTTGAAAACTCCAGAGGTACGCGGAGATCAGTGCCTCCAAAGGAGACGATGCCTGACTCCTCGTGAAATTTGATAGGAGTCCCAGGATTCCTGTGGCACGTGGAAAGGGACCCTTGGTCTCCCGCCTCAGCTGGAGACGCGTCCCAATTGCCCTGCCAAGCCTCGAGGAGAATCCCGAGTTGTCCCTCGCAACTAGGCAGGAGTCCTGACGTGGCTGAACAAACACGTGGGTGGAAGGGCCATCCCCCTCATAACTCGAGAATATACCCCAGGTTCCCGCCGAAACTCGAGAAAAACCATGAGACTTCCCCCTCGCCGTGAGATGAGGTCCGATTCCCCTGCACTGCATGCAGAGCAATTCCGTGTTGCACATCAAACATGAAAGGAGCCTTGATTTCCTTGATGGCACTCCAGAGAATCCCCAAGAACACTGTTTCAAGGCTAGAGGGATCCTGAGTCATTGTAGTAACACTAAAGTGCTCCGTCGACCAAAAATCAACTGGAGATGAGAGGTTAGTCCCTGGCTTCGACTCCAGAGGAATACCACCTTACCACAAGCACCTCAAGTGGAGGCTTCTCTCAGCTCTAGGTATGTGAGAGAGACCCTGAGTTTGCGGCCTAAAGTGGAATGGACACCGCCATGCCCTGACTCGAAATAAGGCCTGATATCCCTGCAGTGAATTGAATGCAGGCTCATCTTGCATCTCCCAAGATGAAAGGATGTATGAATCCCCTGTGGAGACCACAGAGAAAGACCTTTTTCCCCACAACATCGCGACCGGAGGCCTCACATCTTTTGAAAACTCCAGATGTTCGCAGAGATCAGTGCCTCCAATGGAGACGATGCCTGACTCATCGTGAAACTTGATAATAGTCCCAGGATTCCTGTGGCACGTGGAAAGGGACCCTTGGTCTCCCGCCTCAGCTGGAGAGGCATCCCTGTTGCCCTGCCAAGCCTCGAGGAGAATCCCGAGTTGTCCCTCGCAGCTACGCAGGACTCCTGACGTGGCTGAACAAACACGTGGGTGGAAGGGCCATCCCCGTCGTAACTCGAGAATATACCCGAGGTTCCCGCTGCAACTCGAGAAAAACCATGAGACTTCCCCCTCGCAGCGAGATGAGGCCCGATTCCCCTGCACTGCGTGCAGAGCAAATCCGTGTTGCACATCACACAGGAAAGGAGCCTTGATTTCCTTGATGGCACTCCAGAGAAACCCCAAGAACACTGTTTCAAGGCTAGAGGGATCCTGAGGTCACTGTAGAAACACGAACGAGCTCCGTGGACCAAAAATCAACTAGAGATGAGAAGTTAGTCCTTGGCTTCGAATCCAGAGGAATACCACCTTACCAAAAGCACCTCAAGAGGAGGCTTCTCTCAGTCTAGGTATGTGAGAGGGACCCTGAGTTTGCGGACTCAAGTGGAATGGACACCGCGATGCCCTGACTCGAAATAAGCCCGAGTATCCCTGCAGTGACTAGAATGCAGGCTTGTCTTGCATCTCCCAAGATGAAAGGATGTCTGAATCCCCTGTGGAGACCACAGAGAAAGACCTAGTTCCCCACCTCATCGCGACCGCAGGCCTCACATCCTTTGAAAACTCCAGAGGTACGCGGAGATCAGTGCCTCCAAAGAAGATGATCCCTGACTCCTTGTGAAACTTGATAAGAGTCCCAGGATTGCTGTGGCACATGGAAAGGGACCCTTGGTCTCCCGCCTCAGCTGGAGAGGCGTCCCAAATGTCCTGCCAAGCCTTGAGGAAAATCCCGAGTTGCCCCTCGCAACTAGGCAGGAGTCCTGACGTCGCTGAACAAACACGTGTGTGGAAGGGCCATCCCCGTTGTAACTCGAGAATATACCCCAGGTTCCCGCCGCAACTCGAGAAAAACCATGAGACTTCCCCCACGCCGCGAGATGAGGCCCGATTCCCCTGTACTGCGTGCAGAGCAATTCCGTCTTTCACATCACACATGGAAGGAGCCTTGATTTCCTTGATGGCACTCCAGAGAAACCCCAAGAACACTGTTTCAAGGCTAGAGGGATCCTGAGGTCACTGAAGCAAAAAAAAGGAGTTCCGTGGACCACGAATCAACTCGAGATGAGAGGTTAGTCCCTGGCTTTGACTCCAGAGGAATACCACCTTTCCACAAGCACCTCAAGAGGAGGCTTCTCTCAGCTCTAGGTATTTGGGAGGGACCTTGAATTTGCGGCCTCAAGTGGAATGGACACTGCGTTGCCCTGGCTCGAAATAAGGCCGGATATCCCTGCAGTGACTTGAATGCAGGCTCGTCTTGCATCTCCCAAGACGAAAGGATGTCTGAATCCCCTGTGGAGACCAGAGAGAAAAACCTAGTTCCCCACCTCATCGCGACCGGAGGCCTCACATCCTTTGAAAACTCCAGAGTTACGCGGAGATCAGTGCCTCCAAAGGAGACGATGCCTAACACCTCGTGAAACTTGATAGGAGTCCCAGGATTCCTGTGGCACGTCGAAAGGGACCCTTGGTCTGCCGACTCAGCTGGAGAGGCGTCCCAATTGCCCTGCCAAGCCTCGAGGAGAATCCCGAGTTGTCCCTCGCAACTAGGCAGGAGTCCTAACATTGCTGAACATACACGTGTGTGGAAGGGCCATCCCCGTCGTAACTGGAGAATATACCCCAGGTTCCCGCTGCAACTCGAGAAAAACCTTGAGACTTCACCCTCGCCGCAAGATGAGGCCCGATTCCCCTGCACTGCGTGCAGAGCAAGTCCGTGTTGCACATCACAGATGAAAGGAGCCTTGATTTCCTTGGTGGCACTCCAGAGAAACCCCAAGAAGACTGTTTCAAGGCTAGAGGGCTCCTGAAGTCACTGTAGCAACACGAAAGTGCTCCATGGACCAAAAGTCAACTCGAGATGAGAGGTAAGTCCCTGGCTTCGACTCCAGAGGAATACGACCTTACGACAAGCACCTAAAGTGGAGGCTTCTCTCAGCTCTAGGTATGTGAGAGGGACCCTGAGTTTGCGGCCTCAAGTGGAATGGACATCGCGATGCTCTGACTCGAAATAAGGCCGGATATCCCTGCAGTGACTTGAATGCAGGCTCGGCTTGCATCTCCCAAGATGAAAGGATGTCTGAATCCCCGGTGGAGACCACAGAGAAAGACCTAGTTCCCCACCTCATCGCGACCGGAGGCCTCACATCCTTTGAAAACTCCAGAGGTATGCAGCGATTAGTGCCTCCAAAGGAGACGATGCCTGACTCCTCGTGAAACTTGATAGGAGCCCCAGGATTCCTGTGGCACGTTGAAAGGGAGCCTTGGTCTCCCGCCTCAGCTGGAGAGGGGTCCCAATTGCCCTGCCAAGCCTCGAGGAGAATCCCGAGTTGTCCCTCGCAACTAGGCAGGAGTCCTGACGTGGCTGAACAAACACGTGGGTGGAAGGGCCATCCCCATCATAACTCGAGAATATACCCCAGGTTCCCGCCGAAACTCGAGAAAAACCATGAGACTTCCCCCTCGCCGCGAGATGAGGCCCGATTCCCCTGCACTGCGTGCAGAGCAATTCCGTGTTGCACATCACACATGAAAGGAGCCTTGATTTCCTTGATGGCACTCCAGAGAATCCCCAAGAACACTGTTTCAAGGCTAGAGGGATCCTGAGTCATTGTAGTAACACTAAAGTGCTCCGTCGACCAAAAATCAACTGGAGATGAGAGGTTAGTCCCTGGCTTCGACTCCAGAGGAATACCACCTTACCACAAGCACCTCACGAGGAGGCTTCTCTCAGCTCTAGGTATGTGAGAGAGACCCTGACTTTGCGGCCTAAAGTGGAATGGACACCGCCATGCCCTGACTCGAAATAAGACCGGATATCCCTGCAGTGAATTGAATGCAGGCTCATCTTGCATCTCCCAAGATGGAAGGATGTATGAATCCCCTGTGGAGACCACAGAGAAAGACCTAGTTCCCCACCACATCGCGACCGGAGGCCTCACATCTTTTGAAAACTCCAGATGTTCGCAGAGATCAGTGCCTCCAAAGGAGACGATGCCAGACTCATCGTGAAATTTGATAGGAGTCCCAGGATTCCTGTGGCATGTGGAAAAGGACCCTTGGTCTCCCGCCTCAGCTGGAGAGGCATCCCTGTTGCCCTGCCAAGCCTCGAGGAGAATCCCGAGTTGTCCCTCGCAGCTACGCAGGACTCCTGACGTGGCTGAACAAACACGTGGTTGGAAGGGCCATCCCCGTCGTAACTCGAGAATATAACCGAGGTTCCCGCTGCAACTCGAGAAAAACCATGAGACTTCCCCCTCGCCGCGAGATGAGGCCCGATTCCCCTGCACTGCGTGCAGAGCAAATCCGTGTTGCACATCACACAGGAAAGGAGCCTTGATTTCCTTGATGGCACTCCAGAGAAACCCCAAGAACACTGTTTCAAGGCTAGAGGGATCCTGACGTCACTGTAGAAACACGAAAGAGCTCCGTGGACCAAAAATCAACTAGAGATGAGAAGTTAGTCCTTGGCTTCGAATCCAGAGGAATACCACCTTACCAAAAGCACCTCAAGAGGAGGCTTCTCTCAGCTCTAGGTATGTGAGAGGGACACTGAGTTTGCGGACTCAAGTGGAATGGACACCGCGATGCCCTGACTCGAAATAAGCCCGAGTATCCCTGCAGTGACTAGAATGCAGGCTTGTCTTGCATCTCCCAAGATGAAAGGATGTCTGAATCCCCTATGGAGACCACAGAGAAAGACGTAGTTCCCCACCTCATCGCGACCGCAGGCCTCACATCCTTTGAAAACTCCAGAGGTACGCGGAGATCAGTGCCTCCAAAGAAGACGATCCCTGACTCCTTCTGAAACTTGATAAGAGTCCCAGGATTGCTGTGGCACATGGAAAGGGACCCTTGGTCTCCCGCCTCAGCTGGAGAGGCGTCCCAATTGCCCTGCCAAGCCTCGAGGAGAATCCCGAGTTGCCCCTCGCAACTAGGCAGGAGTCCTGACGTCGCTGAACAAACACGTGTGTGGAAGGGCCATCCCCGTTGTAACTCGAGAATATACCCCAGGTTCCCGCTGCAACTCGAGAAAAACCATGAGACTTCCCCCACGCCGCGAGATGAGGCCCGATTCCCCTGCACTGCGTGCAGAGCAATTCCGTCTTTCACATCACACATGGAAGGAGCCTTGATTTCCTTGATGGCACTCCAGAGAAACCCCAAGAACACTGTTTCAAGGCTAGAGGGATCCTGAGGTCACTGAAGCAAAAAAAAGGAGTTCCGTGGACCACGAATCAACTCGAGATGAGAGGTTAGTCCCTGGCTTTGACTCCAGAGGAATACCACCTTACCACAAGCACCTCAAGAGGAGGCTTCTCTCAGCTCTAGGTATTTGAGAGGGACCTTGAATTTGCGGCCTCAAGTGGAATGGACACTGTGTTGCCCTGACTCGAAATAAGGCCGGATATCCCTGCAGTGACTTGAATGCAGGCTCGTCTTGCATCTCCCAAAACGAAAGGATGTCTGAATCCCCTGTGGAGACCAGAGAGAAAAACCTAGTTCCCCACCTCATCGCGACCGGAGGCCTCACATCCTTTGAAAACTCCAGAGTTACGCGGAGATCAGTGCCTCCAAAGGAGACGATGCCTAACACCTCGTGAAACTTGATAGGAGTCCCAGGATTCCTGGGGCACGTGGAAAGGGAACCTTGGTCTCCCGCCTCAGCTGGAGAGGCGTCCCAATTGCCCTGCCAAGCCTCGAGGAGAATCCCAAGTTGTCCCTCGCAACTAGGCAGGAGTCCTGACATTGCTGAACATACACGTGTGTGGAAGGGCCATCCCCGTCGTAACTGGAGAATATACCCCAGGTTCCCGCTGCAACTCGAGAAAAACCATGAGACTTCCCCCTCGCCGCGAGATGAGGCCCGATTCCCCTGCACTGCGTGCAGAGCAAGTCCGTGTTGCACATCACAGATGAAAGGAGCCTTGATTTCCTTGATGGCACTCCAGAGAAACCCCAAGAACACTGTTTCAAGGCTAGAGGGATCCTGAGGTCACTGTAGCAACACGAAAGTGCTCCGTGGGCCAAAAGTCAACTCGAGATGAGAGGTAAGTCCCTGGCTTCGACTCCAGAGGAATACGACCTTACGACAAGCACCTGAAGTGGAGGCTTCTCTCAGCTCTAGGTATGTGAGAGGGACCCTGAGTTTGCGGCCTCAAGTGGAATGGACATCGCAATGCTCTGACTCGAAATAAGGCCGGATATCCCTGCAGTGACTTGAATGCAGGCTCGGCTTGCATCTCCCAAGATGAAAGGATGTCTGAATCCCCTGTGGAGACCACAGAGAAAGACCTAGTTCCCCACCTCATCGCGACCGGAGGCCTCACATCCTTTGAAAACTCCAGAGGTATGCAGAGATCAGTGCCTCCAAAGGAGACGATGCCTGACTCCTCGTGAAATTTGATAGGAGTCCCAGGATTCCTGTGGCACGTGGAAAGGGACACTTGCTCTCCCGCCTCAGCTGGAGAGGCGTCCCAATTGCCCTGCCAAGCCTCGAGGAGAATCCCGAGTTGTCCTTCGCAACTAGGCAGGAGTCCTGACGTGGCTGAACATACACGTGGGTGGAAGGGCCATCCCCATCATAACTCGAGAATATACCCCTGGTTCCCGCTGCAACTCGAGAAAAACCATGAGACTTCCCCCTCGCCACAAGATGAGGCCCGATTCCCCTGCACTGCGTGCAGAGCAATTCCGTGTTGCACATCACACATGAAAGGAGCCTTGATTTCCTTGATGGCACTCCAGAGAAACCCCAAGAACACTGTTTCAAGGCTAGAGGGATCCTGAGTCATTGTAGTAACACTAAAGTGCTCCATCGACCAAAAATCAACTGGAGATGAGAGGTTAGTCCCTGGCTTCGACTCCAGAGGTATACCACCTTACCACAAGCACCTCAAGTGGAGGCTTCTCTCAGCTCTAGGTATGTGAAAGAGACCCTGAGTTTGCGGCCTTAAGTGGAATGGACACCGCCATGCCCTGACTCGAAATAAGGCCTGATATCCCTGCAGTGACTTGAATGCAGGCTTGTCTTGAATCTCCCAAGATGAAAGGATGTCTGAATCCCCTGTGGAGACCACAGAGAAAGACCTAGTTCCCCACCTCATCGCGACCGGAGGCCTCACATCCTTTGAAAACTCCAGAGGAATGCAGAGATCAGTGCCTCCAAAGGAGACGATGCCTGACTCCTCGTGAAACTTGATAGGAGTCACAGGATTCCTGTGGCACGTGGAAAAGGACCCTTGGTCTCCCGCCTCAGCTGGAGAGGGGTCCCAATTGCCCTGCCAAGCCTCGAGGAGAATCCTGAGTTGTCCCTCGCAACTAGGCAGGAGTCCTGACATCGCTGAACATACACGTGTGTGGAAGGGCCATCCCCGTTGTAACTGGAGAATATACCCCAGGTTCCCACTGCAACTCGAGAAAAACCATGAGACTTCCCCCTCGCCGCGAGATGAGGCCCGTTTCCCCTGCACTGCGTGCAGAGCAAATCCGTGTTGCACATCACACATGAAAGGAGCCTTGATTTCCTTGATGGCACTCCAGAGAAACCCCAAGAACACTGTTTCAAGGCTAGAGGGATCCTGAGGTCACTGTAGAAACAGGAAAGAGCTCCGTGGACCAAAAATCAACTAGAGATGAGAAGTTAGTCCTTGGCTTCGAATCCAGAGGAATACCACCTTACCAAAAGCACCTCAAGAGGAGGCTTCTCTCAGCTCTAGGTATGTGAGAGGGACACTGAGTTTGCGGACTCAAGTGGAATGGACACCGCGATGCCCTGACTCGAAATAAGCCCGAGTATCCCTGCAGTGACTAGAATGCAGGCTTGTCTTGCATCTCCCAAGATGAAAGGATGTCTGAATCCCCTATGGAGACCACAGAGAAAGACGTAGTTCCCCACCTCATCGCGACCGCAGGCCTCACATCCTTTGAAAACTCCAGAGGTACGCGGAGATCAGTGCCTCCAAAGAAGATGATCCCTGACTCCTTGTGAAACTTGATAAGAGTCCCAGGATTGCTGTGGCACATGGAAAGGGACCCTTGGTCTCCCGCCTCAGCTGGAGAGGCGTCCCAATTGCCCTGCCAAGCCTCGAGGAAAATCCCGAGTTGCCCCTCGGAACTAGGCAGGAGTACTGACGTCGCTGAACAAACACCTGTGTGGAAGGGCCATCCCCGTTGTAACTCGAGAATATACCCCAGGTTCCCGCCGCAACTCGAGAAAAACCATGAGACTTCCCCCACGCTGCGAGATGAGGCCCGATTCCCCTGCACTGCGTGCAGAGCAATTCCGTCTTTCACATCACACATGGAAGGAGCCTTGATTTCCTTGATGGCACTCCAGAGAAACCCCAAGAACACTGTTTCAAGGCTAGAGGGATCCTGAGGTCACTGAAGCAAAAAAGAGGAGTTTCGTGGACCACGAATCAACTCGAGATGAGAGGTTAGTCCCTGGCTTTGACTCCAGAGGAATACCACCTTACCACAAGCACCTCAAGAGGAGGCTTCTCTCAGCTCTAGGTATTTGAGAGGGACCTTGAATTTGCGGCCTCAAGTGGAATGGACACTGCGTTGCCCTGACTCGAAATAAGGCCGGATATCCCGGCAGTGACTTGAATGCAGGCTCGTCTTGCATCTCCCAAGACGAAAGGATGTCTGAATCCCCTGTGGAGACCAGAGAGAAAAACCTACTTCCCCACCTCATCGCGACCGGAGGCCTCACATCCTTTGAAAACTCCAGAGATACGCGGAGATCAGTGCCTCCAAAGGAGACGATGCCTAACACCTCGTGAAACTTGATAGGAGTCCCAGGATTCTTGTGGCACGTGGAAAGGGACCCTTGGTCTCCCGCCTCAGCTGGAGAGGCGTCCCAATTGCCCTGCCAAGCCTCGAGGAGAATCCCGAGTTGTCCCTCGCAACTAGGCAGGAGTCCTGACATTGCTGAACATACACGTGTGTGGAAGGGCCATCCCCGTCGTAACTGGAGAATATACCCCAGGTTCCCGCTGCAACTCAAGAAAAACCATGAGACTTCCCCCTCGCCGCAAGATGAGGCCCGATTCCCCTGCACTGCGTGCAGAGCAAGTCCGTGTTGCACATCACAGATGAAAGGAGCCTTGATTTCCTTGGTGGCACTCCAGAGAAACCCCAAGAACACTGTTTCAAGGCTAGAGGGATCCTGAGGTCACTGTAGAAACAGGAAAGAGCTCCGTGGACCAAAAGTCAACTCGAGATGAGAGGTAAGTCCCTGGCTTCGACTCCAGAGGAATATGACCTTACGACAAGCACCTCAAGTGGAGGCTTCTCTCAGCTCTAGGTATGTGAGAGGGACCCTGAGTTGGCGGACTCAAGTGGAATGGACATCGCAATGCTCTGACTCGAAATAAGGCCGGATATCCCTGCAGTGACTTGAATGCAGGCTCGGCTTGCATCTCCCAAGATGAAAGGATGTCTGAATCCCCTGTGGAGACCACAGAGAAACACCTAGTTCCCCACCTCATCGCGACCGGAGGCCTAACATACTTTGAAAACTCCAGAGGTATACGGAGAAAAGTGCCTCCAAAGAAGACGATCCCTGACTGCTCGTGAAACTTGATAAGAGTCCCAGGATTGCTGTGGCAAGTGGAAAGGGACCCTTGGTCTCCCGCCTCAGATGGAGAGCCGTCCCAATTGCCCTGCCAAGCCTCGAGGAGAATCCCGAGTTGTCCCTCGCAACTAAGCAGGAGTCCTGACGTCGCTGAACAAACACGTGTGTGGAAGGGCCATCCCCGTCGTAACTCGAGAATATACCCCAGGTTCCCGCCGCAACTCGAGAAAAACCAAGAGACTGCCCCCTCGCAGCGAGATGAGGCCCGACTCCCCTGCACTGCGTGCAGAGCAATTCCGTCTTTCACATCACACATGAAAGGAGCCTTGATTTCCTTGATGGCACTCCAGAGACAGCCCAAGAACACTGTTTCAAGGCTAGAGGGATCCTGAGGTCACTGTAGCAGCACAAAAGAGCTCCGTGGACCAAAAATCAACTCGAGATGAGAGTTTAGTCCCTGGCTTCGACTCCAGAGCAATACCACCTTACCACAAGCACCTCAAGAGGAGGCTTCTCTCAGCTCTAGGTATTTGAGAGGGACCCTGAGTTTGCGGCCTCAAGTGAAAAGGACACCGCGATGCCCTGACTCGAAATCAGGCCGGATATCCCTGCAGTGACTAGAATGCAGGCTTGTCTTGCATCTCCCAAGATGAAAGGATGTCTGAATCCCCTGTGGAGACCACAGAGAAAGACGTAGTACCCCACCTCATCGAGACCGGAGGCCTCACATCCTTTGAAAACTCCAGAGTTACGCGGAGATCAGTGCCTCCAAAGGAGACGATGCCTGACTCCTCGTGAAACTTGATAGGAGTCCCAGGATTCCTGTGGCACGTGGAAAAGGACCCTTGGTCTCCCGCCTCAGCTGGAGAGGGGTCCCAATTGCCCTGCCAAGCCTCGAGGAGAATCCCTAGTTGTCCCTCCCAACTAGGCAGGAGTCCTGACGTCGCTGAACAAACACGTGTGTGGAAGGGCCATCCCCGTCGTAACGAGAATATACCCCAGGTTCCCGCTGCAACTCGAGAAAAACCATGAGACTTCCCCCTCGCCGCGAGATGAGGCCCGATTCCCCTGCACTGCGTGCAGAGCAATTCCGTGTTGCACATCACACATGAAAGGAGCCTTGATTTCCTTGATGGCACTCCAGAGAAACCCCAAGAACACTGTTTCAAGGCTAGAGGGATCCTGAGTCATTGCAGTAACACTAAAGTGCTCCATCGACCAAAAATCAACTGGAGATGAGAGGTTAGTCCCTGGCTTCGACTCCAGAGGAATACCACCTTACCACAAGCACCTCAAGTGGAGGCTTCTCTCAGCTCTAGGTATGTGAAAGAGACCCTGAGTTTGCGGCCTTAAGTGGAATGGACACCGCCATGCCCTGACTCGAAATAAGGCCTGATATCCCTGCAGTGACTTGAATGCAGGCTCGTCTTGAATCTCCCAAGATGAAAGGATGTCTGAATCCCCTGTGGAGACCACAGAGAAAGACCTAGTTCCCCACCTCATCGCGACCGGAGGCCTCACATCCTTTGAAAACTCCAGAGGTATGCAGAGATCAGTGCCTCCAAAGGAGACGATGCCTGACTCCTCGTGAAACTTGATAGGAGTCCCAGGATTCCTGTGGCACGTGGAAAAGGACCCTTGGTCTCCCGCCTCAGCTGGAGAGGCGTCCCAATTGCCCTGCCAAGCCTCGAGGAGAATCCCGAGTTGTCCCTCGCAACTAGGCAGGAGTCCTGACAGCGCTGAACATACACGTATGTGGAAGGGCCATCCCCATCATAACTCGAGAATATACCCCTGGTTCCCGCCGAAACTCGAGAAAAACCATGAGACTTCCCCCTCGCCACAAGATGAGGCCCGATTCCCCTGCACTGCGTGCAGAGCAATTCCGTGTTGCACATCACACATGAAAGGAGCCTTGATTTCCTTGATGGCACTCCAGAGAATCCCCAAGAACACTGTTTCAAGGCTAGAGGGATCCTGAGTCATTGTAGTAACACTAAAGTGCTCCGTCGACCAAAAATCAACTGGAGATGAGAGGTTAGTCCCTGGCTTCGACTCCAGAGGAATACCACCTTACCACAAGCACCTCAAGAGGAGGCTTCTCTCAGCTCTAGGTATGTGAGAGAGACCCTGAATTTGCGGCCTAAAGTGGAATGGACACTGCGTTGCCCTGACTCGAAATAAGGCCTGATATCCCTGCAGTGAATTGAATGCAGGCTCATCTTGCATCTCCCAAGATGAAAGGATGTATGAATCCCCAGTGGAGACCACAGAGAAAGACCTAGTTCCCCACCTCATCGTGACCGGAGGCCTCACATCATTAGAAAATTCCAGAGGTACACGGATATCAGTGCCTCCAAAGGAGACGATGCCTGACTCCTCGTGAAACTTGATAGGAGTCCCAGGATTCCTGTGGCACGTGGAAAGGGACCCTTGGTCTCCCGCCTCAGCTGGAGAGGCATCCCTGTTGCCCTGCCAAGCCTCGAGAAGAATCCCGAGTTGTCCCTCGCAGCTACGCAGGACTCCTGACGTGGCTGAACAAATACGTGGGTGGAAGGGCCATCCCCGTCGTAACTCGAGAATATACCCGAGGTTCCCGCTGCAACTCGAGAAAAACCATGAGACTTCCCCCTCGCCGCGAGATGAGGCCCGATTCCCCTGCACTGCGTGCAGAGCAAATCCGTGTTGCACATCACACAGGAAAGGAGCCTTGATTTCCTTGATGGCACTCCAGAGAAACCCCAAGAACACTGTTTCAAGGCTAGAGGGATCCTGAGGTCACTGTAGAAACACGAAAGAGCTCCGTGGACCAAAAATCAACTAGAGATGAGAAGTTAGTCCTTGGCTTCGAATCCAGAGGAATACCACCTTACCAAAAGCACCTCAAGAGGAGGCTTCTCTCAGCTCTAGGTATGTGAGAGGGACACTGAGTTTGCGGACTCAAGTGGAATGGACACCGCGATGCCCTGACTCGAAATAAGCCCGAGTATCCCTGCAGTGACTAGAATGCAGGCTTGTCTTGCATCTCCCAAGATGAAAGGATGTCTGAATCCCCTATGGAGACCACAGAGAAAGACGTAGTTCCCCACCTCATCGCGACCGCAGGCCTCACATCCTTTGAAAACTCCAGAGGTACGCGGAGATCAGTGCCTCCAAAGAAGACGATCCCTGACTCCTTGTGAAACTTGATAAGAGTCCCAGGACTGCTGTGGCACATGGAAAGGGACCCTTGGTCTCCCGCCTCAGCTGGAGAGGCGTCCCAAATGTCCTGCCAAGCCTTGAGGAAAATCCCGAGTTGCCCCTCGCAACTAGGCAGGAGTCCTGACGTCGCTGAACAAACACGTGTGTGGAAGGGCCATCCCCGTTGTAACTCGAGAATATACCCCAGGTTCCCGCCGCAACTCGAGAAAAACCATGAGACTTCCCCCACGCCGCGAGATGAGGCCCGATTCCCCTGCACTGCGTGCAGAGCAATTCCGTCTTTCACATCACACATGGAAGGAGCCTTGATTTCCTTGATGGCACTCCAGAGAAACCCCAAGAACACTGTTTCAAGGCTAGAGGGATCCTGAGGTCAGTGAAGCAAAAAAAAGGAGTTCCGTGGACCACGAATCAACTCGACATGAGAGGTTAGTCCCTGGCTTTGACTCCAGAGGAATACCACCTTACCACAAGCACCTCAAGAGGAGGCTTCTCTCAGCTCTAGGTATTTGAGAGGGACCTTGAATTTGCGGCCTCAAGTGGAATGGACACTGCGTTGCCCTGACTCGAAATAAGGCCGGATATCCCTGCAGTGACTTGAATGCAGGCTCGTCTTGAATCTCCCAAGACGAAAGGATGTCTGAATCCCCTGTGGAGACCAGAGAGAAAAACCTAGTTCCCCACCTCATCGCGACCTGAGGCCTCACATCCTTTGAAAACTCCACAGTTACGCGGAGATCAGTGCCTCCAAAGGAGACGATGCCTAACACCTCGTGAAACTTGATAGGATTCCCAGGATTCCTGTGGCACGTGGAAAGGGACCCTTGGTCTCCCGCCTCAGCTGGAGAGGCGTCCCAATTGCCCTGCCAAGCCTCGAGGAGAATCCCGAGTTGTCCCTCGCAACTAGGCAGGAGTCCTGACATTGCTGAACATTCACGTGTGTGGAAGGGCCATCCCCGTCGTAACTGGAGAATATACCCCAGGTTCCCGCTGCAACTCGAGAAAAACCATGAGACTTCCCCCTCGCCGCAAGATGAGGCCCGATTCCCATGCACTGCGTGCAGAGCAAGTCCGTGTTGCACATCACAGATGAAAGGAGCCTTGATTTCCTTGGTGGCACTCCAGAGAAACCCCAAGAACACTGTTTCAAGGCTAGAGGGATCCTGAGGTCAATGTAGCAACACAAAAGTGCTCCGTGGGCCAAAAGTCAACTGGAGATGAGAGGTAAATCCCTGGCTTCGACTCCAGAGGAATACGACCTTACGACAAGCACCTCAAGTGGAGGCTTCTCTCAGCTCTAGGTATGTGAGAGGGACCCTGAGTTTGCGGCGTCAAGTGGAATGGACATTGCAATGCTCTGACTCGAAATAAGGCCGGATATCCCTGCAGTGACTTGAATGCAGGCTCGGCTTGCATCTCCCAAGATGAAAGGATGTCTGAATCCCCTGTGGAGACCACAGAGAAAGACCTAGTTCCCCACCTCATCGCGACCGGAGGCCTCACATCCTTTGAAAACTCCAGAGGTATGCAGAGATCAGTGCCTCCAAAGGAGACGATGCCTGACTCCTCGTGAAACTTGATAGGGTCCCAGGATTCCTGTGGCACGTGGAAAAGGACACTTGGTCTCCTGCCTCAGCTGGAGAGGGGTCCCAATTGCCCTGCCAAGCCTCGAGGAGAATCCCGAGTTGTCCCTCGCAACTAGGCAGGAGTCCTGACGTCGCTGAACATACACGTGTGTGGAAGGGCCATCCCCGTCGTATCGAGAATATACCCCAGGTTCCCGCCGCAACTCGAGAAAAACCATGAGACTTCCCCCTCGCTGCGAGATGAGGCCCGATTCCCCTGCACTGCGTGCAGAGCAATTCCGTGTTGCACATCACACATGAAAGGAGCCTTGATTTCCTTGATGGCACTCCAGAGAAACCCCAAGAACACTGTTTCAAGGCTAGAGGGATCCTGAGGTCACTGTAGCAACACGAAAGAGCTCCGTGCACCAAAAATCAACTCGATATGAGAGGTTAGTCCCTGGCTTCGACTCCAGAGGAATATCACCTTACCACAAGCACCTCAAGAGGAGGCTTCTCTCAGCTCTAGGTATGTGAGAGGGACCCTGAGTTTGCGGCCTCAAGTGAAATGGACACCGCGATGCCCTGAATCGAAATCAGGCCGGATATCCCTGCAGTGACTTGAATGCAGGCTCGTCTTGCATCTCCCAAGACAAAAGGATGTCTGAATCCCCTGTGGAGACCACAGAGAAAGACCTAGTTCCCCACCTCATCGCGACCGGAGGCCTCACATCCTTTGAAAACTCCAGAGGTACGCGGAGATAAGTGCCTCCAAAGGAGACGATGCCTGACTCCTCGTGAAATTTGATAGGAGTCCCAGGATTCCTGTGGCACGTGGAAAGGGACACTTGCTCTCCCGCCTCAGCTGGAGAGGCGTCCCAATTGCCCTGCCAAGCCTCGAGGAGAATCCCGAGTTGTCCTTCGCAACTAGGCAGGAGTCCTGACGTGGCTGAACAAACACGTGGTTGGAAGGGCCATCCCCATCGTAACTCGAGAATATACCCCTGGTTCCCGCCGAAACTCGAGAAAAACAATGAGACTTCCCCCTCGCCACAAGATGAGGCCCGATTCCCCTGCACTGCGTGCAGAGCAATTCCGTGTTGCACATCACACATGAAAGGAGCCTTGATTTCCTTGACGGCACTCCAGAGAATCCCCAAGAACACTTTTTCAAGGCTAGAGGGATCCTGAGTCATTGTAGTAACACTAAAGTGCTCCGTCGACCAAAAATCAACTGGAGATGAGAGGTTAGTCCCTGGCTTCGACTCCAGAGGAATACCAACTTACCACAAGCACCTCAAGAGGAGGCTTCTCTCAGCTCTAGGTATGTGAAAGAGACCCTGAGTTGACGGCCTTAAGTGGAATGGACACCGCCATGCCCTGACTCGAAATAAGGCCTGATATCCCTGCAGTGACTTGAATGCAGGCTTGTCTTGAATCTCCCAAGATGAAAGGATGTCTGAATCCCCTATGGAGACCACAGAGAAAGACCTAGTTCCCCACCTCATCGCGACCGGAGGCCTCACATCCTTTGAAAACTCCAGAGGTATGCAGAGATCAGTGCCTCCAAAGGAGACGATGCCTGACTCCTCGTGAAACTTGATAGGAGTCACAGGATTCCTGTGGCACGTGGAAAAGGACCCTTGGTCTCCCGCCTCAGCTGGAGAGGGGTCCCAATTGCCCTGCCAAGCCTCGAGGAGAATCCTGAGTTGTCCCTCGCAACTAGGCAGGAGTCCTGACATCGCTGAACATACACGTGTGTGGAAGGGCCATCCCCGTTGTAACTGGAGAATATACCCCAGGTTCCCACTGCAACTCGAGAAAAACCATGAGACTTCCCCCTCGCCGCGAGATGAGGCCCGTTTCCCCTGCACTGCGTGCAGAGCAAATCCGTGTTGCACATCACACATGAAAGGAGCCTTGATTTCCTTGATGGCACTCCAGAGAAACCCCAAGAACACTGTTTCAAGGCTAGAGGGATCCTGAGGTCACTGTAGAAACAGGAAAGAGCTCCGTGGACCAAAAATCAACTAGAGATGAGAAGTTAGTCCTTGGCTTCGAATCCAGAGGAATACCACCTTACCAAAAGCACCTCAAGAGGAGGCTTCTCTCAGCTCTAGGTATGTGAGAGGGACACTGAGTTTGCGGACTCAAGTGGAATGGACACCGCGATGCCCTGACTCGAAATAAGCCCGAGTATCCCTGCAGTGACTAGAATGCAGGCTTGTCTTGCATCTCCCAAGATGAAAGGATGTCTGAATCCCCTATGGAGACCACAGAGAAAGACGTAGTTCCCCACCTCATCGCGACCGCAGGCCTCACATCCTTTGAAAACTCCAGAGGTACGCGGAGATCAGTGCCTCCAAAGAAGACGATCCCTGACTCCTTGTGAAACTTGATAAGAGTCCCAGGATTGCTGTGGCACATGGAAAGGGACCCTTGGTCTCCCGCCTCAGCTGGAGAGGCGTCCCAATTGCCCTGCCAAGCCTCGAGGAAAATCCCGAGTTGCCCCTCGGAACTAGGCAGGAGTACTGACGTCGCTGAACAAACACCTGTGTGGAAGGGCCATCCCCGTTGTAACTCGAGAATATACCCCAGGTTCCCGCTGCAACTCGAGAAAAACCATGAGACTTCCCCCACGCTGCGAGATGAGGCCCGATTCCCCTGCACTGCGTGCAGAGCAATTCCGTCTTTCACATCACACATGGAAGGAGTCTTGATTTCCTTGATGGCACTCCAGAGAAACCCCAAGAACACTGTTTCAAGGCTAGAGGGATCCTGAGGTCACTGAAGCAAAAAAGAGGAGTTTCGTGGACCACGAATCAACTCGAGATGAGAGGTTAGTCCCTGGCTTTGACTCCAGAGGAATACCACCTTACCACAAGCACCTCAAGAGGAGGCTTCTCTCAGCTCTAGGTATTTGAGAGGGACCTTGAATTTGCGGCCTCAAGTGGAATGGACACTGCGTTGCCCTGACTCGAAATAAGGCCGGATATCCCTGCAGTGACTTGAATGCAGGCTCGTCTTGCATCTCCCAAGACGAAAGGATGTCTGAATCCCCTGTGGAGACCAGAGAGAAAAACCTACTTCCCCACCTCATCGCGACCGGAGGCCTCACATCCTTTGAAAACTCCAGAGTTACGCGGAGATCAGTGCCTCCAAAGGAGACGATGCCTAACACCTCGTGAAACTTGATAGGAGTCCCAGGATTCCTGTGGCACGTGGAAAGGGACCCTTGGTCTCCCGCCTCAGCTGGAGAGGCGTCCCAATTGCCCTGCCAAGCCTCGAGGAGAATCCCGAGTTGTCCCTCGCAACTAGGCAGGAGTCCTGACATTGCTGAACATACACGTGTGTGGAAGGGCCATCCCCGTCGTAACTGGAGAATATACCCCAGGTTCCCGCTGCATCTCGAGAAAAACCATGAGACTTCCCCCTCGCCGCAAGATGAGGCCCGATTCCCCTGCACTGCGTGCAGAGCAAGTCCGTGTTGCACATCACAGATGAAAGGAGCCTTGATTTCCTTGGTGGCACTCCAGAGAAACCCCAAGAACACTGTTTCAAGGCTAGAGGGATCCTGAGGTCACTGTAGCAACACGAAAGTGCTCCGTGGGCCAAAAGTCAACTCGAGATGAGAGGTAAGTCCCTGGCTTCGACTCCAGAGGAATATGACCTTACGACAAGCACCTCAAGTGGAGGCTTCTCTCAGCTCTAGGTATGTGAGAGGGACCCTGAGTTTGCGGCCTCAAGTGGAATGGACATCGCAATGCTCTGACTCGAAATAAGGCCGGATATCCCTGCAGTGACTTGAATGCAGGCTCGGCTTGCATCTCCCAAGATGAAAGGATGTCTGAATCCCCTGTGGAGACCACAGAGAAACACCTAGTTCCCCACCTCATCGCGACCGGAGGCCTAACATACTTTGAAAACTCCAGAGGTATACGGAGAAAAGTGCCTCCAAAGAAGACGATCCCTGACTGCTCGTGAAACTTGATAAGAGTCCCAGGATTGCTGTGGCAAGTGGAAAGGGACCCTTGGTCTCCCGCCTCAGATGGAGAGCCGTCCCAATTGCCCTGCCAAGCCTCGAGGAGAATCCCGAGTTGTCCCTCGCAACTAAGCAGGAGTCCTGACGTCGCTGAACAAACACGTGTGTGGAAGGGCCATCCCCGTCGTAACTCGAGAATATACCCCAGGTTCCCGCCGCAACTCGAGAAAAACCAAGAGACTGCCCCCTCGCAGCGAGATGAGGCCCGACTCCCCTGCACTGCGTGCATAGCAATTCCGTCTTTCACATCACACATGAAAGGAGCCTTGATTTCCTTGATGGCACTCCAGAGACAGCCCAAGAACACTGTTTCAAGGCTAGAGGGATCCTGAGGTCACTGTAGCAGCACAAAAGAGCTCCGTGGACCAAAAATCAACTCGAGATGAGAGGTTAGTCCCTGGCTTCGACTCCAGAGCAATACCACCTTACCACAAGCACCTCAAGAGGAGGCTTCTCTCAGCTCTAGGTATTTGAGAGGGACCCTGAGTTTGCGGCCTCAAGTGAAAAGGACACCGCGATGCCCTGACTCGAAATCAGGCCGGATATCCCTGCAGTGACTAGAATGCAGGCTTGTCTTGCATCTCCCAAGATGAAAGGATGTCTGAATCCCCTGTGGAGACCACAGAGAAAGACGTAGTACCCCACCTCATCGAGACCGGAGGCCTCACATCCTTTGAAAACTCCAGAGTTACGCGGAGATCAGTGCCTCCAAAGGAGACGATGCCTGACTCCTCGTGAAACTTGATAGGAGTCCCAGGATTCCTGTGGCACGTGGAAAAGGACCCTTGGTCTCCCGCCTCAGCTGGAGAGGGGTCCCAATTGCCCTGCCAAGCCTCGAGGAGAATCCCTAGTTGTCCCTCCCAACTAGGCAGGAGTCCTGACGTCGCTGAACAAACACGTGTGTGGAAGGGCCATCCCCGACGTAACGAGAATATACCCCAGGTTCCCGCTGCAACTCGAGAAAAACCATGAGACTTCCCCCTCGCCGCGAGATGAGGCCCGATTCCCCTGCACTGCGTGCAGAGCAATTCCGTGTTGCACATCACACATGAAAGGAGCCTTGATTTCCTTGATTGCACTCCAGAGAAACCCCAAGAACACTGTTTCAAGGCTAGAGGGATCCTGAGGTCACTGTAGCAACACGAAAGAGCTCCGTGGACGAAAAAATCAACTCGGGATGAGAGGTTAGTCCCTGGCGTCGACTCCAGAGGAATACCACCTTACCACAAGCACCTCAAGAGGAGGCTTCTCTCAGCTCTAGGTATGTGAGAGGGACCCTGAGTTTGCGGCCTCAAGTGAAATGGAAACCGCGATGCCCTGACTCGAAATCAGGGTGGATATCCCTGCAGTGACTTGAATGCAGGCTCGTCTTGCATCTCCCAAGACGAAAGGATGTCTGAATCCCCTGTGGAGACCACAGAGAAAGACCTAGTTCCCCACGTCATCGCGACCGGAGGCCTCACATCCTTTGAAAACTCCAGAGGTACGCGGAGATCAGTGCCTCCAAAGGAGACGATGCCTGACTCCTCGTGAAATTTGATAGGAGTCCCAGGATTCCTGTGGCACGTGGAAAGGGACACTTGGTCTCTCGCCTCAGCTGGAGAGGCGTCCCAATTGCCCTGCCAAGCCTCGAGGAGAATCCCGAGTTGTCCCTCGCAACTAGGCAGGAGTCCTGACGTGGCTGAACAAACACGTGGGTGGAAGGGCCATCCCCATCATAACTCGACAATATACCCCTGGTTCCCGCCGAAACTCGAGAAAAACAATGAGACTTCCCCCTCGCCGTGAGATGAGGACCGATTCCCCTGCACTGCGTGCAGAGCAATTCCGTGTTGCACATCACACATGAAAGGAGCCTTGATTTCCTTGATGGCACTCCAGAGAATCCCCAAGGACACTGTTTCAAGGCTAGAGGGATCCTGAGTCATTGTAGTAACACTAAAGTGCTCCGTCGACCAAAAATCAACTGGAGATGAGAGGTTAGTCCCTGGCTTCGACTCCAGAGGAATACCACCTTACCCCAAGCACCTCAAGTGGAGGCTTCTCTCAGCTCTAGGTATGTGAGAGAGACCCTGAGGTTGCGGCCTAAAGTGGAATGGACACCGCCATGCCCTGACTCGAAATAAGGCCTGATATCCCTGCAGTGACTTGAATGCAGGTTCGTCTTGAATCTCCCAAGATGAAAGGATGTCTGAATCCCCTGTGGAGACCACAGAGAAAGACCTAGTTCCCCACCTCATCGCGACCGGAGGCCTCACATCCTTTGAAAACTCCAGAGGTATGCAGAGATCAGTGCCTCCAAAGGAGACGATGCCTGACTCCTCGTGAAACTTGATAGGAGTCCCAGGATTCCTGTGGCATGTGGAAAAGGACCCTTGGTCTCCCGCCTCACCTGGAGAGGGGTCCCAATTGCCCTGCCAAGCCTCGAGGAGAATCCCGAGTTGTCCCTCGCAACTAGGCAGGAGTCCTGACATCGCTGAACATACACGTGTGCGGAAGGGCCATCCCCGTCGTAACTGGAGAATATACCCCAGGTTCCCGCTGCATCTCGAGAAAAACCATGAGACTTCCCCCTCGCCGCGAGATGAGGCCCGATTCCCCTGCACTGCGTGCAGAGCAAATCCGTGTTGCACATCACACATGAAAGGAGCCTTGATTTCCTTGATCGCACTCCAGAGAAACCCCAAGAACACTGTTTCAAGGCTAGAGGGATCCTGAGGTCACTGTAGCAACATGAAAGAGCTCCGTGCACCAAAAATCAACTCGATATGAGAGGTTAGTCCCTGGCTTCGACCCCAGAGGAATACCACCTTACCACAAGCACCTCAAGTGGAGGCTTCTCTCAGCTCTAGGTATGTGAGAGGGACCCTGAGTTTGCGGCCTCAAGTGGAATGGACACCGCGATGCCCTGACTCGAAATCAGGCCGGATATCCCTGCAGTGACTTGAATGCAGGCTCGTCTTGAATCTCCCAAGATGAAAGGATGTCTGAATCCCCTGTGGAGACCACAGAGAAAGACCTAGTTCCCCACCTCATCGCGACTGGAGGCCTCACATCCTTTGAAAACTCCAGAGGTACGCGGAGATCAGTGCCTCCAAAGGAGACGATGCCTGACTCCTCGTGAAATTTGATAGGAGTCCCAGGATTCCTGTGGCACGTGGAAAGGGACCCTTGGTCTCCCGCCTCAGCTGGAGAGGCGTCCCAATTGCCCTGCCAAGCCTCGAGGAGAATCCCGAGTTGTCCCTCGCAACTAGGCAGGAGTCCTGACGTGGATGAACAAACACGTGGGTGGAAGGGCCATCCCCCTCATAACTCGAGAATATAAACCAGGTTCCCGCCGAAACTCGAGAAAAACCATGAGACTTCCCCCTCGCCGTGAGATGAGGCCCGATTCCCCTGCACTGCGTGCAGAGCAATTCCGTGTTGCACATCAAACATGAAAGGAGCCTTGATTTCCTTGATGGCACTCCAGAGAATCCCCAAGAACACTGTTTCAAGGCTAGAGGGATCCTGAGTCATTGTAGTAACACTAAAGTACTCCGTCGACCAAAAATCAACTGGAGATGAGAGGTTAGTCCCTGGCTTCGACTCCAGAGGAATACCACCTTACCACAAGCACCTCAAGTGGAGGCTTCTCTCAGCTCTAGGTATGTGAGAGAGACCCTGAGTTTGCGGCCTAAAGTGGAATGGACACCGCCATGCCCTGACTCGAAATAAGGCCTGATATCCCTGCAGTGAATTGAATGCAGGCTCATCTTGCATCTCCCAAGATGAAAGGATGTATGAATCCCCTGTGGAGACCACAGAGAAAGACCTATTTCCCCACCACATCGCGACCGGAGGGCTCAGATCTTTTGAAAACTCCAGATGTTCGCAGAGATCAGTGCCTCCAATGGAGACGATGCCTGACTCATCGTGAAACTTGATAATAGTCCCAGGATTCCTGTGGCACGTGGAAAGGGACCTTTGGTCTCCCGCCTCAGCTGGAGAGGCATCCCTGTTGCCCTGCCAAGCCTCGAGGAGAATCCCGAGTTGTCCCTCGCAGCTACGCAGGACTCCTGACGTGGCTGAACAAACACGTGGGTGGAAGGGCCATCCCCGTCGTAACTCGAGAATATACCGGACGTTCCCGCTGCAACTCGAGAAAAACCATGAGACTTCCCCCTCGCCGCGAGATGAGGCCCGATTCCCCTGCACTGCGTGCAGAGCAAATCCGTGTTGCACATCACACAAGAAAGGAGCCTTGATTTCCTTGATGGCACTCCAGAGAAACCTTAAGAACACTGTTTCAAGGCTAGAGGGATCCTGAGGTCACTGTAGAAACAGGAAAGAGCTCCGTGGACCAAAAATCAACTAGAGATGAGAAGTTAGTCCTTGGCTTCGAATCCAGAGGAATACCACCTTACCAAAAGCACCTCAAGAGGAGGCTTCTCTCAGCTCTAGGTATGTGAGAGGGACCCTGAGTTTGCGGACTCAAGTGGAATGGACACCGCGATGCCCTGACTCGAAATAAGCCCGAGTATCCCTGCAGTGACTAGAATGCAGGCTTGTCTTGCATCTCCCAAGACGAAAGGATGTCTGAATCCCCTGTGGAGACCACAGAGAAAGACCTAGTTCCCCACCTCATCGCGACCGGAGGCCTCACATCCTTTGAAAACTCCAGAGATACGCGGAGATCAGTGCCTCCAAAGAAGACGATCCCTGACTCCTTGTGAAACTTGATAAGAGTCCCAGGATTGCTGTGGCACATGGAAAGGGACCCTTGGTCTCCCGCCTCAGCTGGAGAGGCGTCCCAAATGTCCTGCCAAGCCTTGAGGAAAATCCCGAGTTGCCCCTCGCAACTAGGCAGGAGTCCTGACGTCGCTGAACAAACACGTGTGTGGAAGGGCCATCCCCGTTGTAACTCGAGAATATACCCCAGGTTCCCGCCACAACTCGAGAAAAACCATGAGACTTCCCCCACGCCGCGAGATGAGGCCCGATTCCCCTGCACTGCGTGCAGAGCAATTCCGTGTTGCACATCACACATGAAAGGAGCCTTGATTTCCTTGATGGCACTCCAGAGAAACCCCAAGAACACTGTTTCAAGGCTAGAGGGATCCTGAGTCATTGCAGTAACACTAAAGTGCTCCATCGACCAAAAATCAACTGGAGATGAGAGGTTAGTCCCTGGCTTCGACTCCAGAGGAATACCACCTTACCACAAGCACCTCAAGTGGAGGCTTCTCTCAGCTCTAGGTATGTGAAAGAGACCCTGAGTTTGCGGCCTTAAGTGGAATGGACACCGCCATGCCCTGACTCGAAATAAGGCCTGATATCCCTGCAGTGACTTGAATGCAGGCTCGTCTTGAATCTCCCAAGATGAAAGGATGTCTGAATCCCCTGTGGAGACCACAGAGAAAGACCTAGTTCCCCACCTCATCGCGACCGGAGGCCTCACATCCTTTGAAAACTCCAGAGGTATGCAGAGATCAGTGCCTCCAAAGGAGACGATGCCTGACTCCTCGTGAAACTTGATAGGAGTCCCAGGATTCCTGTGGCACGTGGAAAAGGACCCTTGGTCTCCCGCCTCAGCTGGAGAGGCGTCCCAATTGCCCTGCCAAGCCTCGAGGAGAATCCCGAGTTGTCCCTCGCAACTAGGCAGGAGTCCTGACAGCGCTGAACATACACGTATGTGGAAGGGCCATCCCCGTTGTAACTCGAGAATATACCCCAGGTTCCCACTGCAACTCGAGAAAAACCATGAGACTTCCCCCTCGCCGCGAGATGAGGCCCGTTTCCCCTGCACTGCGTGCAGAGCAAATCCGTGTTGCACATCACACATGAAAGGAGCCTTGATTTCCTTGATGGCACTCCAGAGAAACCCCAAGAACATTGTTTCAAGGCTAGAGGAATCCTGAGGTCACTGTAGCAACACGAAAGAGCTCCGTGCACCAAAAATCAACTCGAGATGAGAGGTTAGTCCCTGGCTTCGACTCCAGAGGAATACCACCTTACCACAAGCACCTTCAGTGGAGGCTTCTCTCAGCTCTAGGTATGTGAGAGGGACCCTGAGTTTGCGGCCTCAAGTGGAATGGACACCGCGATGCCCTGACTCGAAATCAGGCCAGATATCCCTGCAGAGACTTGAATGCAGGCTCGTCTTGAATCTCCCAAGATGAAAGGATGTCTGAATCCCCTGTGGAGACCACAGAGAAAGACCTAGTTCCCCACCTCATCGCGACCGGAGGCCTCACATCCTTTGAAAACTCCAGAGGTACGTGGAGATCAGTGCCTCCAAAGGAGACGATGCCTGACTCCTCGTGAAATTTGATAGGAGTCCCAGGATTCCTGTGGCACGTGGAAAGGGACCCTTGGTCTCCCCCCTCAGCTGGAGAGGCGTCCCAATTGCCCTGCCAAGCCTCGAGGAGAATCCCGAGTTGTCCCTCGCAACTAGGCAGGAGTCCTGACGTGGCTGAACAAACACGTGGGTGGAAGGGCCATCCCCATCATAACTCGAGAATATACCCCTGGTTCCCGCCGAAACTCGAGAAAAACCATGAGACTTCCCCCTCGCCGCGAGATGAGGCCCGATTCCCCTGCACTGCGTGCAGAGCAATTCCGTGTTGCACATCACACATGAAAGGAGCCTTGATTTCCTTGATGGCACTCCAGAGAATCCCCAAGAACACTGTTTCAAGGCTAGAGGGATCCTGAGTCATTGTAGTAACACTAAAGTGCTCCGTCGACCAAAAATCAACTGGAGATGAGAGGTTAGTCCCTGGCTTCGACTCCAGAGGAATACCACCTTACCACAAGCACCTCAAGAGGAGGCTTCTCTCAGCTCTAGGTATGTGAGAGAGACCCTGAATTTGCGGCCTAAAGTGGAATGGACACTGCGTTGCCCTGACTCGAAATAAGGCCTGATATCCCTGCAGTGAATTGAATGCAGGCTCATCTTGCATCTCCCAAGATGAAAGGATGTATGAATCCCCAGTGGAGACCACAGAGAAAGACCTAGTTCCCCACCTCATCGTGACCGGAGGCCTCACATCCTTAGAAAATTCCAGAGGTACACGGATATCAGTGCCTCCAAAGGAGACGATGCCTGACTCCTCGTGAAACTTGATAGGAGTCCCAGGATTCCTGTGGCACGTGGAAAGGGACCCTTGGTCTCCCGCCTCAGCTGGAGAGGCGTCCCAAATGTCCTGCCAAGCCTCGAGAAGAATCCCGAGTTGTCCCTCGCAGCTACGCAGGAGTCCTGACGTCTCTGAACAAACACGTGTGTGGAAGGGCCATCCCCGTTGTAACTCGAGAATATACCCCAGGTTCCCGCCGCAACTCGAGAAAAACCATGAGACTTCCCCCTCGCCGCGAGATGAGGCCCGATTCCCCTGCACTGCGTGCAGAGCAATTCCGTCTTTCACATCACACATGGAAGGAGCCTTGATTTCCTTGATGGCACTCCAGAGAAACCCCAAGAACACTGTTTCAAGGCTAGAGGGATCCTGAGGTCAGTGAAGCAAAAAAAAGGAGTTCCGTGGACCACGAATCAACTCGAGATGAGAGGTTAGTCCCTGGCTTTGACTCCAGAGGAATACCACCTTACCACAAGCACCTCAAGAGGAGGCTTCTCTCAGCTCTCGGTATTTGAGAGGGACCTTGAATTTGCGGCCTCAAGTGGAATGGACACTGCGTTGCCCTGACTCGAAATAAGGCCGGATATCCCTGCAGTGACTTGAATGCAGGCTCGTCTTGAATCTCCCAAGACGAAAGGATGTCTGAATCCCCTGTGGAGACCAGAGAGAAAAACCTAGTTCCCCACCTCATCGCGACCTGAGGCCTCACATCCTTTGAAAACTCCACAGTTACGCGGAGATCAGTCCATCCAAAGGAGACGATGCCTAACACCTCGTGAAACTTGATAGGATTCCCAGGATTCCTGTGGCACGTGGAAAGGGACTCTTGGTCTCCCGCCTCAGCTGGAGAGGCGTCCCAATTGCCCTGCCAAGCCTCGAGGAGAATCCCGAGTTGTCCCTCGCAACTAGGCAGGAGTCCTGACATTGCTGAACATTCACGTGTGTGGAAGGGCCATCCCCGTCGTAACTGGAGAATATACCCCAGGTTCCCGCTGCAACTCGAGAAAAACCATGAGACTTCCCCCTCGCCGCAAGATGAGGCCCGATTCCCATGCACTGCGTGCAGAGCAAGTCCGTGTTGCACATCACAGATGAAAGGAGCCTTGATTTCCTTGGTGGCACTCCAGAGAAACCCCAAGAACACTGTTTCAAGGCTAGAGGGATCCTGAGGTCAATGTAGCAACACAAAAGTGCTCCGTGGGCCAAAAGTCAACTCGAGATGAGAGGTAAATCCCTGGCTTCGACTCCAGAGGAATACGACCTTACGACAAGCACCTCAAGTGGAGGCTTCTCTCAGCTCTAGGTATGTGAGAGGGTCCCTGAGTTTGCGGCCTCAAGTGGAATGGACATCGCAATGCTCTGACTCGAAATAAGGCCGGATATCCCTGCAGTGACTTGAATGCAGGCTCGGCTTGCATCTCCCAAGATGAAAGGATGTCTGAATCCCCTGTGGAGACCACAGAGAAAGACCTAGTTCCCCACCTCATCGCGACCGGAGGCCTCACATCCTTTGAAAACTCCAGAGGTATGCAGAGATCAGTGCCTCCAAAGGAGACGATGCCTGACTCCTCGTGAAACTTGATAGGGTCCCAGGATTCCTGTGGCACGTGGAAAAGGACACTTGGTCTCCTGCCTCAGCTGGAGAGGGGTCCCAATTGCCCTGCCAAGCCTCGAGGAGAATCCCGAGTTGTCCCTCGCAACTAGGCAGGAGTCCTGACGTCGCTGAACATACACGTGTGTGGAAGGGCCATCCCCGTCGTATCGAGAATATACCCCAGGTTCCCGCCGCAACTCGAGAAAAACCATGAGACTTCCCCCTCGCTGCGAGATGAGGCCCGATTCCCCTGCACTGCGTGCAGAGCAATTCCGTGTTGCACATCACACATGAAAGGAGCCTTGATTTCCTTGATGGCACTCCAGAGAAACCCCAAGAACACTGTTTCAAGGCTAGAGGGATCCTGAGGTCACTGTAGCAACACGAAAGAGCTCCGTGCACCAAAAATCAACTCGATATGAGAGGTTAGTCCCTGGCTTCGACTCCAGAGGAATACCACCTTACCACAAGCACCTCAAGAGGAGGCTTCTCTCAGCTCTAGGTATGTGAGAGGGACCCTGAGTTTGCGGCCTCAAGTGAAATGGACACCGCGATGCCCTGAATCGAAATCAGGCCGGATATCCCTGCAGTGACTTGAATGCAGGCTCGTCTTGCATCTCCCAAGACAAAAGGATGTCTGAATCCCCTGTGGAGACCACAGAGAAAGACCTAGTTCCCCACCTCATCGCGACCGGAGGCCTCACATCCTTTGAAAACTCCAGAGGTACGCGGAGATAAGTGCCTCCAAAGGAGACGATGCCTGACTCCTCGTGAAATTTGATAGGAGTCCCAGGATTCCTGTGGCACGTGGAAAGGGACACTTGCTCTCCCGCCTCAGCTGGAGAGGCGTCCCAATTGCCCTGCCAAGCCTCGAGGAGAATCCCGAGTTGTCCTTCGCAACTAGGCAGGAGTCCTGACGTGGCTGAACAAACACGTGGTTGGAAGGGCCATCCCCATCGTAACTCGAGAATATACCCCTGGTTCCCGCCGAAACTCGAGAAAAACAATGAGACTTCCCCCTCGCCACAAGATGAGGCCCGATTCCCCTGCACTGCGTGCAGAGCAATTCCGTGTTGCACATCACACATGAAAGGAGCCTTGATTTCCTTGACGGCACTCCAGAGAATCCCCAAGAACACTTTTTCAAGGCTAGAGGGATCCTGAGTCATTGTAGTAACACTAAAGTGCTCCGTCGACCAAAAATCAACTGGAGATGAGAGGTTAGTCCCTGGCTTCGACTCCAGAGGAATACCACCTTACCACAAGCACCTCAAGAGGAGGCTTCTCTCAGCTCTAGGTATTTGAGAGAGACCCTGAGTTTGCAGCCTAAAATGGAATGGACACCGCCATGCCCTGACTCGAAATAAGGCCTGATATCCCTGCAGTGAATTGAATGCAGGCTCATCTTGCATCTCCCAAGATGAAAGGATGTATGAATCCCCGGTGGAGACCACAGAGAAATACCTAGTTCCCCACCACATCGCGACCGGAGGCCTCCATCTTTTGAAAACTCCAGATGTTCGCAGAGATCAGTGCCTCCAAAGGAGACGATGCCTGACTCATCGTGAAACTTGATAGGAGTCCCAGGATTCCTGTGGCACGTGGAAAGGGACCCTTGGTCTCCCGCCTCAGCTGGAGAGGCATCCCTGTTTCCCTGCCAAGCCTCGAGGAGAATCCCGAGTTGTCCCTCGCAGCTAGGCAGGAGTCCTGACGTGGCTGAACAAACACGTGGGTGGAAGGGCCATCCCCGTCGTAACTCGAGAATATACCCGAGGTTCCCGCTGCAACTCGAGAAAAACCAAGAGACTTCCCCCTCGCCGCGAGATGAGGCCCGATTCCCCTGCACTGCATGCAGAGCAAATCCGTGTTGCACATCACACAGGAAAGGACCCTTGATTTCATTGATGGCACTCCAGAGAAACCCCAAGAACACTGTTTCAAGGCTAGAGGGATCCTGAGGTCACTGTAGAAACACGAAAGAGCTCCGTGGACCAAAAATCAACTAGAGATGAGAAGTTAGTCCTTGGCTTCGAATCCAGAGGAATACCACCTTACCAAAAGCACCTCAAGAGGAGGCTTCTCTCAGCTCTAGGTATGTGAGAGGGACCCTGATTTTGCGGCCTCAAGTGGAATGGACACCGCGATGCCCTGACTCGAAATAAGCCCGAGTATCCCTGCACTGACTAGAATGCAGGCTTGTCTTGCATCTCCCAAGATGAAAGGATGTCTGAATCCCCTATGGAGACCACAGAGAAAGACGTAGTTCCCCACCTCATCGCGACCGCAGGCCTCACATCCTTTGAAAACTCCAGAGGTACGCGGAGATCAGTGCCTCCAAAGAAGACGATCCCTGACTCCTTGTGAAACTTGAAAAGAGTCCCAGGATTGCTGTGGCACATGGAAAGGGACCCTTGGTCTCCCGCCTCAGCTGGAGAGGCGTCCCAATTGCCCTGCCAAGCCTCGAGGAGAATCCCGAGTTGTCCCTCGCAACTAGGCAGGAGTCCTGACGTCGCTGAACAAACACGTGTGTGGAAGGGCCATCCCCGTTGTAACTCGAGAATATACCCCAGGTTCCCGCCGCAACTCGAGAAAAACCATGAGACTTCCCCCTCGCCGCGAGATGAGGCCCGATTCCCCTGCACTGCGTGCAGAGCAATTCCGTCTTTCACATCACACATGGAAGGAGCCTTGATTTCCTTGATGGCACTCCAGAGAAACCCCAAGAACACTGTTTCAAGGCTAGAGGGATCCTGAGGTCACTGTAGCAGCACGAAAGAGCTCCGTGGACCAAAAATCAACTCGAGATGAGAGGTTAGTCCCTGGCTTCGACTCCAGAGGAACACCACCTTGCCACAAGTACCTCAAAAGGAGGCTTCTCTCAGCTCTAGGTATGTGAGAGGGACCCTGAGTTTGAGGCCTCAAGTGAAATGGACACCGCAATTCCCTGACTCGACATAAGGCCGGATATCCCTGCAGTGACTTGAATACAGGCTCGTCTTCATCTCCCAAGACGAAAGGATGTCTGAATCCCCTGTGGAGACCACAGAGAAAGACGCAGTTCCCCACCTCATCGCGACCGGAGGCCTCACATCCTTTGAAAACTCCAGAAGTACACGGAGATCAGTGCCTCTAAAGTAGACGATGTCTAACACCTCGTGAAACTTGATAGGAGTCCCAGGATTCCTGTGGCACGTGAAAGGGACCCTTGGTCTCCCGCCTCAGCTGGAGAGGCGTCCCAATTGCCCTGCCAAGCCTCAAGGAGAATCCCGAGTTGTCCCTCGCAACTAGGCAGGAGTCCTGACGTGGCTGAAGAAACACGTGTGTGGAAGGGCTATCCCCGTCATAACTCGAGAATATACCGCAGGTTCCCCCCGAAACTCGAGAAAAACCATGAGACTTCCCCCTCGCCGCGAGATGATGCCCGATTCCCCTGCACTGCGTGCAGAGCAATTCCGTGTTGCACATCACACATGAAAGGAGCCTTGATTTCCTTGATGGCACTCCAGAGAATCCCCAAGAACACTGTTTCAAGGCTAGAGGGATCCTGAGTCATTGTAGTAACACTAAAGTACTCCGTCGACCAAAAATCAACTGGAGATGAGAGGTTAGTCCCTGGCTTCGACTCCAGAGGAATACCACCTTACCACAAGCACTTCAAGTGGAGGCTTCTCTCAGCTCTAGGTATGTGAGAGAGACCCTGAGTTTGCGGCCTAAAGTGGAATGGACACCGCCATGCCCTGACTCGAAATAAGGCCTGATATCCCTGCAGTGAATTGAATGCAGGCTCATCTTGCATCTCCGAAGATGAAAGGATGTATGAATCCCCTGTGGAGACCACAGAGAAAGACCTATTTCCCCACCATATCGCGACCGGAGGCCTCACATCTTTTGAAAACTCCAGATGTTCGCAGAGATCAGTGCCTCCAAAGGAGACGATGCCTGACTCATCGTGAAACTTGATAGGAGTCCCAGGATTCCTGTGGCACGTGGAAAGGGACCCTTGGTCTCCCGCCTCAGCTGGAGAGGCATCCCTGTTGCCCTGCCAAGCCTCGAGGAGAATCCCGAGTTCTCCCTCGCAGCTAGGCAGGAGTCCTGTCGTGGCTGAACAAACACGTGGGTGGAAGGGCCATCCCCGTCGTAACTCGAGAATATACCCGAGGTTCCCGCTGCAACTCGAGAAAAACCATGAGACTTCCCCCTCGCCGCGAGATGAGGCCCGATTCCCCTGCACTGCGTGCAGAGCAATTCCGTGTTGCACATCACACATGAAAGGAGCCTTGAATTCCCTGATGGCACTCCAGAGAAGCCCCAAGAACACTGTTTCAAGGCTAGAGGGATCCTGAGGTCACTGTAGCAACACGAAAGAGCTCCATGGACCAAAAATCAACTAGAGATGAGAAGTTAGTCCTTGGCTTCAAATCCAGAGGAATACCACCTTACCAAAAGCACCTCAAGAGGAGGCTTCTCTCAGCTCTAGGTATGTGAGAGGGACCCTGATTTTGCGGCCTCAAGTGGAATGGACACCGCGATGCCCTGACTCGAAATAAGCCCGAGTATCCCTGCAGTGACTAGAATGCAGGCTTGTCTTGCATCTCCCAAGATGAAAGGATGTCTGAATCCCCTATGGAGACCACAGAGAAAGACGTAGTTCCCCACCTCATCGCGACCGCAGGCCTCACATCCTTTGAAAACTCCAGAGGTACGCGGAGATCAGTGCCTCCAAAGAAGACGATCCCTGACTCCTTGTGAAACTTGATAAGAGTCCCAGGATTGCTGTGGCACATGGAAAGGGACCCTTGGTCTCCCGCCTCAGCTGGAGAGGCGTCCCAATTGCCCTGCCAAGCCTCGAGGAGAATCCCGAGTTGTCCCTCGCAACTAGGCAGGAGTCCTGACGTCGCTGAACAAACACGTGTGTGGAAGGTCCATCCCCGTTGTAACTCGAGAATATACCGCAGGTTCCCGCCGCAACTCGAGAAAAACCATGAGACTTCCCCCTCGCCGCGAGATGAGGCCCGATTCCCCTGCACTGCGTGCAGAGCAATTCCGTCTTTCACATCACACTTGGAAGGAGCCTTGATTTCCTTGATGGCACTCCAGAGAAACCCCAAGAACACTGTTTCAAGGCTAGAGGGATCCTGAGGTCACTGTAGCAGCACGAAAGAGCTCCGTGGACCAAAAATCAACTCGAGATGAGAGGTTAGTCCCTGGCTTCGACTCCAGAGGAACACCACCTTGCCACAAGCACCTCAAGAGGAGGCTTCTCTCAGCTCTAGGTATGTGAGAGGGACCCTGAGTTTGAGGCCTCAAGTGAAATGGACACCGCAATTCCCTGACTCGACATAAGGCCGGATATCCCTGCAGTGACTTGAATACAGGCTCGTCTTGCATCTCCCAAGACGAAAGGATGTCTGAATCCCCTGTGGAGACCACAGAGAAAGACGCAGTTCCCCACCTCATCGCGACCGGAGGCCCCACATCCTTTGAAAACTCCAGAAGTACACGGAGATCAGTGCCTCTAAAGTAGACGATGTCTAACACCTCGTGAAACTTGATAGGAGTCCCAGGATACCTGTGGCACGTGAAAGGGACCCTTTGTCTCCCGCCTCAGCTGGAGAGGCGTCCCAATTGCCCTGCCAAGCCTCAAGGAGAATCCCGAGTTGTCCCTCGCAACTAGGCAGGAGTCCTGACGTGGCTGAAGAAACACGTGTGTGGAAGGGCCATCCCCGTCATAACTCGAGAGTATACCGCAGGTTCCCCCCGAAACTCGAGAAAAACCATGAGACTTCCCCCTCGCCGCGAGATGATGCCCGATTCCCCTGCACTGCGTGCAGAGCAATTCCGTGTTGCACATCACACATGAAAGGAGCCTTGATTTCCTTGATGGCACTCCAGAGAATCCCCAAGAACACTGTTTCAAGGCTAGAGGGATCCTGAGTCATTGTAGTAACACTAAAGTGCTCCGTCGACCAAAAATCAACTGGAGATGAGAGGTTAGTCCCTGGCTTCGACTCCAGAGGAATACCACCTTACCACAAGCACCTCAAGTGGAGGCTTCTCTCAGCTCTAGGTATGTGAGAGAGACCCTGAATTTGCGGCCTAAAGTGGAATGGACACCGCCATGCCCTGACTCGAAATAAGGCCTGATATCCCTGCAGTGAATTGAATGCAGGCTCATCTTGCATCTCCCAAGATGAAAGGATGTATGAATCCCCTGTGGAGACCACAGAGAAAGACCTATTTCCCCACCATATCGCGACCGGAGGCCTCACATCTTTTGAAAACTCCAGATGTTCGCAGAGATCAGTGACTCCAAAGGAGACGATGCCTGACTCATCGTGAAACTTGATAGGAGTCCCAGGATTCCTGTGGCACGTGGAAAGGGACCCTTGGTCTCCCGCCTCAGCTGGAGAGGCATCCCTGTTGCCCTACCAAGCCTCGAGGAGAATCCCGAGTTCTCCCTCGCAGCTAGGCAGGAGTCCTGACGTGGCTGAACAAACACGTGGGTGGAAGGGCCATCCCCGTCGTAACTCGAGAATATACCCGAGGTTCCCGCTGCAACTCGAGAAAAACCATGAGACTTCCCCCTCGCCGCGAGATGAGGCCCGATTCCCCTGCACTGCGTGCAGAGCAATTCCGTGTTGCACATCACACATGAAAGGAGCCTTGATTTCCCTGATGGCACTCCAGAGAAGCCCCAAGAACACTGTTTCAAGGCTAGAGGGATCCTGAGGTCACTGTAGCAACACGAAAGAGCTCCGTGGACCAAAAATCAACTAGAGATGAGAAGTTAGTCCTTGGCTTCGAATCCAGAGGAATACCACCTTACCAAAAGCACCTCAAGAGGAGGCTTCTCACAGCTCTAGGTATGTGAGAGGGACCCTGAGTTTGCGGCCTCAAGTGGAATGGACACCGCCATGCCCTGACTCGAAATAAGGCCGGATATCCCTGCAGTGACTAGAATGCAGGCTTGTCTTGCATCTCCCAAGATGAAAGGATGTCTGAATCCCCTATGGAGACCACAGAGAAAGACGTAGGTCCCCACCTCATCGCGACCGCAGGCCTCACATCCTTTGAAAACTCCAGAGATACGCGGAGATCAGTGCCTCCAAAGAAGACGATCCCTGACTCCTTGTGAAACTTGATAAGAGTCCCAGGATTGCTGTGGCACATGGAAAGGGACACTTGGTCTCCCGCCTCAGCTGGAGAGGCGTCCCAATTGCCCTGCCAAGCCTCGAGGAGAATCCCGAGTTGTCCCTCGCAACTAGGCAGGAGTCCTGACGTCGCTGAACAAACACGTGTGTGGAAGGGCCATCCCCGTTGTAACTCGAGAATATACCCCAGGTTCCCACCGCAACTCGAGAAAAAACATGAGACTTCCCCCTCGCCGCGAGATGAGGCCCGATTCCCTTGCACTGCATGCAGAGCAATTCCGTCTTTCACATCACACATGGAAGGAGCCTTGATTTCCTTGATGGCACTCCAGAGAAACCCCAAGAACACTGTTTCAAGGCTAGAGGGATCCTGAGGTCACTGAAGCAAAAAAAAAGGAGTTCCGTGGACCACGAATCAACTCGAGATGAGAGGTTAGTCCCTGTCTTCGACTCCAGAGGAATACCACCTTACCACAAGCACCTCAAGAGGAGGCTTCTCTCAGCTCTAGGTATTTGAGAGGGACCTTGAATTTGCGGCCTCAAGTGGAATGGACACCACGTTGCCCTGACTCGAAATAAGGCCGGATATCCCTGCAGTGACTTGAATGCAGGCTCGTCTTGCATCTCCCAAGACGAAAGGATGTCTGAATCCCCTGTGGAGACCACAGAGAAAGACCTAGTTCCCCACCTCATCGCGACCGGAGGCCTCACATCCTTTGAAAACTCCAGAGGTACGCGGAGTTAAGTTCCTCCAAAGGAGACGATGCCTGACTCCTCGTGAAATTTGATAGGAGTCCCAGGATTCCTGTGGCACGTGGAAAGGGACACTTGCTCTCCCGCCTCAGCTGGAGAGGCGTCCCAATTGCCCTGCCAAGCCTCGAGGAGAATCCCGAGTTGTCCTTCGCAACTAGGCAGGAGTCCTGACGTGGCTGAACAAACACGTGGTTGGAAGGGCCATCCCCATCATAACTCGAGAATATTCCCCTGGTTCCCGCCGAAACTCGAGAAAAACAATGAGACTTCCCCCTCGCCACAAGATGAGGCCCGATTCCCCTGCACTGCATGCAGAGCAATTCCGTGTTGCACATCACACATGAAAGGAGCCTTGATTTCCTTGACGGCACTCCAGAGAATCCCCAAGAACACTTTTTCAAGGCTAGAGGGATCCTGAGTCATTGTAGTAACACTAAAGTGCTCCATCGACCAAAAATCAACTGGAGATGAGAGGTTAGTCCCTGGCTTCGACTCCAGAGGAATACCACCTTACCACAAGCACTTCAAGAGGAGGCTTCTCTCAGCTCTAGGTATTTGAGAGAGACCCTGAGTTTGCAGCCTAAAATGGAATGGACACCGCCATGCCCTGACTCGAAATAAGGCCTGATATCCCTGCAGTGAATTGAATGCAGGCTCATCTTGCATCTCCCAAGATGAAAGGATGTATGAATCCCCGGTGGAGACCACAGAGAAAGACCTAGTTCCCCACCACATCGCGACCGGAGGCCTCCATCTTTTGAAAACTCCAGATGTTCGCAGAGATCAGTGCCTCCAAAGGAGACGATGCCTGACTCATCGTGAAACTTGATAGGAGTCCCAGGATTCCTGTGGCACGTGGAAAGGGACCCTTGGTCTCCCGCCTCAGCTGGAGAGGCATCCCTGTTTCCCTGCCAAGCCTCGAGGAGAATCCCGAGTTGTCCCTCGCAGCTAGGCAGGAGTCCTGACGTGGCTGAACAAACACGTGGGTGGAAGGGCCATCCCCGTCGTAACTCGAGAATATACCCGAGGTTCCCGCTGCAACTCGAGAAAAACCAAGAGACTTCCCCCTCGCCGCGAGATGAGGCCCGATTCCCCTGCACTGCATGCAGAGCAAATCCGTGTTGCACATCACACAGGAAAGGACCCTTGATTTCCTTGATGGCACTCCAGAGAAACCCCAAGAACACTGTTTCAAGGCTAGAGGGATCCTGAGGTCACTGTAGAAACACGAAAGAGCTCCGTGGACCAAAAATCAACTAGAGATGAGAAGTTAGTCCTTGGCTTCGAATCCAGAGGAATACCACCTTACCAAAAGCACCTCAAGAGGAGGCTTCTCTCAGCTCTAGGTATGTGAGAGGGACCCTGATTTTGCGGCCTCAAGTGGAATGGACACCGCGATGCCCTGACTCGAAATAAGCCCGAGTATCCCTGCACTGACTAGAATGCAGGCTTGTCTTGCATCTCCCAAGATGAAAGGATGTCTGAATCCCCTATGGAGACCACAGAGAAAGACGTAGTTCCCCACCTCATCGCGACCGCAGGCCTCACATCCTTTGAAAACTCCAGAGGTACGCGGAGATCAGTGCCTCCAAAGAAGACGATCCCTGACTCCTTGTGAAACTTGATAAGAGTCCCAGGATTGCTGTGGCACATGGAAAGGGACCCTTGGTCTCCCGCCTCAGCTGGAGAGGCGTCCCAATTGCCCTGCCAAGCCTCGAGGAGAATCCCGAGTTGTCCCTCGCAACTAGGCAGGAGTCCTGACGTCGCTGAACAAACACGTGTGTGGAAGGGCCATCCCCGTTGTAACTCGAGAATATACCCCAGGTTCCCGCCGCAACTCGAGAAAAACCATGAGACTTCCCCCTCGCCGCGAGATGAGGCCCGATTCCCCTGCACTGCGTGCAGAGCAATTCCGTCTTTCACATCACACATGGAAGGAGCCTTGATTTCCTTGATGGCACTCCAGAGAAACCCCAAGAACACTGTTTCAAGGCTAGAGGGATCCTGAGGTCACTGTAGCAGCACGAAAGAGCTCCGTGGACCAAAAATCAACTCGAGATGAGAGGTTAGTCCCTGGCTTCGACTCCAGAGGAACACCACCTTGCCACAAGCACCTCAAAAGGAGGCTTCTCTCAGCTCTAGGTATGTGAGAGGGACCCTGAGTTTGAGGCCTCAAGTGAAATGGACACCGCAATTCCCTGACTCGACATAAGGCCGGATATCCCTGCAGTGACTTGAATACAGGCTCGTCTTGCATCTCCCAAGACGAAAGGATGTCTGAATCCCCTGTGGAGACCACAGAGAAAGACGCAGTTCCCCACCTCATCGCGACCGGAGGCCTCACATCCTTTGAAAACTCCAGAAGTACACGGAGATCAGTGCCTCTAAAGTAGACGATGTCTAACACCTCGTGAAACTTGATAGGAGCCCCAGGATTCCTGTGGCACGTGAAAGGGAACCTTGGTCTCCCGCCTCAGCTGGAGAGGCGTCCCAATTGCCCTGCCAAGCCTCAAGGAGAATCCCGAGTTGTCCCTCGCAACTAGGCAGGAGTCCTGACGTGGCTGAAGAAACACGTGTGTGGAAGGGCTATCCCCGTCATAACTCGAGAATATACCGCAGGTTCCCCCCGAAACTCGAGAAAAACCATGAGACTTCCCCCTCGCCGCGAGATGATGCCCGATTCCCCTGCACTGCGTGCAGAGCAATTCCGTGTTGCACATCACACATGAAAGGAGCCTTGATTTCCTTGATGGCACTCCAGAGAATCCCCAAGAACACTGTTTCAAGGCTAGAGGGATCCTGAGTCATTGTAGTAACACTAAAGTACTCCGTCGACCAAAAATCAACTGGAGATGAGAGGTTAGTCCCTGGCTTCGACTCCAGAGGAATACCACCTTACCACAAGCACTTCAAGTGGAGGCTTCTCTCAGCTCTAGGTATGTGAGAGAAACCCTGAGTTTGCGGCCTAAAGTGGAATGGACACCGCCATGCCCTGACTCGAAATAAGGCCTGATATCCCTGCAGTGAATTGAATGCAGGCTCATCTTGCATCTCCGAAGATGAAAGGATGTATGAATCCCCTGTGGAGACCACAGAGAAAGACCTATTTCCCCACCATATCGCGACCGGAGGCCTCACATCTTTTGAAAACTCCAGATGTTCGCAGAGATCAGTGACTCCAAAGGAGACGATGCCTGACTCATCGTGAAACTTGATAGGAGTCCCAGGATTCCTGTGGCACGTGGAAAGGGACCCTTGGTCTCCCGCCTCAGCTGGAGAGGCATCCCTGTTGCCCTGCCAAGCCTCGAGGAGAATCCCGAGTTCTCCCTCACAGCTAGGCAGGAGTCCTGTCGTGGCTGAACAAACACGTGGGTGGAAGGGCCATCCCCGTCGTAACTCGAGAATATACCCGAGGTTCCCGCTGCAACTCGAGAAAAACCATGAGACTTCCCCCTCGCCGCGAGATGAGGCCCGATTCCCCTGCACTGCGTGCAGAGCAATTCCGTGTTGCACATCACACATGAAAGGAGCCTTGAATTCCCTGATGGCACTCCAGAGAAGCCCCAAGAACACTGTTTCAAGGCTAGAGGGATCCTGAGGTCACTGTAGCAACACGAAAGAGCTCCATGGACCAAAAATCAACTAGAGATGAGAAGTTAGTCCTTGGCTTCGAATCCAGAGGAATACCACCTTACCAAAAGCACCTCAAGAGGAGGCTTCTCTCAGCTCTAGGTATGTGAGAGGGACCCTGATTTTGCGGCCTCAAGTGGAATGGACACCGCGATGCCCTGACTCGAAATAAGCCCGAGTATCCCTGCAGTGACTAGAATGCAGGCTTGTCTTGCATCTCCCAAGATGAAAGGATGTCTGAATCCCCTATGGAGACCACAGAGAAAGACGTAGTTCCCCACCTCATCGCGACCGCAGGCCTCACATCCTTTGAAAACTCCAGAGGTACGCGGAGATCAGTGCCTCCAAAGAAGACGATCCCTGACTCCTTGTGAAACTTGATAAGAGTCCCAGGATTGCTGTGGCACATGGAAAGGGACCCTTGGTCTCCCGCCTCAGCTGGAGAGGCGTCCCAATTGCCCTGCCAAGCCTCGAGGAGAATCCCGAGTTGTCCCTCGCAACTAGGCAGGAGTCCTGACGTCGCTGAACAAACACGTGTGTGGAAGGGCCATCCCCGTTGTAACTCGAGAATATACCGCAGGTTCCCGCCGCAACTCGAGAAAAACCATGAGACTTCCCCCTCGCCGCGAGATGAGGCCCGATTCCCCTGCACTGCGTGCAGAGCAATTCCGTCTTTCACATCACACCTGGAAGGAGCCTTGATTTCCTTGATGGCACTCCAGAGAAACCCCAAGAACACTGTTTCAAGGCTAGAGGGATCCTGAGGTCACTGTAGCAGCACGAAAGAGCTCCGTGGACCAAAAATCAACTCGAGATGAGAGGTTAGTCCCTGGCTTCGACTCCAGAGGAACACCACCTTGCCACAAGCACCTCAAGAGGAGGCTTCTCTCAGCTCTAGGTATGTGAGAGGGACCCTGAGTTTGAGGCCTCAAGTGAAATGGACACCGCAATTCCCTGACTCGACATAAGGCCGGATATCCCTGCAGTGACTTGAATACAGGCTCGTCTTGCATCTCCCAAGACGAAAGGATGTCTGAATCCCCTGTGGAGACCACAGAGAAAGACGCAGTTCCCCACTTCATCGCGACCGGAGGCCTCACATCCTTTGAAAACTCCAGAAGTACACGGAGATCAGTGCCTCTAAAGTAGACGATGTCTAACACCTCGTGAAACTTGATAGGAGTCCCAGGATTCCTGTGGCACGTGAAAGGGACCCTTGGTCTCCCGCCTCAGCTGGAGAGGCGTCCCAATTTCCCTGCCAAGCCTCAAGGAGAATCCCTAGTTGTCCCTCGCAACTAGGCAGGAGTCCTGACGTGGCTGAAGAAACACGTGTGTGGAAGGGCTATCCCCGTCATAACTTGAGAATATACCGCAGGTTCCCCCCGAAACTCGAGAAAAACCATGAGACTTCCCCCTCGCCGCGAGATGATGCCCGATTCCCCTGCACTGCGTGCAGAGCAATTCCGTGTTGCACATCACACATGAAAGGAGCCTTGATTTCCTTGATGGCACTCCAGAGAATCCCCAAGAACACTGTTTCAAGGCTAGAGGGATCCTGAGTCATTGTAGTAACACTAAAGTGCTCCGTCGACCAAAAATCAACTGGAGATGAGAGGTTAGTCCCTGGCTTCGACTCCAGAGGAATACCACCTTACCACAAGCACCTCAAGTGGAGGCTTCTCTCAGCTCTAGGTATGTGAGAGAGACCCTGATTTTGCGGCCTAAAGTGGAATGGACACCGCCATGCCCTGACTCGAAATAAGGCCTGATATCCCTGCAGTGAATTGAATGCAGGCTCATCTTGCATCTCCCAAGATGAAAGGATGTATGAATCCCCTGTGGAGACCACAGAGAAAGACCTATTTCCCCACCATATCGCGACCGGAGGCCTCACATCTTTTGAAAACTCCAGATGTTCGCAGAGATCAGTGACTCCAAAGGAGACGATGCCTGACTCATCGTGAAACTTGATAGGAGTCCCAGGATTCCTGTGGCACGTGGAAAGGGACCCTTGGTCTCCCGCCTCAGCTGGAGAGGCATCCCTGTTGCCCTACCAAGCCTCGAGGAGAATCCCGAGTTCTCCCTCGCAGCTAGGCAGGAGTCCTGACGTGGCTGAACAAACACGTGGGTGGAAGGGCCATCCCCGTCGTAACTCGAGAATATACCCGAGGTTCCCGCTGCAACTCGAGAAAAACCATGAGACTTCCCCCTCGCCGCGAGATGAGGCCCGATTCCCCTGCACTGCGTGCAGAGCAATTCCGTGTTGCACATCACACATGAAAGGAGCCTTGATTTCCCTGATGGCACTCCAGAGAAGCCCCAAGAACACTGTTTCAAGGCTAGAGGGATCCTGAGGTCACTGTAGCAACAGGAAAGAGCTCCGTGGACCAAAAATCAACTAGAGATGAGAAGTTAGTCCTTGGCTTCGAATCCAGAGGAATACCACCTTACCAAAAGCACCTCAAGAGGAGGCTTCTCACAGCTCTAGGTATGTGAGAGGGACCCTGAGTTTGCGGCCTCAAGTGGAATGGACACCGCCATGCCCTGACTCGAAATAAGGCCGGATATCCCTGCAGTGACTAGAATGCAGGCTTGTCTTGCATCTCCCAAGATGAAAGGATGTCTGAATCCCCTATGGAGACCACAGAGAAAGACGTAGGTCCCCACCTCATCGCGACCGCAGGCCTCACATCCTTTGAAAACTCCAGAGGTACGCGGAGATCAGTGCCTCCAAAGAAGACGATCCCTGACTCCTTGTGAAACTTGATAAGAGTCCCAGGATTGCTGTGGCACATGGAAAGGGACACTTGGTCTCCCGCCTCAGCTGGAGAGGCGTCCCAATTGCCCTGCCAAGCCTCGAGGAGAATCCCGAGTTGTCCCTCGCAACTAGGCAGGAGTCCTGACGTCGCTGAACAAACACGTGTGTGGAAGGGCCATCCCCGTTGTAACTCGAGAATATACCCCAGGTTCCCGCCGCAACTCGAGAAAAAACATGAGACTTCCCCCTCGCCGCGAGATGAGGCCCGATTCCCTTGCACTGCATGCAGAGCAATTCCGTCTTTCACATCACACATGGAAGGAGCCTTGATTTCCTTGATGGCACTCCAGAGAAACCCCAAGAACACTGTTTCAAGGCTAGAGGGAATCTGAGGTCACTGTAGCAGCACGAAAGAGCTCCGTGGACCAAAAATCAACTCGAGATGAGAGGTTAGTCCCTGGCTTCGATTCCAGAGGAATACCACCTTGCCACAAGCACCTCAAGAGGAGGCTTCTCTCAGCTCTAGGTATGTGAGAGAGACCCTAAGTTTGAGGCCTCAAGTGAAATGGAAACCGCAATACCCTGACTCGAAATAAGGCCGGATATCCCTGCAGTGACTTGAATACAGGCTCGTCTTGCATCTCCCAAGACGAAAGGATGTCTGAATCCCCTGTGGAGACCACAGAGAAAGACGCAGTTCCCCACCTCATCGCGACCGGAGGCCTCACATCCTTTGAAAACTCCAGAGTTACGCGGAGATCAGTGCTTCCAAAGGAGACGATGCCTGATCCTCGTGATACTTGATAGGAGTCCCATGATTCCTGTGGCACGTGGAAAGGGACCCTTGGTCTCCCGCCTCAGCTGGAGAGGCATACCAATTGCCCTGCCAAGCCTCGAGGAGAATCCCGAGTTGTCCCTCGCAACTAGGCAGGAGTCCTGACGTGGCTGAACAAACACGTGTGTGGAAGGGCCATGCCCCTCGTAACTCGAAAATATACCCCAGGTTCCCGCCGCAGCTCGAGAAAAACCATGAGACTTCCCCCTCGCCGCGAGATGAGGCCCGATTCCCATGCACTGCGTGCAGAGCAATTCCGTGTTGCACATCACACATGAAAGGAGCCTTGATTTCCTTGATGGCACTCCAAAGAAACCCCAAGAACACTGTTTCAAGGCTAGAGGGATCCTGAGGTCACTGAAGCAAAAAAAAAGGAGTTCCGTGGACCACGAATCAACTCGAGATGAGAGGTTAGTCCCTGGCTTTGACTCCAGAGGAATACCACCTTACCACAAGCACCTCAAGAGGAGGCTTCTCTCAGCTCTAGGTATTTGAGAGGGACCTTGAATTTGCGGCCTCAAGTGGAATGGACACCACGTTGCCCTGACTCGAAATAAGGCCGGATATCCCTGCAGTGACTTGAATGCAGGCTCGTCTTGCATCTCCCAAGACGAAAGGATGTGTGAATCCCCTGTGGAGACCACAGAGAAAGACGCAGTTCCCCACCTCATCGCGACCGGAGGCCTCACATCCTTTGAAAACTCCAGAGGGACGCGGAGATCAGTGCCTCCAAAGGAGACGATGCCTGACTCCTCGTGAAACTTGATAGGAGTCCCAGGATTCCTGTGGCACCTGGAAAGAGACCCTTGGTCTCCCGCCTCAGCTGGAGAGTCGTTCCATTGCCCTGCCAAGCCTCGAGGAGAATCCCGAGTTGTCCCTCGCAAATAGGCAGGAGTCCTGATGTCGCTGAACAAAGACGTGTGTGGAAGGGCCATCCCCGTCGTAACTCGAGAATATACCCCAGGTTCCCGCCGCAACTCGAGAAAACCATGAGACTTCCCCCTCGCAGCGAGATGAGGCCCGATTCCCCTGCACTGCGTGCAGAGCAATTCCGTCTTTCACATCACACATGAAAGGAGCCTTGATTTCCTTAATGGCACGCCAGAGACAGCCCAAGAACACTGTTTCAAGGCTAGAGGGATCCTGAGGTCACTGTAGCAGCACAAAAGAGCTCCGTGGACCAAAAATCAACTCGAGATGAGAGGTTAGTCCCTGGCTTCGACTCCAGAGCAATACCACCTTACCACAAGCACCTCAAGAGGAGGCTTCTCTCAGCTCTAGGTATTTGAGAGGGACCCTGAGTTTGCGGCCTCAAGTGAAATGGACACCGCGATGCCCTGACTCGAAATCAGGCCGGATATCCGTGCAGTGACTAGAATGCAGGCTTGTCTTGCATCTCCCAAGATGAAAGGATGTCTGAATTCCCTGTGGAGACCACAGAGAAAGACGTAGTACCCCACCTCATCGAGACCGGAGGCCTCACATCCTTTGAAAACTGCAGAGGTACGCGGAGATCAGTGCCTCCATAGAAGACGATCCCTGATTCCTCGTGAAACTTGATAGGAATCCCAGGATTCCTGTGGCACGTGGAAAGGGACTCTTGGTCTCCCGCCTCAGCTGGAGAGGCGTCCCAATTGCCCTGCCAAGCCTCGAGGAGAATCGCGAGATGTCCCTTGAAACTAGGCAGGAGTCCTGACGTGGCTGAACAAACACGTGTGTGGAAGGGCCATCCCCGTCATAACTCGAGAATATGCCCCATGTTCCCGCCTCAACTCGAGAAAAACCATGAGACTTCCCCCTCGCTGCGAGATGAGGCCCGATTCAACTGCACTGCGTGCAGAGCAATTCCGTGTTGCACATCACAGATGAAAGGAGCCTTGATTTCCTTGGTGGCACTCCAGAGAAACCCCAAGAACACTGTTTCAAGGCTAGAGGGCTCCTGAGGTCACTGTAGCAACACGAAAGTGCTCCGTGGACCAAAAGTCAACTCGAGATGAGAGGTAAGTCCCTGGCTTCGACTCCAGAGGAATACGACCTTACGACAAGCACCTCAAGTGGAGGCTTCTCTCATCTCTAGGTATGTGAGAGGGACCCTGAGTTTGCGGCCTCAAGTGGAATGGACATCGCGATGCCCTGACTCGAAATAAGGCCGGATATCCCTGCAGTGACTTGAATGCAGGCTCGGCTTGCATCTCCCAAGATGAAAGGATGTCTGAATCCCCGGTGGAGACCACAGAGAAAGACCTAGTTCCCCACCTCATCGCGACCGGAGGCCTCACATCCTTTGAAAACTCCAGAGGTATGCAGAGATCAGTGCCTCCAAAGGAGACGATGCCTGACTCCTCGTGAAAATTGATAGGAGTCCCAGGATTCCTGTGGCACGTGGAAAAGGACCCTTGGTCTCCCGCCTCAGCTGGAGAGGGGTCCCAATTGCCCTGCCAATCCTCGAGGAGAATCCCGAGTTGTCCCTCGCAACTAGGCAGGAGTCCTGACGTCGCTGAACAAACACGTGGGTGGAAGGGCCATCCCCGTCGTAACGAGAATATACCCCAGGTTCCCGCTGCAACTCGAGAAAAACCATGAGACTTCCCCCTCGCCGCGAGATGAGGCCCGATTCCCCTGCACTGCATGCAGAGCAATTCCGTGTTGCACATCACACATGAAAGGAGCCTTGATTTCCTTGATGGCACTCCAGAGAAACCCCAAGAACACTGTTTCAAGGCTAGAGGGATCCTGAGGTCACTGTAGCAACACGAAAGAGCTCCGTGCACCAAAAATCAACTCGAGATGAGAGGTTAGTCCCTGGCTTCGACTCCAGAGGAATACCACCTTACCACAAGCACCTCAAGAGGAGGCTTCTCTCAGCTCTAGGTATGGGAGAGGGACCCTGAGTTTGCGGCCTCAAGTGAAATGGACACCACGATGCCCTGACTCGAAATCAGGCCGGATATCCCTGCAGTGACTTGAATGCAGGCTCGTCTTGCATCTCCCAAGACGAAAGGATGTCTGAATCCCCTGTGGAGACCACAGAGAAAGACCTAGTTCCCCACGTCATCGCGACCGGAGGCCTCACATCCTTTGAAAACTCCAGAGGTACGCGGAGATCAGTGCCTCCTAAGGAGACGATGCCTGACTCCTCGTGAAATTTGATAGGAGTCCCAGGATTCCTGTGGCACGTGGAAAGGGACACTTGGTCTCCCGCCTCAGCTGGAGAGGCGTCCCAATTGCCCTGCCAAGCCTCGAGGAGAATCCCGAGTTGTCCCTCGCAACTAGGCAGGAGTCCTGACGTGGCTGAACAAACACGAATGTGAAAGGGCCATCCCCCTCGTAACTCGAGAATATACCCCTGGTTCCCGCCGAAACTCGAGAAAAACAATGAGACTTCCCCCTCGCCGTGAGATGAGGCCCGATTCCCCTCCACTGCGTGCAGAGCAATTCCGTGTTGCACATCACACATGAAAGGAGCCTTGATTTCCTTGATGGCACTCCAGAGAATCCCCAAGGACACTGTTTCAAGGCTAGAGGGACCCTGAGTCATTGTAGTAACACTAAAGTGCTCCGTCGACCAAAAATCAACTGGAGATGAGAGGTTATTCCCTGGCTTCGACTCCAGAGTAATACCACCTTACCACAAGCACCTCAAGTGGAGGCTTCTCTCAGCTCTAGGTATGTGAGAGAGACCCTGAGTTTGCGGCCTAAAGTGGAATGGACACCGCCATGCCCTGACTCGAAATAAGGCCTGATATCCCTGCAGTGACTTGAATGCAGGGTCGTCTTGAATCTCCCAAGATGAAAGGATGTCTGAATCCCCTGTGGAGACCACAGAGAAAGAACTAGTTCCCCACCTCATCGCGACCGGAGGCCTCACATCCTTTGAAAACTCCAGAGGTATGCGGAGATCAGTGCCTCCAAAGGAGACGATGCCTGACTCCTCGTGAAACTTGATAGGAGTCCCAGGATTCCTGTGGCATGTGGAAAAGGACCCTTGGTCTCCCGCCTCAGCTGGAGAGGGGTCCCAATTGCCCTGCCAAGCCTCGAGGAGAATCCCGAGTTGTCCCTCGCAACTAGGCAGGAGTCCTGACATCGCTGAACATACACGTGTGTGGAAGGGCCATCCCCGTCGTAACTGGAGAATATACCCCAGGTTCCCACTGCAACTCGAGAAAAACCATGAGACTTCCCCCTCGCCGCGAGATGAGGCCCGATTCCCCTGCACTGCGTGCAGAGCAAATCCGTGTTGCACATCACACATGAAAGGAGCCTTGATTTCCTTGATCGCACTCCAGAGAAACCCCAAGAACACTGTTTCAAGGCTAGAGGGATCCTGAGTCATTGCAGTAACACTAAAGTGCTCCATCGACCAAAAATCAACTGGAGATTAGAGGTTAGTCCCTGGCTTCGACTCCAGAGGAATACCACCTTACCACAAGCACCTCAAGTGGAGGCTTCTCTCAGCTCTAGGTATGTGAAAGAGACCTTGAGTTTGCGGCCTTAAGTGGAATGGACACCGCCATGCCCTGACTCGAAATAAGGCCTGATATCCCTGCAGTGACTTGAATCCAGGCTCGACTTGAATCTCCCAAGATGAAAGGATGTCTGAATCCCCTGTGGAGACCACAGAGAAAGACCTAGTTCCCCACCTCATCGCGACCGGAGGCCTCACATCCTTTGAAAACTCCAGAGGTATGCAGAGATCAGTGCCTCCAAAGGAGACGATGCCTGACTCCTCGTGAAACTTGATAGGAGTCCCAGGATTCCTATGGCACGTGGAAAAGGACCCTTGGTCTCCCGCCTCAGCTGGAGAGGGGTCCCAATTGCCCTGCCAAGCCTCGAGGAGAATCCCGAGTTGTCCCTCGCAACTAGGCAGGAGTCCTGACGTGGCTGAACAAACACGTGGGTGGAAGGGCCATCCCCATCATAACTCGAGAATATACCCCTGGTTCCCGCCGAAACTCGAGAAAAACCATGAGACTTCCCCCTCGCCGCGAGATGAGGCCCGATTCCCTGCACTGCGTGCAGAGCAATTCCGTGTTGCACATCACACATGAAAGGAGCCTTGATTTCCTTGATGGCACTCCAGAGAATCCCCAAGAACACTGTTTCAAGGCTAGAGGGATCCTGAGTCATTGTAGAAACACTAAAGTGCTCCGTCGACCAAAAATCAACTGGAGATGAGAGGTTAGTCCCTGGCTTCGACTCCAGAGGAATACCACCTTACCACAAGCACCTCAAGAGGAGGCTTCTCTCAGCTCTAGGTATGTGAGAGAGACCCTGACTTTGCGGCCTAAAGTGGAATGGACACCGCCATGCCCTGACTCGAAATAAGGCCTGATATCCCTGCAGTGAATTGAATGCAGGCTCATCTTTCATCTCCCAAGATGAAAGGATGTATGAATCCCCTGTGGAGACCACAGAGAAAGACCTAGTTCCCCACCTCATCGCGACTGGAGGCCTCACATCTTTTGAAAACTCCAGATGTTCGCAGAGATCAGTGCCTCCAAAGGAGACGATGCCTGACTCCTCGTGAAACTTGATAGGAGTCCCAGGATTCCTGTGGCACGTGGAAAGGGACCCTTGGTCTCCCGCCTCAGCTGGAGAGGCATCCCTGTTGCCCTGCCAAGCCTCGAGGAGAATCCCGAGTTGTCCCTCGCAGCTACGCAGGACTCCTGACGTGGCTGAACAAACACGTGGTTGGAAGGGCCATCCCCGTCGTAACTCGAGAATATACCCGAGGTTCCCGCTGCAACTCGAGAAAAACCATGAGACTTCCCCCTCGCAGCGAGATGAGGCCCGATTCCCCTGCACTGCGTGCAGAGCAAATCCGTGTTGCACATCACACAGGAAAGGAGCCTTGATTTCCTTGATGGCACTCCAGAGAAACCCCAAGAACACTGTTTCAAGGCTAGAGGGATCCTGAGGTCACTGTAGAAACACGAAAGAGCTCCGTGGACCAAAAATCAACTAGAGATGAGAAGTTAGTCCTTGGCTTCGAATCCAGAGGAATACCACATTACCAAAAGCACCTCAAGAGGAGGCTTCTCTCAGCTCTAGGTATGTGAGAGGGACACTGAGTTTGCGGACTCAAGTGGAATGGACACCGCGATGCCCTGATTCGAAATAAGCCCGAGTATCCCTGCAGTGACTAGAATGCAGGCTTGTCTTGCATCTCCCAAGATGAAAGGATGTCTGAATCCCCTATGGAGACCACAGAGAAAGACGTAGTTCCCCACCTCATCGCGACCGCAGGCCTCACATCCTTTGAAAACTCCAGAGGTACGCGGAGATCAGTGCCTCCAAAGAAGACGATCCCTGACTCCTTGTGAAACTTGATAAGAGTCCCAGGATTGCTGTGGCACATGGAAAGGGACACTTGGTCTCCCGCCTCAGCTGGAGAGGCGTCCCAATTGCCCTGCCAAGCCTCGAGGAAAATCCCGAGTTGCCCCTCGCAACTAGGCAGGAGTCCTGACGTCGCTGAACAAACACGTGTGTGGAAGGGCCATCCCCGTTGTAACTCGAGAATATACCCCAGGTTCCCGCCGCAACTCGAGAAAAACCATGAGACTTCCCCCACGCCGCGAGATGAGGCCCGATTCCCCTGCACTGCGTGCAGAGCAATTCCGTCTTTCACATCACACATGGAAGGAGCCTTGATTTCCTTGATGGCACTCCAGAGAAACCCCAAGAAGACTGTTTCAAGGCTAGAGGGATCCTGAGGTCACTGTAGCAACATGAAAGATCTCCGTGAACCAAAAATCAACTCGAGATGAGAGGTTAGTCACTGGCTTTGACTCCAGAGGAATACCACCTTACCACAAGCACCTCAAGAGGAGGCTTCTCTCAGCTCTAGGTATTTGAGAGGGACCTTGAATTTGCGGCCTCAAGTGGAATGGACACTGCGATGCCCTGACTCGAAATAAGGCCGGATATCCCTGCAGTGACTTGAATGCAGGCTCGTCTTGCATCTCCCAAGACGAAAGGATGTCTGAATCCCCTGTGGAGACCAGAGAGAAAAACCTAGTTCCCCACCTCATCGCGACCGGAGGCCTCACATCCTTTGAAAACTCCAGAGGTACGCGGAGATCAGTGCCTCCAAAGGAGACGATGCCTAACACCTCGTGAAACTTGATAGGAGTCCCAGGATTTCTGTGGCACGTGGAAAGGGACCCTTGGTCTCCCGCCTCAGCTGGAGAGGCGTCCCAATTGCCCTGCCAAGCCTCGAGGAGAATCCCGAGTTGTCCCTCGCAACTAGGCAGGAGTCCTGACATTGCTGAACATACACGTATGTGGAAGGGCCATCCCCATCGTAACTAGAGAATATACCCCAGGTTCCCGCTGCAACTCGAGAAAAACCATGAGACTTCCCCCTCGCCGCAAGATGAGGCCCGATTTCCATGCACTGCGTGCAGAGCAAGTCCGTGTTGCACATCACAGATGAAAGGAGCCTTGATTTCCTTGGTGGCACTCCAGAGAAACCCCAAGAACACTGTTTCAAGGCTAGAGGGATCCTGAGGTCACTGTAGCAACACGAAAGTGCTCCGTGGGCCAAAAGTCAACTCGAGATGAGAGGTAAGTCCCTGGCTTCGACTCCAGAGGAATACGACCTTACGACAAGCACCTCATGTGGAGGCTTCTCTCAGCTCTAGGTATGTGAGAGGGACCCTGAGTTTGCGGCCTCAAGTGGAATGGACATCGCAATGCTCTGACTCGAAATAAGGCCGGATATCCCTGCAGTGACTTGAATGCAGGCTCGGCTTGCATCTCCCAAGATGAAAGGATGTCTGAATCCCCTGTGGAGACCACAGAGAAAGACCTAGTTCCCCACCTCATCGCGACCGGAGGCCTCACATCCTTTGAAAACTCCAGAGGTATGCAAAGATCAGTGCCTCCAAAGGAGACGATGCCTGACTCCTCGTGAAACTTGATAGGAGTCCCAGGATTCCTGTGGCACGTGGAAAAGGACTCTTGTTCTCCTGCCTCAGCTGAAGAGGCGTCCCAATTGCCCTGCCAAGCCTCGAGGAGAATCCCGAGTTGTCCTTCGCAACTAGGCAGGAGTCCTGACGTGGCTGACCAAACACGTGGGTGGAAGGGCCATCCCCATCATAACTCGAGAATATACCCCTGGTTCCCGCCGAAACTCGAGAAAAACAATGAGACTTCCCCTCGCCACAAGATGAGGCCCGATTCCCCTGCACTGCGTGCAGAGCAATTCCGTGTTGCACATCACACATGAAAGGAGCCTTGATTTCCTTGACGGCACTCCAGAGAATCCCCAAGAACACTGTTTCAAGGCTAGAGGGATCCTGAGTCATTGTAGTAACACTAAAGTGCTCCGTCGACTAAAAATCAACTGGAGTTGAGAGGTTAGTCCCTGGCTTCGACTCAAGAGGAATACCACCTTACCACAAGCACCTCAAGAGGAGGCTTCTCTCAGCTCTAGGTATGTGAGAGGGACCCTGTGTTTGCGGCCTCAAGTGGAATGGTCACCGCGATGCCCTGACTCGAAATAAGGCCGGATATCCCTGCAGTGACTTGAAAGCAGGCTCATCTTGCATGCCCCATGACGAAAGGATGTCTGAATTCACTGTGGAGACCACAGAGAAAGACCTAGTTCCCCACCTCATCGCGACCGAAGGCCTCACATCCTTTGAAAACTCCAGAGGTACGCGGAGATCAGTGCCTCCAAAGGAGACGATGCCTGACTCCTCGTGAAACTTGATAGGAGTCCCAGGATTCCTGTGGCACGTGGAAAGGGACCCTTGGTCTCCCGCCTCAGCTGGAGAGGCGTTCCAATTGCCCTGCCAAGCCTCGAGGGGAATCCCGAATTGTCCCTCAGAAATAGGCAGGAGTCCTGACCTCGCTGAACAAACACGTGGGTGGAAGGACCATCCCCGTCGTAACTCGAGAATATACCCCAGGTTCCCGCCGCAACTCGAGAAAAACCATGAGATTTCCCCCTCGCCGCGAGATGAGGCCCGATTCCCCTGCACTGCGTGCAGAGCAATTCCGTGTTGCACATCACACATGAAAGGAGCCTTGATTTACTTGATGGCACTCCAGAGAAACCCCAAGAACACTGTTTCAAGGCTAGAGGGATCCTGAGGTCACTGTAGCAACACGAAAGAGCTCCGTGGACCAAGAATCAACTCGAGATGAGAGGTTAGTCCCTGGCTTCGACTCCAGAGGAATATCACATTACCACAAGCACCTCAAGAGGAGGCTTCTCTCAGCTCTAGGTATGTGACAGGGACGCGGAGTTTGTGGCCTCAAGTGAAATGGACACCGCGATGCCCTGACTCGAAATAAGGCCGGATATCCCTGCAGTGACTTGAATACAGGCTCGTCTTGCATCTCCCAAGACGAAAGGATGTCTGAATCCCCTGTGGAGACCACAGAGAAAGACCTAGTTCCCCACCTCATCGCGACCGGAGGCCTCACATCCTTTGAAAACTCCAGAGGTACGCGGAGATCAGTGCCTCCAAAGGAGACGATGCCTGACTCCTCGTGAAACTTGATAGGAGTCCCAGGATTCCTGTGGCACTTGGAAAGGGACCCTTGGTCTCCCGCCTCAGCTGGAGAGGCGTCCCAATTGCCCTGCCAAGCCTCGAGGAGAATCCCGAGTTGTCCCTCGCAACTAGGCAGGAGTCCTGACGTCGCTGAACAAACACTTGTGTGGAAGGGCCATCCCCGTCGTAACTCGAGAATATACCCCAGGTTCCTGCCACAACTCGAGAAAAACCATGAGACTTCCCCCTCGCCGCGAGATGAGGCCCGATTCCCCTGCACTGCGTGCAGAGCAATGCCGTGTTGCACATCACACATGAAAGGAGCCTTGATTTCCTTGATGGCACTCCAGAGAAACCCCAAGAACACTGTTTCAAGGCAAGAGGGATCCTGAGGTCACTATAGCAACACAAAAGATCTCCGTGGACCAAGAATCAACCCGAGATGAGAGGTTAGTTCTAGGCTTCGACTCCAGAGGAATACCACCTTACCACAAGCACCTCAAGAGGAGGCTTCTCTCAGCTCTAGGTATGTGAGAGGGACCCTGAATTTGCAGCCTCAAGTCGAATGGACACCGCGATGCCCTGACAAGAAATAAAGCCGGATATCCCTGCAGTGACTTGAATGCAGGCTCGTCTTGCATCTCCCAAGACGAAAGGATGTCTGAATCCCCTGTGGAGACCACAGAGAAAGACCTAGTTCCCCACCTCATCGCGACCGGAGGCCTCACATCCTTTGAAAACTCCAGAGGTACGTGGAGATCAGTGCCTCCATAGGAGACGATGCCTGATTCCCCGTCAAACTTGATTGGAGTCCCAGGATTCCTGTGGCACGTGGAAAGGGACCCTTGGTCTCCCACCTCACCTGGAGAGGTGTCCCAATTGCCCTGCCAAGCCTCGAGGAGAATCCCGAGTTGTCCCTCGCAACTAGGCAGGAGTCCTGACGTCGCTGAACAAACACGTGTGTAGAAGGGCCATCCCCGTCGTAACTCGAGAATATAGCCCAGGTTCCCGCCGAACTCGAGAAAAACCATGAGACTTCCCCGTCGCCACGAGATGTGGCCCAATTCCCCTGCACTGCGTGCAGAGCAATTCCGTGTTGCAGATCACACATGAAAGGAGCCTTGATTTCCTTGATGGCACTCCAGAGAAACCCCAAGAACACTGTTTCAACGCTAGAGGGATCCTGAGGTCACTTTAGCAACATGAAAGAGCTCCGTGGACAAAAAATCAACTCGAGATGAGAGGTTAGTCTCTGGCTTCAACTCCAGAGGAATACCACCTTACCACAAGCACTTCAAGAGGAGGCTTCTCTCAGCTCTAGGTATGTGAGAGGGACCCTGAATTTGCAGCCTCAAGTGGAATGGACAGCGCGATGCCCTGACTGGAAAAAAGGCCGGTAATCCCTGCAGTGACTTGAACGCAGGCTCGTCTTGCATCTCCCAAGACGAAAGGATGTCTGAAACCCCTGTGGAGACCACAGAGAATGACCTAGTTCCCCACCTCATCACGACCGGAGGCCTCACATCCTTTGAAAACTCCAGAGGTCCGTGGAGATCAGTGCCTCCATAGGAGACGATGCCTGATTTCCCGTCAAACTTGATTGTAGTCCCAGGATTCCTGTGGCACGTGGAAAGGGACCCTTGGTATCCCACCTCAGCTGGAGAGGCGTCCCAATTGCCCTGCCAAGACTCGAGGAGAATCCCGAGTTGTCCTTCGCAGCTACCAGGAGTCCTGACGTCGGTGAATAAACACGTGTGTGGAAGGGCCATCCCCGTTGTAACTCGAGAATATACCCCAGGTTCCCGCCGCAACTCGAGAAAAACCATGAGACTTCCCCCTCGCTGCGAGATGATGCCCGATTCCCCTGCACTGTGTGCAGAGCAATTCCGTGTTCCACATCACACATGAAAGGAGCCTTGATTTCCTTGATGGCACTCCAGAGAATCCACAAGAACATTGTTTCAAGGCTAGAGGGATCCTGAGGTCACTGTAGCAACACGTAAGAGCTCCGTGGACCAAGAATCAACTCGAAATGAGAGGTTAGTCCCTGGCTTCAACTCCAGAGGAATACCACCTTACCACAAGCACCTGAAGAGGAGGCTTCTCTCAGCTTTAGGTATGAGAGGGACCCTGAGTTTGCGGCCTCAAGTGGAATGGACACCGCGATGCCCTGACTCGAAATAAGGCCGGATATCCCTGCAGTGACTTGAATGCAGGCTCGTCTTGCATCTCCCAAGACGAAAGGATGTCTGAATCCCCTGTGGAGACCACAAAGATAGACCTAGTTCCACACCTCATCGCGACCAGAGGCCTCACATCCTTTGAAAACTCCAGAGGTACGCGAATATCAGTGCCTCCAAAGGAGACGATGCCTGACTCCTCGTGAAACTTGATAGGAGTCCCAGGATTCCTGTGGCATGTGGAAAGGGACCCGTGGTCTCCCACCTCAGCTGGAGAGGCGTCCCAATTGCCCTGTTAAGCCTCGAGGAGAATCCCGAGTTGTCCCTCGCAACTAGGCAGGAGTCCTGACATTGCTGCACAAACACGTGGCTGGAAGAGCCATCACCGTCGTAACTCGAGAATATACCCCAGGTTCCCGCCGCAACTCGAGAAAAACCATGAGACTTCCCCCTCGCAGCGAGATGAGGCCGATTCCCCTGCACTGCGTGCAGAGCAATACCGTGTTGCACATCACACATGAAAGGAGCCCTGATTTCCTTGATGGCACTCCAGAGAAACCCCAAGAACAGTGTTTCAAGGCTAGAGGGATCCTGAGGTCACTGTAGCAACACGAAACTGCTCCGTGGACCAAAAATCAACTCGAGATGAGAGGTTACTCCCTGGCTCCGAATCCAGAGGAATACCACCTTACCACAAGCACCTCAAGAGGAGGCTTCTCTCAGCTCTAGGTATGTGAGAGGGACCCGGAGTTTGGGGCCTCAAGTGGAATGGACACCGCGAAGCCCTGACTCGAAATCAGGCCGGATATCCCTGCAGTGACTTGAATGCAGGCTCGTCTTGCATCTCCCAAGACGAAAGGATGTCTGAATCCCCTGTGGAGACCACAGAGAAAGAACTAGTTCCCCACCTCATCGCGACCGGAGGCCTCACATCCTTTGAAAACTCCAGAGGAACGCGGAGATCAATGCGTCCAAAGGAAATGATGCCTGACTCCTCGTGAAACTTGATAGGAGTCGCAGGATTCCTGTGGCACGTGGAAAGGGACCCTTGGTCTCCCGCCTCAGCTGGAGAGGCCTCCCAATTTCCCTGCCAAGCTTCGAGGAGAATCCCGAGTTGTCCCTCGCAACTAGGCAGGAGTCCTGACGTTGCTGAACAAACACATGTGTCGCAGGGCCATCCCCGTCGTAACTCGAGAATATAGCCCAGGTTCCCGCCGCAACTCGAGAAAAACCATGAGACTTCCCCCTCACCGCGAGATGAGGCCCGATTCCCCTGCACTGCGTGCAGAGCAATTCCGTGTTGCACATCACACATGAAAGGAGCCTTGATTTCCTTGATGGCACTCCGGAGAAACCCCAAGAACACTGTTTCAAGGCTAGAGGGATCCTGAGGTCACTGTAGCAACACGAAAGAGCTCCGTGCACCAAAAACAAACTCGGGATGAGAGGTTAGTCCCTGACTTCGACTCCAGAACAAAACGACCTTACCACAAGCACCTCAAGAGGAGGCTTCTCTCAGCTCTAGGTATGTGAGAGGGACCCTGAGTTTGCGGCCTCAAGTTGAATGGACACCGCGATGCCCTGACTCGAAATAAGGCCGGATATCCCTACAGTGACTTGAATGCAGGCTTGTCTTGAATCTCCCATGACGAAAGGATATCTGAATCCCCTGTGGAGACCACAGAGAAAGACCTAGTTCCCCACCTCATCGCGACCGGAGGCCTCACATCCTTTGAAAACTCCAGAGGTACGCGGAGATCAGTGCCTCCAAAGGAGACGATGCCTGACTCCTCGTGAAACTTGATAGGAGTCCCAGGATTCCTGTGGCACGTGGAAAGGGACCCTTGGTCTCCCGCCTCAGCTGGAGAGGCGTCCCAATTGCCCTGCCAAGCCTCGAGGAGAATCCCGAATTGTCCCTCACAAATAGGCAGGAGTCCTGACGTCGCTGAACAAACACGTGTGTCGAAGGGCCATCCCCGTCGTAACTCGAGAATATACCCCAGGTTCCCGCCGCAACTCGAGAAAAACCATGAGACTTCCCCCTCGCCGCGAGATGAGGCCCGATTCCTCTGCACTGCGTGCAGAGCAATTCCGTGTTGCACATCACACATGAAAGGAGCCCTGATTTCCTTGATGGCACTCCAGAGAAACCCCAAGAACACTGTTTCATCGCTAGAGGGATCCTGAGGTCACTGTAGGTACACGAAAGTGCTCCGTGGTCCAAAAATCAACTCGAGATGAGAGGTTAGTCCCTGGCTTCGACTCCAGAGGAATACCACCTTACCACAAGCACCTCAAGAGGAGGCTTCTCTCAGCTCTAGGTATGTGAGAGGGATCCTGAATTTGCGGCCTCAAGTGGAATGGACACCGCGATGCCCTGACTCGAAATAAGGCCGGATATCCCTGCAGTGACTTGAATACAGGCTCGTCTTGCATCTCCCAAGACGAAAGGATGTCTGAATCCCCTGTGGAGACCACAGAGAAAGACCTAGTTCCCCACCTCATCGCGACCGGAGGCCTCACATCCTTTGAAAACTCCAGAGGTACGCGGAGATCAGTGCCTCCAAAGGAGACGATGCCTGACTCCTCGTGAAACTTGATAGGAGTCCCAGGATTCCTGTGGCACGTGAAAGGGACCCTTGGTCTCCCGCCTCAGCTGGAGAGGCGTCCCAATTGCCCTGCCAAGCCTCGAGGAGAATCCCGAGTTGTCCCTCGCAACTAGGCAGGAGTCTTGACGTCGCTGAACAAACACGTGTGTGGAAGGGCCATCCCCGTCGTAACTCGAGAATATACCCCAGGTTCCCGCCACAACTCGAGAAAAACCATGAGACTTCCCCCTCGCCGCGAGATGAGGCCCGATTCCCCTGCACTGCGTGCAGAGCAATGCCGTGTTGCACATCACACATGAAAGGAGCCTTGATTTCCTTGATGGCACTCCAAATAAACCCCAAGAACACTGTTTCAAGGCAAGAGGGATCCTGAGGTCACTATAGCAACACAAAAGAGCTCCGTGGACCAAGAATCAACTCGAGATGAGAGGTTAGTCCCTGGCTTCGACTCCAGAGGAATACCACCTTACCACAAGCACCTCAAGAGGAGGCTTCTCTCAGCTCTAGGTATGTGAGAGCGACCCTGAGTTTGCGGCCTCAAGTGGAATGGTCACCGCGATGCCCTGACTCGAAATAAGGCCGGATATCCCTGCAGTGACTTGAATGCAGGCTCGGCTTGCATCTCCCAAGACGAAAGGATGTGTGAATCCCCTGTGGAGACCACAGAGAAAGACCAAGTTCCCACCTCATTACGACCGGAGGCCTCACATCCTTTGAAAACTCCAGAGGTACGCGGAGATCAGTGCCTCCAAAGGAGACGATGCCTGACTCCTCGTGAAACTTGATAGGTGTCCCAGGATTCCTGTGGCACGTGGAAAGGGACCCTTGGTCTCCCGCCTCAGCTGGAGAGGCGTCCCAATTGCCCTGCCAAGCCTCGAGGAGCATCCCGAGTTGTCCGTCGCAACTAGGCAGAAGTCCTGACGTCGCTGAACAAACACATGGGTGGAGGGGCCATCCCCGTTGTAACTCGAGAATATACCACACGTTCAAGCTGCAATTCGAAAAAAACCATGAGACTTCCCCCTCGCCGCGAGATGAGGCCCGATTCCCAAGCACTGCGTGCAGAGCAATTCCGTGTTGCACATCACACATGGAAGGAGCCTTGATTTCCTTGATGGCACTCCAGAGAAACCCCAAGAACACTGTTTCAAGGCTAGAGGGATCCGGAGGTCACTGTAGCATCATGAAAGAGCTCAGTGGGCCAAAAATCAACTCGAGATGAGAGGTTAGTCCCTGGCTTCGACTCCAGAGGAATACCACCTTACCACAAGCACCTCAAGAGGAGGCTTCTCTCAGCTCTAGGTATGTGACAGGGACGCGGAGTTTGTGGCCTCAAGTGAAATGGACACCGCGATGCCCTGACCCGAAATAAGGCCGGATATCCCTGCAGTGACTTGAATACAGGCTCGTCTTGCATCTCCCAAGACGAAAGGATGTCTGAATCCCCTGTGGAGACCACAGAGAAAGACCTAGTTCCCCACCTCATCGCGACCGGAGGCCTCACATCCTTTGAAAACTCCAGACGTACGTGGAGATCAGTGCCTCCAAAGGAGACGATGCCTGACTCCTCGTGAAACTTGATAGGAGTCCCAGGATTCCTGTGGCACGTGGAAAGGGACCCTTGGTTTCCCGCCTCAGCTGGAGAGGCGTCCCAATTGCCCTGTCAAGCCTCGAGGCGAATCCCGAGTTGTCCCTCGCAACTAGGCAGGAGTCGGGACGTTGCTGAACAAACACGTGTGTGGAAGGGCCATCCCCGTCGTAACGAGAATATACCCCAGGTTCCCGCCGCAACTCGAGAAAAACCATGAGACTTCCCCCTCTCGGGGAGATGAGGCCCGATTCCCCTGCACTGCGTGCAGAGCAATTCCGTGTTGCACATCACAAATGAAAGGAGCCTTGATTTCCTTGATGGGACTCCAGAGAATTCCCAAGAACACTGTTTCAATGCTAGAGGGATCATGAGGTCACTGTAGCAACACGAAAGAGCTCCGTGGACCAAAAATCAACTCGAGATGAGAGGTTAGTTCTAGGCTTCGACTCCAGAGGAATACCACCTTACCACAAGCACCTCAAGAGGAGGCTTCTCTCAGCTCTAGGTATGTGAGAGGGACCCTGAATTTGCAGCCTCAAGTGGAATGGACACCGCGATGCCCTGACAGGAAATAAAGCCGGATATCCCTGCAGTGACTTGAATGCAGGCTCGTCTTGCATCTCCCAAGACGAAAGGATGTCTGAATCCCCTGTGGAGACCACAGAGAAAGAACTAGTTCCCCACCTCACCGCGACCGGAGGCCTCACATCCTTTGAAAACTCCAGAGGTACGTGGAGATCAGTGCCTCCATAGGAGACGATGCCTGATTCCCCGTCAAACTTGATTGGAGTCCCAGGATTCCTGTGGCACGTGGAAAGGGACCCTTGGTCTCCCACCTCACCTGGAGAGGTGTCCCAATTGCCCTGCCAAGCCTCGAGGAGAATCCCGAGTTGTCCCTCGCAACTAGGCAGGAGTCCTGACGTCGCTGAACAAACACGTGTGTGGAAGGGCCATCCCCGTCGTAACTCGAGAATATAGCCCAGGTTCCCGCCGAACTCGAGAAAAACCATGAGACTTCCCCGTCGCCACGAGATGAGGCCCAATTCCCCTGCACTGCGTGCAGAGCAATTCCGTGTTGCAGATCACACATGAAAGGAGCCTTGATTTCCTTGATGGCACTCCAGAGAAACCCCAAGAACACTGTTTCAACGCTAGAGGGATCCTGAGGTCACTTTAGCAACATGAAAGAGCTCCGTGGACAAAAAATCAACTCGAGATGAGAGGTTAGTCCCTGGCTTCGACTCCAGAGGAATACCACCTTACCACAAGCACTTCAAGAGGAGGCTTCTCTCAGCTCTAGGTATGTGAGAGGGACCCTGAATTTGCAGCCTCAAGTGGAATGGACAGCGCGATACCCTGACTGGAAAAAAGGCCGGTAATCCCTGCAGTGACTTGAACGCAGGCTCGTCTTGCATCTCCCAAGACGAAAGGATGTCTGAATCCCCTGTGGAGACCACAGAGAATGACCTAGTTCCCCACCTCATCACGACCGGAGGCCTCACATCCTTTGAAAACTCCAGAGGTCCGTGGAGATCAGTGCCTCCATAGGAGACGATGCCTGATTTCCCGTCAAACTTGATTGGAGTCCCAGGATTCCTGTGGCACGTGGAAAGGGACCCTTGGTATCCCACCTCAGCTGGAGAGGCGTCCCAATTGCCCTGCCAAGACTCGAGGAGAATCCCGAGTTGTCCTTCGCAGCTACCAGGAGTCCTGACGTCGCTGAATAAACACGTGTGTGGAAGGGCCATCCCCGTTGTAACTCGAGAATATACCCCAGGTTCCCGCCGCAACTCGAGAAAAACCATGAGATTTCCCCCTCGCCACGAGATGAGGGCCGTTTCCCCTGCACTGTGTGCAGAGCAATTCCGTGTTGCACATCACACATGAAAGGAGCCTTGATTTCCTTGATGGCACTCCAGAGAATCCACAAGAACACTGTTTCAAGGCTAGAGGGATCCTGAGGTCACTGTAGCAACACGTAAGAGCGCCGTGGACCAAGAATCAACTCGAAATGAGAGGTTAGTCCCTGGCTTCAACTCCAGAGGAATACCACCTTACCACAAGCACCTGAAGAGGAGGCTTCTCTCAGCTTTAGGTATGAGAGGGACCCTGAGTTTGCGGCCTCAAGTGGAATGGACACCGCGATGCCCTGACTCGAAATAAGGCCGGATATCCCTGCAGTGACTTGAATGCAGGCTCGTCTTGCATCTCCCAAGACGAAAGGATGTCTGAATCCCCTGTGGAGACCACAAAGATAGACCTAGTTCCACACCTCATCGCGACCAGAGGCCTCACATCCTTTGAAAACTCCAGAGGTACGCGGAGATCAGTGCCTCCAAAGGAGACGATGCCTGACTCCTCGTGAATCTTGATAGGAGTCCCAGGATTCCTGTGGCATGTGGAAAGGGACCCGTGGTCTCCCACCTCAGCTGGAGAGGCGTCCCAATTGCCCTGTCAAGCCTCGAGGAGAATCCCGAGTTGTCCCTTGCAAATAGGCAGGAGTCCTGACATTGCTGAACAAACACGTGGGTGGAAGAGCCATCACCGTCGTAACTCAAGAATATACCCCAGGTTCCCGCCGCAACTCGAGAAAAACCATGAGATTTCCCCCTCGCAGCGAGATGAGGCCGATTCCCCTGCACTGCGTGCAGAGCAATTCCGTGTTGCACATCACACATGAAAGGAGCCCTGATTTCCTTGATGGCACTCCAGAGAAACCCCAAGAACACTCTTTCAAGGCTAGAGGGATCCTGAGGTCACTGTAGCAACACGAAAGTGCTCGGTGGACCAAAAATCAACTCGAGATTAGAGGTTACTCCCTGGCTTCGAATCCAGAGGAATACCACCTTACCACAAGCACCTCAAGAGGAGGCTTCTCTCAGCTCTAGGTATGTGAGAGGGACCCGGAGTTTCGGGCCTCAAGTGGAATGGACACCGCGAAGCCCTGACTCGAAATCAGGCCGGATATCCCTGCAGTGACTTGAATGCAGGCTCGTCTTGCATCTCCCAAGACGAAAGGATGTCTGAATCCCCTGTGGAGACCACAGAGAAAGAACTAGTTCCCCACGTCATCGCGACCGGAGGCCTCACATGCTTTGAAAACTCCAGAGGAACGCGGAGATCAATGCGTCCAAAGGAAATGATGCCTGACTCCTCGTGAAACTTGATAGGAGTCGCAGGATTCCTGTGGCACGTGGAAAGGGACCCTTGGTCTCCCGCCTCAGCTGGAGAGGCGTCCCAATTTCCCTGCCAAGCTTCGAGGAGAATCCCGAGTTGTCCCTCGCAACTAGGCAGGAGTCCTGACGTTGCTGAACAAACACATGTGTCGCAGGGACATCCCCGTCGTAACTCGCGAATATAGCCCAGGTTCCCGCCGCAACTCGAGAAAAACCATGAGACTTCCCCCTCACCGCGAGATGAGGCCCGATTCCCCTGCACTGCGTGCAGAGCAATTCCGTGTTGCACATCACACATGAAAGGAGCCTTGATTTCCTTGATGGCACTCCGGAGAAACCCAAAGAACACTGTTTCAAGGCTAGAGGGATCCTGAGGTCACTGTAGCAACACGAAAGAGCTCCGTGCACCAAAAACAAACTCGGGATGAGAGGTTAGTCCCTGACTTCGACTCCAGAACGAAACGACCTTACCACAAGCACCTCAAGAGGAGGCTTCTCTCAGCTCTACGTATGTGAGAGGGACCCTGAGTTTGCGGCCTCAAGTTGAATGGACACCGCGATGCCCTGACTCGAAATAAGGCCGGATATCCCTGCAGTGACTTGAATGCAGGCTTGTCTTGAATCTCCCATGACGAAAGGATATCTGAATCCCCTGTGGAGACCACAGAGAAAGACCTAGTTCCCCACCTCATCGCGACCGGAGGCCTCACATCCTTTGAAAACTCCAGAGGTACGCGGAGATCAGTGCCTCTAAAGGAGACGATGCCTGACTCCTCGTGAAACTTGATAGGAGTCCCAGGATTCCTGTGGCATGTGGAAAGGGACCCTTGGTCTCCCGCCTCAGCTGGAGAGGCGTCCCAATTGCCCTGCCAAGCCTCGAGGAGAATCCCGAATTGTCCCTCACATATAGGCAGGAGTCCTGACGTCGCTGAACAAACACGTGTGTGGAAGGGCCATCCCCGTCGTAACTCGAGAATATACCCCAGGTTCCCGCCGCAACTCGAGAAAAACCTTGAGACTTCCCCCTCGCCGCGAGATGAGGCCCGATTCCTCTGCACTGCGTGCAGAGCAATTCCTTGTTGCACATCACACATGAAAGGAGCGTTGATTTCCTTGATGGCACTCCAGAGAAACCCCAAGAACACTGTTTCATCGCTAGAGGGATCCTGAGGTCATTGTAGCAACACGAAAGAGCTCCGTGGACCAAAAATCAACTCGAGATGAGAGGTTAGTCCCTGGCTTCGACTCCAGAGGAATACCACCTTACCACAAGCACCTCAAGAGGAGGCTTCTCTCAGCTCTAGGTATGTGAGAGGGACACTGAATTTGCGGCCTCAAGTGGAATGGACACCACGATGCCCTGACTCAAAAAAAGGCCGGATATCCCTGCAGTGACTTGAATGCAAGCTCGTCTTGCAACTCCCAAGATGAAAGGTTGTCTGAATCCCCTGTGGAGACCACAGAGAAAGACCTAGTTTCCCACCTCATTATGACCGGAGGCCTCACATCCTTTGAAAACTCCAGAGGTATGCGGAGATCAGTGCCTCCAAAGGAGACGATGCCTGAATCATCGTGAAACTTGATAGGAGTCCCAGGATTCCTGTGGCACGTGGAAAGGGACTCTTGTTCCCCCGCCTCAGCTGGAGAGGCGTCCCAATTGCCCTGCCAAGCCTCGACGAGAATCCCGAGTTGTCCCTCGCAACTAGGCAGGAGTCCTGACGTCGCTGAACAAACACGTGTGTGGAAGGGCCATCCCCGTCGGAACTCAAGAATATACACCAGGTACCCGCCGCAAATCGAGAAAAACCATGAGACTTCCCCCTCGCCGCGAGATGAGGCCCGATTCCCCTGCACTGCGTGCAGAGCAATTCCGTGTTGCACATTACACATGAAAGGAGCCTTGATTTCCTTGATGGCACTCCAGAGAAACCCCAAGAACACTGTTTCAAGGCTAGAGGGTTCCTGAGGTCACTGTAGCAACACGAAAGAGCTCCGTGGACACAAATCAATTCGAGATGAGAGGTTAGTCCCTGGCTTTGACTCCAGAGGAATACCACCTTACCACAAGCACCTCAAGAGGAGGCTTCTCTCAGCTCTAGGTATGTGAGAGGGACCCTGAGTTTGCGGCCTCAAGTGCAATGGACACCGCGATGCCCTGACTCGAAATAAGGCCGAATATCCCTGCAGTGACTTGAATGCAGGCTCGTCTTGCATCTCCCAAGACGAAAGGATGTCTGAATCCCCTGTGGAGACCACAGAGAAAGACCTAGTTCCCCACCTCATCGCGACCGGAGGCCTCACATCCTTTGAAAACTCCAGAGGTACGCGGAGATCAGTGCCTCCAAAGGAGACGATGCCTGACTCCTCGTGAAACTTGATAGGAGTCCCAGGATTCCTGTGGCACGTGGAAAGGGACCCTTGGTCTCCCGCCTCAGCTGGAGAGGCGTCCCAATTGCCCTGCCAAGCCTCGACGAGAATCCCGAGTTGTCCCTCGCAACTAGGCAGAAGTCCTGACGTCGCTGAACAAACACATGGGTGGAGGGGCCATCCCCGTTGTAACTCGAGAATATACCACACGTTCAAGCTGCAATTCGAAAAAAACCATGAGACTTCCCCCTCGCCGCGAGATGAGGCCCGATTCCCATGCACTGCGTGCAGAGCAATTCCGTGTTGCACATCACACATGAAAGGAGCCTTGATTTCCTTGATGGCACTCCAGAAAATCCCCAAGAACACTGTTTCAAGGCTAGAGGGATCCTGAGGTCACTGTAGCATCATGAAAGAGCTCCGTGGGCCAAAAATCAACTCGAGATGAGAGGTTAGTCCCTGGCTTCGACTCCAGAGGAATACCACCTTACCACAAGCACCTCAAGAGGAGGCTTCTCTCAGCTCTAGGTATGTGAGAGGGACCCTGAGTTTGCGGCCTCAAGTGGAATGGACACCGCGATGCCCTGACTCGAAATAAGGACGGATATCCCTGGAGTGACTTGAATGCAGGCTCGTCTTGCGTCTCCCAAGACAAAAGGGTGTGTGAATCCCCTGTGGAGACCACAGAGAAAGACCTAGTTCCCCACCTCATAGCGAGTGGAGGCCTCACATCCTTTGAAAACTCCAGAGGGATGCGGAGATCAGTGCCTCCAACGGAGATGATGCATGACTCCTCGTGAAACTTGATAGGAGTCCCAGGATTCCTGTGGCACGTGGAAACGGACCCTTGGTCTCCCGCCTCAGCTGGAGAGGCATCCCAATTGCCCTGCCAAGCCTCGAGGAGAATCCCGAGTTGTCCCTCGCAACTAGGCAGGAGTCCTGATGTCGCTGAACAAACACGTGTGTGGAAGGGCCATCCCCGTCGTAACTCGAGAATATACCCCAGGTTCCCGCCGCAACTCGAGAAAAACCATGAGATTTCCCCCTCGCCGCGAGATGAGGCCCGATTCCCCTGCACTGCGTGCAGAGCAATTCCGTGTTGCACATCACACATGAAAGGAGCCTTGATTTACTTGATGGCACTCCAGAGAAACCCCAAGAACACTGTTTCAAGGCTAGAGGGATCCTGAGGTCACTGTAGCAACACGAAAGAGCTCCGTGGACCAAGAATCAACTCGAGATGAGAGGTTAGTCCCTGTCTTCGACTCCAGAGGAATATCACCTTACCACAAGCACCTCAAGAGGAGGCTTCTCTCAGCTCTAGGTATGTGACAGGGACGCGGAGTTTGTGGCCTCAAGTGAAATGGACACCGTGATGCCCTGACTCGAAATAAGGCCGGATATCCCTGCAGTGACTTGAATACAGGCTCGTCTTGCATCTCCCAAGACGAAAGGATGTCTGAATCCCCTGTGGAGACCACAGAGAAAGACCTAGTTCCCCACCTCATCGCGACCGGAGGCCTCACATCCTTTGAAAACTCCAGACGTACGCGGAGATCAGTGCCTCCAAAGGAGACGATGCCTGACTCCTCGTGAAACTTGATAGGAGTCCCAGGATTACTGTGGCACGTGGAAAGGGACCCTGGGTCTCCCGCCTCAGCTGGAGAGGCGTCCCAATTGCCCTGCCAAGCCTCGAGGAGAATCCCGAGTTGTCCCTCGCAACTAGACAGGAGTCCTGACGTCGCTGAACAAACACGAGGGTGGAAGGGCCATCCCCGTCGTAACTCGAGAATATACACCAGGTTCCCGCCGCAACTCGAGAAAAACCATGAGACTTCCCCCTCACCGCGAGATGAGGCCCGATTCCCCTGCACTGCGTGCAGAGCAATTCCGTGTTGCACATCACACATGAAAGGAGCCTTGATTTACTTGATGGCACTCCAGAGAAACCCCAAGAACACTGTTTCAAGGAGAGAGAGATCCTGAGGTCACGGTAGCAACACGAAAGAGCTCCGTGGACCAAGAATCAACTGGAGATGAGAGGTTAGTCCCTGGCTTCGACTCCAGAGGAATAGCACCTTACCACAAGCACCTCAAGAGGAGGCTTCTCTCAGCTCTAGGTATGTGAGAGGGACCCTGAGTTTGCGGCCTCAAGTGGAATGGACACCGCGATGCCCTGACTCGAAATAAGGCCGGATATCCCTGCAGTGACTTGAAAGCAGGCTCATCTTGCATGCCCCATGACGAAAGGATGACTGAATCCCCTGTGGAGACCACAGAGAAAGACCTAGTTCCCCACCCCATCGCGACCGGAATCCTCACATCCTTTGGCAACTCCAGAGGTACACAGAGATCACTGCCTCCAAAGGAGACGATGCCTGACTCCTCGTGAAATTTCATAGGAGTACCAGGATTCCTGTGGTTCATGGAAAGGGACACTTGGTCTACCGCTTCAGCTGGAGAGGAGTCCCAATTGACCTGCCAAGCCTCGAGGAGAATCCCGAGTTGTCCCTCGCAACTAGGCAGGAGTCCTTACGTCGCTGAACAAACACTTGGGTGGAAGGGCCATCCCCGTCGTAACTCGAGAATATACCCCAGGCTCCCGCCGCAACTCGAGAAAAACCTTGAGACTTCCCCCTCTCGGGGAGATGAGGCCCGATTCCCCTGCACTGCGTGCAGAGCAATTCTGGGTTGCACATCACACATGAAAGGAGCCTTGATTTCCTTGATGGCACTCCAGAGAAAACCCAAGAACACTGTTTCAAGGCTAGAGGGATCCTGAGGTCACTGTAGCCACACGAAAGAGCTCCGTGGACCAAAAATCAACTCGAGATGAGAGGTTATTCCCTGGCTTCGAGTCCAGAGGAAAACCACCTTACCACAAGCACCTCAAGATTAGGCTTCTCTCAGCTCCAGGTATGTGAGAGGGACCCTGAGTTTGCGGCCTCAAGTGGAATGGACACCGCGAAGCCCTGACTCGAAATAAGGCCGAGTATCCCTGCAGTGACTTGAATGCAGGCTCGTCTTGCATCTCCCAAGACGAAAGGATGTCTGAATCGCCTGTGGAGACCACAGAGAAAGACCTAGTTCCCCACCTCATCGCGACCGGAGGCCTCACATCCTTTGAAAACTCCAGAGGTACGCAGAGATCAGTGCCTCCAAAGGAGACGATGCCTGACTCCTTGTGAAAATTGATCGGAGTTCCAGGATTCCTGTGGCACGTGGAAAGGGACCCTTGGTCTCCCGCCTCAGCTGGAGAGGCGTCCCAATTGCCCTGCCAAGCCTCGAGGAGAATGCCGAGTTGTCCCTCGCAACTAGGCAGGAGTCTTGATGTCGCTGAACAAACACGTGTATGGAAGGGCCATCCCCGTCGTAACTCGAGAATATACCCCAGGTTCCCGCCGCAACTCGAGAAAAACCTTGAGACTTCCCCCTCGCCGCGAGATGATGCCCGATTCCCCTGCACTGTGTGCAGAGCAAGTCCGAGTTGCACATCACCAATGAAAGGATCCTTGATTTCCTTGATGGCACTCCAGAGAATACCGTAGAACACTGTTTCAAGGCTAGAGCGATCCTGAGGTCACTGTAGCAACATGAAAGAGCTCCGTGGACCAAGAATCAACTCGAGATGAGGGGTTTGTCCCTGGCATCGAGTCCAGAGGAATACCACCTTACCACAAGCACCTCAAGAGGAGGCTTCTCTCAGCTCTTGGTATGTGAGAGGGACCCTGAGTTTGCGGCCTCAAGTGGAATGGACACCGCGATGCCCTGACTCGAAATAGGGCCGGATATCCCTGCAGTGACTTGAATGCAGGCTCGTCTTGCATCTCCCAAGACGAAAGGATGTCTGAATCCCCTGTGGAGACCACAGAGAAAGACCAAGTTCCCACCTCATTGCGACCGGAGGTCTCACATCCTTTGAAAACTCCAGAGGTACACGGATATCAGTGCCTCCAAAGGAGACGATGCCTGACTGCTCCTGAAACTTTATAGGAGTCCCAGGATTCCTGTGGCACGTGGAAAGGGACCCTTGGTCTCCTGACTCAGCTGGAGAGGCGTCCCAATTACACTGCCAAGCCTCGAGGAGAATCCCGAGTTGTCCCTTGCAACTAGGCAGGAGTCCTGACGTCGCTGAACAAACACGTGTGTTGAAGAGCCATCACCGTCGTAACTCGAGAATATACCCCAGGTTCCCGCCGCAACTCGAGAAAAACCATGAGACTTCCCCCTCGCCGCGAGATGAGGCCCGATTCCCTGCACTGCGTGCAGAGCAATGCCGTGTTGCACATCACACAGGAAAGGAGCCTTGATTTCCTTGATGGCACTCCAGAGAAACCCCAAGAACACTGTTTCAAGGCTAGTGGGATCTTGAGGTCACTGTAGCAACACAAAAGAGCTCCGTGGAACAAATATCAACTCGAGATGAGAGGTTAGTCCCTGGCTTCGACTCCAGAGGAATACCACCTTACCACAAGCACCTCAAGAGGAGGCTTCTCTCAGCTCTAGGTATGTGAGAAGGACCCTGAGTTTGCGGCCTCAAGTGGAATGGACACCGCGATGCCCTGACTCGAAATAAGGCTGGATATCCCTGCAGTGACTTGAATGCAGGTTCGTCGTGCATCTCCCAAGACGAAAGGATGTCTGAATCCCCTGTGGAGACCACAGAGAAAGACCTAGTTCCCCACCTCATCGCGACCGGAGGCCTCACATCCTTTAAAAACTCCAGACGTACGCGGAGATCAGTGCCTCCAAAGGAGACGATGCCTGACTCCTCGTGAAAATTGATAGGAGTCCCAGGATTCCTGTGGTACGTGGAAAGGGACCCTTGGTCTCCCGCCTCAGCTGGAGAGGCGTCCCAATTGCCCTGCCAAGCCTCGAGGAGAATCCCGAGTTGTCCCTCGCAGCTACGCAGGACTCCTGACGACGCTGAACAAACACGTGTGTGGCAGGGCCAACCCTGTCGTAACTCGAGAATATACCCCAGGTTCCCGCCGCAACTCGAGAAAAACCATGAGACTTCCCCCTCGCCGCGAGATGAGGCCCGATTCCCCTGCACTGCGTGCAGAGCAATTCCGTGTTGCACATCACACATGAAAGGAGCCTTGATTTCCTTGATGGCACTCCAGAGAAACCCCAAGAACACTGTTTCAAGGCTAGAGGGATCCTGAGGTCACTGCAGCAACATGAAAGAGCTCCGTGGACCAAGAATCAACTCGAGATGAGAGGTTAGTCCCTGGCATCGACTCCAGAGAAATACCACCTTACCACAAGCACCTCAAGAGGAGGCTTCTCTCAGCTCTAGGTATGTGACAGGGACGCAGAGTTTGTGGCCTCAAGTGAAATGGACACCGCGATGCCCTGACTCGAAATAAGGCCGGATATCCCTGCAGTTACTTGAATACAGGCTCGTCTTGCATCTCCCAAGACGAAAGGATGTCTGAATCCCCTGTGGAGACCACAGAGAAAGACCTAGTTCCCCACCTCATCGCGACCGGAGGCCTCACATCCTTTGAAAACTCCAGAGGTACGCGGAGATCAGTGCCTCCAAAGCAGACGATGCCTGACTCTTCGTGAAACTAGATAGGAGTCCCAGGATTCCTGTGGCACGTGGAAAGGGACCCTTGGTCTCCCGCCTCAGCTGGAGAGGCGTCCCAATTGCCCTGCCAAGCCTCGAGGAGAATCCCGAGTTGTCCCTCGCAAGTAGGTAGGAGTCCTGACGTCGCTGAACAAACACGTGGGTGGAAGGGCCATCCCCGTCGTAACTCGGGAATATACCCCAGGTTCCCGCCGCAACTCGAGAAAAACCATGAGACTTCCCCCTCGCCGCGAGATGAGGCCCGATTCCCCTGCACTGTGTGCAGAGCAATTCCGTGTTGCACCTCACACATGCAAGGAGCCTTGATTTCCTTGATGTCAATCCAGAGAAAACCCAAGAACACTGTTTCAAGGCTAGAGGGATCCTGAGGTCACTGTAGCAACACGAAAGAGCTCCGTGGACCAAAAATCAACTCGAGATGAGAGGTTAGTCCCTGGCTTCGACTCCAGAGGAATACCACCTTACCACAAGCACCTCAAGAGGAGGCTTCTCTCAGCTCTAGGTATGTGAGAGGGACCCTGAGTTTGCGGCCTCAAGTGGAATGGACACCGCAATGCTCTGACTCGAAATAAGGCCGGATATCCCTGCAGTGATTTGAATGCAGGCTTGTCTTCCATCTCCCAAGATGAAAGGATGTCTGAGTCCCCTGTGGAGACCACAGAGAAAGACCTAGTTCCCCACCTCATCGCGACCGGAGGCCTCACATCCTTTGAAAACTCCAGAGGTACGCGGAGATCAGTGCCTCCAAAGGAGACGATGCCTAACTCCTCGTGAAACTTGATACGAGTCCCAGGATTCCTGTGGCACGTGGAAAGGGACCCTTGGTCTCCTGACTCAGCTGGAGAGGCGTCCCAATTGCCCTGCCAAGCCTCGAGGAGAATCCCGAGTTGTCCCTCGCAACTAGGCAGGAGTCCTGACGTCGCTGAACAAACACGTGTGTGGAAGGGTCATCCCCGTCGTAACTCGAAAATATAACCCAGGTTCCCGCCGCAACTCGAGGAAAACCATGAGACTTCCCCCTCGCCGCGAGATGAGGCCCGATTCCCCTGCACTGCATACAGAGCAAGTCCGTGTTGCACATCACACGTGAAAGGAGCCTTGATTTTCCTGATGGCACTCGAGAGAAAACCCAAGAACAGTGTTTCAAGGCTAGAGGGATCCTGAGGACACTGTAGCAACAAGAAAGAGCTCCATGGACCAAAAATCAACTCGAGATGAGAGGTTAGTCCCTGGCTTCGACTCCAGAGGAATACCACCTTACCACAAGCACCTCAAGAAGAGGCTTCTCTCAGATTTAGGTATGTGAGAGGGACCCTGAGTTTGTGGCCTCAAGTGGAATGGACACCGCGATGCCCTGACTCGAAATAAGGCCGGATATCCCTGCAGTGACTTGAATGCAGGCTCGTCTTGCATCTCCCAAGACGAAAGGATGTCTGAATCCCCTGTGGAGACCACAGAGAAAGACCTAGTTCCCCACCTCATCGCGACCGGAGGCCTCACATCCTTTGAAAACTCCAGAGGTACGCGAATATCAGTGTTTCCAAAGGAGAAGATGCCTGACTCCTCGTGAAACTTGATAGGAGTCCCAGGATTCCTGTGGCACGTGTAAAGGGACCCTTGGTCTCCCGCCTCAGCTGGAGAGTCGTCCCAATTGCCCTGCCAAATCTCGAGGAGAATCCCGAGTTGTCCCTCGCAACTAGGCAGGAGTCCTGGCGTCGCAGAACAAACACATGGGTCGAAGGGCCAACCCGTCGAAACTCGAGAATATACCCCAGGTTCCCGCCGCAACTCGAGAAAAACCATGAGACTTCCCCCTCACGGCGAGATGAGGCCCGATTACCCTGCACTGCATGCACAGCAGTTCCGTGTTGCACATCACACATGAAAGGAGCCTTGATTTCCTTGATGGCACTCCAGAGAAACCCCAAGAACACTGTTTCAAGGCTAGAGGGATCCTGAGGTCACTGTAGCAACACGAAAGAGCTCCGTGGACCAAAAATCAACTCGAGATGAGAGGTTAGTCCCTGGCTTCGACTCCAGAGGAATACCACCTTACCACAAGCACCTCAAGAGGAGGCTTCTCTCAGCTATAGGTATGTGGGAGGGACCCTGAGTATGCGGCCTCAAGTGGAATGGACACCGCGATGCCCTGACTCGACATAAGGCCGGATATCCCTGCAGTGACTTTAATGCAGGCTTGTCTTCCATCTCCCAAGACGAAAGGATGTCTGAGTCCCCTGTGGAGAGCAGAGACAAAGACCTATTTCCCCACCACATCGCGACCGGAGGCCTCACATCTTTTGAAAACTCCAGAGGGACGTGGAGATCAGTGCCTCCAAAGGAGACGATGCCTGACTCCTCGTGAAACTTGATAGGAGTCCCAGGATTCCTGTGGCACGTGGAAAGGGACCCTTGGTCTCCCGCCTCAGCTGGAGAGGCATCCCAATTGCCCTGCCAAGCCTCGAGTAGAATCCCGAGTTGTTCCTCGCAACTAGGCAGGAGTCCTGACGTCGCTGAACAAACACGTGTGCGGAAGTGCCATCCCCGTCGTAACTTGAGAATATACCCCAGGATCCCGCCGCAACTCGAGAAAAACCATGAGACTTCCCCCTCGCCGCGAGATGAGGCCCAATTCCCCTGCACTGCGTGCAGAGCAATTCCTTGTTGCACATCACACATGAAAGGAGCCTTGCTTTCCTTGATGGCACTCCAGAGAAACAACAAGAACACTGTTTCAAGGCTCGAGGGATCCTGACGTCACTGTAGCAACACGAAAGAGCTCCGTGGACCAAAAATCAACTCGAGATGAGAGGTTAGTCCCTGGCTTCGACTCCAGAGGAATACCACCTTACCACAAGCACCTCAAGAGGAGGCTTCTCTCAGCTCTAGGTATGTGAAAGGGACCCTGAGTTTGCGGCCTCAAGTGGAATGGACACCGCGATGCCCTGACTGGAAATAAGTTCGGATACCCCTGCAGTGACTTGAATGCAGGCTCGCCTTGCATCTCCCAAGACGAAAGAATGTCTGAATCCCCTGTGGAGACCACAGAGAAAGACCTAGTTCCCCTCCTCATCGCGACCAGAGGCCTCACATCCTTTGAAAACTCCAGAGGTACGCGAATATCAGTGCCTCCAAAGAAGACGATGCCTGACTCCTCGTGAAACTTGATAGGAGTCCCAGGATTCCTGTAGCACGTGGAAAGAGGCCCTTGCTCTCCCGCCTCAGTTGGAGAGACTTTCCATTGCCCTGCCAAGCCTCGAGGAGAATCCCAAGTTGTCCCTCGCAACTAGGCAGGAGTCCTGACGTCGCTGAACAAACACGTGGGTGGAAGGGCCATCCCCGTCGTAACTCGAGAATATACCCCAGGTTCCCGCCGCAACTCGAGAAAAACCATGAGACTTCCCCCTCGCCGCGAGATGAGGCCCGATTCCCCTGCACTGCGTGCAGAGCAATTCCGTGTTGCACATCACACATGAAAGGAGCCTTGATTTCCTTGATGGCACTCGAGAGAAACCCCAAGAACACTGTTTCAAGGCTAGAGGGATTCTGAGGTCACTGTAGCAACACGAAAGAGCTCCGTGGACCAAAAATCAACTCGAGATGAGAGGTTAGTCCCTTGCTTCGACTCCAGAGGAATACCACCTTACTACAAGCACTTCAAGAAGAGGCTTCTCTCAGATCTAGGTATGTGAGAGGGACCCTGAGTGTGGGGCCTCAAGTGGAATGGACACCGCGATGCCCTGACTCGAAATAAGGCCGGATATCCCTGCAGTGACTTCAATGCAGGCTCGTCTTGCATCCCCCATGACGAAAGGATGTCTGAATCCCCTGTGGAGACCACAGAGAAAGACCTAGTTCCCCACCTCATCAGGACCGCAGGCCTCACATCTTTTGAAAACTCCAGAGGTACGCAGAGATCAGTGCCTCCAAAGGAGATGATGCCTGACTCCTCGTGAAATTTCATAGGAGTACCAGGATTCCTGCGGTACATGGAAAGGGACCCTTGGTCTCCCGCCTAAGCTGGAGAGCCGTCCCAATTGCCCTGCCAAGCCTCGAAGAGAATCCCGAGTTGTCCCTCTCAATTAGGCAGGAGTCCTGACGTCTCTGAACAAACACGTGTGTGGAAGGGTCATCCCCGTCGTAACTCTAGAATATACCCCAGGTTCCCGCCGCAACTCGAGAAAAACCATGAGACTTCCCCCTCGCCACGAGATGAGGCCCGATTCCACTGCACTGCGTGCAGAGCAATTCCGTGTTGCACATCACACATGAAAGGAGCCTTGATTTCCTTGATGGCACTCCAGAGAAACCCCAAGAACACTGTTTCAAGGCTACAGGGATCCTGAGGTCACTGTAGCAACACGAAAGAGCTCCGTGGACCACAAATCAACTCGAGATGAGAGGTTAGTCCCTGGCTTCGACTCCAGAGGAATACCACCTTACCACAAGCACCTCAAGAGGAGGCTTCTCTCAGCTCTAGGTATGTGAGAGGGACCCTGATTTAGCGGCCTCAAGTGGAATGGACACCGCGATGCCCTGACTCGAAATAAGGCCGGATATCCCTGCAGCGACTTGAATGCAGGCTCGTCTTGCATCTCCCAAGATGAAAGGATGTCTGAATCCCCTGTGGAGACCACAGAGAAAGACCTAGTTTCCCACCTCATCGCGACCGGAGGCCTCACATCCTTTGAAAACTCCAGACGTACGCGGAGATCAGTGCCTCCAAAGGAGACGATGCCTGACTCCTCGTGAAACTTGATAGGAGTCCCAGGATTCCTGTGGCACTTGGAAAGGGACCCTTGGTCTCCCGCCTCAGCTGGAGAGGCATCCCAATTGCCCTGCCAAGCCTCGAGTAGAATCCCGAGTTGTTCCTCGCAACTAGGCAGGAGTCCTAACGTCGCTGAACAAACACGTGTGTGGAAGGGCCATCCCCGTCGTAACTCGTGAATATACCCCAGATTCCCGCCGCAACTCGAGAAAAATCATGAGACTTACCCCTCGCCGGGAGATGAGGCCCGATTCCTCTGCACTGCGTGCAGAGCAATTGCGTATTTAACATCACACATGAAAGGAGCCTTGATTTCCTTGATGGCACTCCAAAGAAACCCCAAGAACAATGTTTCAAGGCTAGAGGGATCCTGAGGTCACTGTAGCAACACGAAAGAGCTCCGTGGACCAAAAATCAACTCGAGATGAGAGATTAGTCCCTGGCTTCGACTCCAGAGGAATACCACCTTACCACAAGCACCTCAAGAGGAGGCTTCTCTCAGCTCTAGGTATGTGAGAGGGACCCTGAGTTTGCGGCCTCAAGTGGAATGGACACCGCGATGCCCTGACTCAAAATAAGGCCGGATATCCCTGCAGTGACTTGAATGCAGGCTCGTCTTCCATCTCCCAAGACGAAAGGATGTCTGAATCCCCTGTGGAGACCACAGAGAAAGACCTAGTTGCCCACCTCATCGCATATGGAGGCCTCACATCCTTAGAAAATTCCAGAGGTACACGGATATCAGTGCCTGCAAAGGAGACGATGCCTGACTCCTCGTGAAACTTGATAGGAGTCCCAGGATTCCTGTAGCACGTGGAAAGAGGCCCTTGGTCTCCCGCCTCAGCTGGAGAGTCTTTCCATTGCCATGCCAAGCCTCGAGGAGAATCCCAAGTTGTCCCTCGCAACTAGGCATGAGTCCTGACGTCGCTGAACAAACACGTGTGTGGAAGTGCCATCCCCGTCGTAACTCGAGAATATACCCCAGGTTCCCGCCGCAACTCGAGAAAAACCATGAGACTTCCCCCTCGCCGCGAGATGAGGCCCGATTCCCCTGCACTGCGTGCAGAGCAATTCCGTGTTGCACATCACACATGAAAGGAGCCTTGATTTCCTTGATGGCACTCCAGAGAAACCCCAAGAACACTGTTTCAAGGCTAGAGGGATCCTGAGGTCAATGTAGCAACACGAAAGAGCTCCGTCGACCAAAAATCAACTCGAGATGAGAGGTTAGTCCCTTGCTTCGACTCCAGAGGAATACCACCTTACTACAAGCACTTCAAGAAGAGGCTTCTCTCAGATCTAGGTATGTGAGAGGGACCCTGAGTGTGGGGCCTCAACTGGAATGGACACCGCGATGCCCTGACTCGAAATAAGGCCGGATATCCCTGCAGTGACTTCAATGCAGGCTCGTCTTGCATCCCCCATGACGAAAGGATGTCTGAATCCCCTTTGGAGACCACAGAGAAAGACCTAGTTCCCCACCTCATCAGGACCGCAGGCCTCATATCTTTTGAAAACTCCAGAGGTACGCAGAGATCAGTGCCTCCAAAGGAGACGATGCCTGACTCCTCGTGAAATTTCATAGGAGTACCAGGATTCCTGCGGTACATGGAAAGGGACCCTTGGTCTCGCGCCTAAGCTGGAGAGCCGTCCCAATTGCCCTGCCAAGCCTCGAAGTGAATCCCGAGTTGTCCCTCGCAATTAGGCAGGAGTCCTGACGTCTCTGAACAAACACGTGTGTGGAAGGGTCATCCCCGTCGTAACTCTAGAATATACCCCAGGTTCCCGCCGCAACTCGAGAAAAACCATGAGACTTCCCCCTCGCCACGAGATGAGGCCCGATTCCACTGCACTGCGTGCAGAGCAATTCCGTGTTGCACATCACACATGAAAGGAGCCTTGATTTCCTTGATGGCACTCCAGAGAAACCCCAAGAACACTGTTTCAAGGCTAGAGGGATCCTGAGGTCACTGTAGCAACACGAAAGAGCTCCGTGGACCACAAATCAACTCGAGATGAGAGGTTAGTCCCTGGCTTCGACTCCAGAGGAATACCACCTTACCACAAGCACCTCAAGAGGAGGCTTCTCTCAGCTCTAGGTATGTGAGAGGGACACTGATTTAGCGGCCTCAAGTGGAATGGACACCGCGATGCCCTGACTCGAAATAAGGCCGGATATCCCTGCAGTGACTTGAATGCAGGCTCGTCTTGCATCTCCCAAGACGAAAGGATGTCTGAATCCCCTGTGGAGACCACAGAGAAAGACCTAGTTTCCCACCTCATCGCGACCGGAGGCCTCACATCCTTTGAAAATTTCAGAGGGACGCGGAGATCAGTGCCTCCAAAGGAGACGATGCCTGACTCCTCGTGAAACTTGATAGGAGTCCCAGGATTCCTGTGGCACTTGGAAAGGGACCCTTGGTCTCCCGCCTCAGCTGGAGAGGCATCCCAATTGCCCTGCCAAGCCTCGAGTAGAATCCCGAGTTGTCCCTCGCAACTAGGCAGGAGTCCTGACGTCTCTGAACAAACACGTGTGTGGCAGGGCCATCCCTGTCGTAACTCGAGAATATACCCCAGGTTCCCGCCGCAACTCGAGAAAAACCATGAGACTTCCACCTCGCTGCGAGATGAGGCCCGATTCCCCTGCACTGCGTGCAGAGCAATTCCGTGTTGCACATCACACATGAAAGGAGCCTTGATTTCCTTGATGGCACTCCAGAGAAACCCCAAGAACACTGTTTCAAGGCTAAAGGGATCCTGAGGTCACTGCAGCAACACGAAAGAGCTCCGTGGACCAAGAATCAACTCGAGATGAGAGGTTAGTCCCTGGCATCGACTCCAGAGAAATACCACCTTACCACAAGCACCTCAAGAGGAGGCTTCTCTCAGCTCTAGGTATGTGACAGGGACGCGGAGTTTGTGGCCTCCAGTGAAATGGACACCGCGATGCCCTGACTCGAAATAAGGCCGGATATCCCTGCAGTTACTTGAATACATGCTCGTCTTGCATCTCCCAAGACGAAAGGATGTCTGAATCCCCTGTGGAGACCACAGAGAAAGACCTAGTTCCCCACCTCATCGCGACCGGAGGCCTCACATCCTTTGAAAACTCCAGAGGTACGCGGAGATCAGTGCCTCCAAAGAAGACGATGCCTGACTCTTCGTGAAACTAGATAGGAGTCCCAGGATTCCTGTGGCACGTGGAAAGGGACCCTTGGTCTCCCGCCTCAGCTGGAGAGGCGTCCCAATTGCCCTGCCAAGCCTCGAGGAGAATCCCGAGTTGTCCCTCGCAAGTATGTAGGAGTCCTGACGTCGCTGAACAAACACGTGGGTGGAAGGGCCATCCCTGTCGTAACTCGGGAATATACCCCAGGTTCCCGCCGCAACTCGAGAAAAACCATGAGACTTCCCCCTCGCCGCGAGATGAGGCCCGATTCCCATGCACTGCGTGCAGAGCAATTCCGTGTTGCACCTCACACATGCAAGGAGCCTTGATTTCCTTGATGGCACTCCAGAGAAACCCCAAGAACACTGTTTCAAGGCTAGAGGGATCCTGAGGTCAATGTAGCAACACGAAAGAGCTCCGTCGACCAAAAATCAACTCGAGATGAGAGGTTAGTCCCTTGCTTCGACTCCAGAGGAATACCACCTTACTACAAGCACTTCAAGAAGAGGCTTCTCTCAGATCTAGGTATGTGAGAGGGACCCTGAGTGTGGGGCCTCAACTGGAATGGACACCGCGATGCCCTGACTCGAAATAAGGCCGGATATCCCTGCAGTGACTTCAATGCAGGCTCGTCTTGCATCCCCCATGACGAAAGGATGTCTGAATCCCCTTTGGAGACCACAGAGAAAGACCTAGTTCCCCACCTCATCAGGACCGCAGGCCTCATATCTTTTGAAAACTCCAGAGGTACGCAGAGATCAGTGCCTCCAAAGGAGACGATGCCTGACTCCTCGTGAAATTTCATAGGAGTACCAGGATTCCTGCGGTACATGGAAAGGGACCCTTGGTCTCGCGCCTAAGCTGGAGAGCCGTCCCAATTGCCCTGCCAAGCCTCGAAGTGAATCCCGAGTTGTCCCTCGCAATTAGGCAGGAGTCCTGACGTCTCTGAACAAACACGTGTGTGGAAGGGTCATCCCCGTCGTAACTCTAGAATATACCCCAGGTTCCCGCCGCAACTCGAGAAAAACCATGAGACTTCCACCTCGCCACGAGATGAGGCCCGATTCCACTGCACTGCGTGCAGAGCAATTCCGTGTTGCACATCACACATGAAAGGAGCCTTGATTTCCTTGATGGCACTCCAGAGAAACCCCAAGAACACTGTTTCAAGGCTAGAGGGATCCTGAGGTCACTGTAGCAACACGAAAGAGCTCCGTGGACCACAAATCAACTCGAGATGAGAGGTTAGTCCCTGGCTTCGACTCCAGAGGAATACCACCTTACCACAAGCACCTCAAGAGGAGGCTTCTCTCAGCTCTAGGTATGTGAGAGGGACACTGATTTAGCGGCCTCAAGTGGAATGGACACCGCGATGCCCTGACTCGAAATAAGGCCGGATATCCCTGCAGTTACTTGAATACAGGCTCGTCTTGCATCTCCCAAGACGAAAGGATGTCTGAATCCCCTGTGGAGACCACAGAGAAAGACCTAGTTCCCCACCTCATCGCGACCGGAGGCCTCACATCCTTTGAAAACTCCAGAGGTACGCGGAGATCAGTGCCTCCAAAGAAGACGATGCCTGACTCTTCGTGAAACTAGATAGGAGTCCCAGGATTCCTGTGGCACGTGGAAAGGGACCCTTGGTCTCCCGCCTCAGCTGGAGAGGCGTCCCAATTGCCCTGCCAAGCCTCGAGGAGAATCCCGAGTTGTCCCTCGCAAGTATGTAGGAGTCCTGACGTCGCTGAACAAACACGTGGGTGGAAGGGCCATCCCTGTCGTAACTCGGGAATATACCCCAGGTTCCCGCCGCAACTCGAGAAAAACCATGAGACTTCCCCCTCGCCGCGAGATGAGGCCCGATTCCCCTGCACTGCGTGCAGAGCAATTCCGTGTTGCACCTCACACATGCAAGGAGCCTTGATTTCCTTGATGTCAATCCAGAGAAAACCCAAGAACACTGTTTCAAGGCTAGAGGGATCCTGAGGTCACTGTAGCAACAGGAAAGAGCTTCGTGGACCAAAAATCAACTCGAGATGAGAGGTTAGTCCCTGGCTTCGACTCCAGAGGAATACCACCTTACCACAAGCACCTCAAGAGGAGGCTTCTCTCAGCTCTAGGTATGTGAGAGGGACCCTGAGTTTGCGGCCTCAAGTGGAATGGACACCGCGATGCCCTGACGCGAAATAAGGCCGGATATCCCTGCAGTGACTTGAATGCAGGCTTGTCTTCCATCTACCAAGACGAAAGGATGTCTGAGTCCCCTGTGGAAACCACAGAGAAAGACCTAGTTCCCCACCTCATCGCGACCGGAGGCCTCACATCCTTTGAAAACTCCAGAGGTATGCGGAGATCAGTGCCTCCAAAGGAGACGATGCCTGACTCCTCGTGAAACTTGATAGGAGTCCCAGGATTCCTGTGGCACGTGGAAAGGGACCCTTGGTCTCCTGACTCAGCTGGAGAGGCGTCCCAATTGCCCTGCCAAGCCTCGAGGAGAATCCCGAGTTGTCCCTCGCAACTAGACAGGAGTCCTGACGTCGCTGAACAAACACGTGTGTGGAAGGGCCATCCCCGTCGTAACTCGAGAATATACCCCAGTTTCCCGCCGCAACTCGAGAAAAACCATGAGACTTCCCCCTCGCCGCGAGATGAGGTGCGATTCCAATGCACTGCGTGCAGAGCAATTCCGTGTTTAACATCACTCATGAAAGGATACTTGATTTCCTTGATGGCACTCCAAATAAACCCCAAGAACACTGTTTCAAGGCTAGAGGGATCCTGAGGTCACTGTAGCAACACGAAAGAGCTCCGTGGACCAAGAATCAACTCATGATGAGAGGTTACTCCCTGGTTTCGAATCCAGAGGAATACCACCTTACCACAAGCACCTCAAGATGAGGCTTTTATCAGCTCTAGGTATGTGAGAGGGACACTGAGTTTGCGGCCTCAAGTGGAATGGACACCGCGATGCCCTGACTCGAAATAAGGCCGGATATCCCTGCAGTGACTTGAATGCAGGCTCGTCTTGGGTCTCCCAAGACGAAAGGATGTCTGAATCCCCTGTGGAGACCACAGAGAAAGACCTAGTTCCCCACCTCATCGCGACCGGAGGCCTCACATCCTTTGAAAACTCCAGAGGTACGCGGAGATCAGTGCCTCCAAAGGAGACGATGCCTGACTCCTCGTGAAACTTGATAGGGGTCCCAGGATTCCTGTGGCACGTGGAAAGGGACCCTTGGTCTCCCGCCTCAAATGGAGAGACGTCCCAATTGCCCTGCCAAGCCTCGAGGAGAATACCGAGTTGTCCCTCACAACTAGGCAGGAGTCCTGACGTCGCTGAACAAACACGTGTGTGGCACGGACATCCCCGTCGTAACTCGAGAATATAACCCAGGTTCCCGCCGCAACTCGAGGAAAACCATGAGACTTCCCCCTCGCCGCGAGATGAGGCCCGATTCCTCTGCACTGCATACAGAGCAAGTCCGTGTTGCACATCACACGTGAAAGGAGCCTTGATTTTCCTGATGGCACTCGAGAGAAAACCCAAGAACAGTGTTTCAAGGCTAGAGGGATCCTTAGGACACTGTAGCAACAAGAAAGAGCTCCATGGACCAAAAATCAACTCGAGATGAGAGGTTAGTCCCTGGCTTCGACTCCAGAGGAATACCACCTTACCACAAGCACCTCAAGAAGAGGCTTCTCTCAGCTCTAGGTATGTGAGAGGGACCCTGAGTTTGCGGCCTCAAGTGGAATGGACACCGCGATGCCCTGACTCGAAATAAGGCCGGATATCCCTACAGTGACTCGAATGCAGGCTCGCTTGCATCTCCCAAGACGAAAGGATGTCTGAATCCCCGGTGGAGACCACAGAGAAAGACCTAGTTCCACACCTCATCGCGACCGGAGGCCTCATATCCTTTGAAAACTCCAGAGGTACGCGGAGATCAGTGCCTCCAAAGGAGACGATGCCTGACTCCTCGTGAAATTTGATAGGTGCCCAGGTTTCCTGTGGCACGTGGAAAGGGACCCTTGGTTTCCCGCATCGGATGGACAGGCGTCCCAATTGCCCTGCCAAGCCTCGAGGAGAATCCCGAGTTGTCCCTCGCAACTTGGCAGGAGTCCTGACGTCGCTGAACAAACACGTGTGTGGAAGGGCCATCCCCGTCGTAACTCGAGAATATACCCCAGGTTCCCGTCGCAACTTGAGAAAAATCATTAGACTTCCCCCTCGCCGCGAGATGAGGCCCGATTCCCCTGCACTGTGTTCAGAGCAATTTCGTGTTGCACATCACACATGAAAGGAGCCTTGATTTCCTTGATGGCACTTCAGAGAAACCCCAAGAACACTGTTTCAAGGCTAGAGGGATCCTGAGGTCACTGTAGCAACACGAAAGATCTCCGTGGACCAAATATAAACTCGAGATGAGAGGTTAGTCCCTGGCTTCGACTCCAGAGGAATACCACCTTACCACAAGCACCTCAAGAGGAGGCTTCTCTCAGCTCTAGGTATGTGAGAGGGACTCTGAGTTTGCGGCCTCAATTGGAATGGACACCGCGATGCCCTGATTCGAAATAAGGCCGGATATCCCAGCAGTGACTTGAATGCAGGCTCGTCTTGCATCCCCCATGACGAAAGGATGTCTGAATCCCTTGTGGAGACCAAAGAGAAAGACCTAGTTTCCCACCTCATCAGGACCGCAGGCCTCACATCTTTTGAAAACTCCAGAGGTACGCAGAGATCAGTGCCTCCAAAGGAGACGATGCCGGACTCCTCGTGAAATTTCATAGGAGTACCAGGATTCCTGTGGTACATGGAAGGTGGACTTGGTCTCCCGCCTCAGCTGGAGAGGCGTCCCAATTGCCCTGCCAAGCATCGAGGAGAATCCCGAGTAGTTCCTCGCAACTAGACAGGAGTCCTGACGTCGCTGAACAAACACGTGTATGGAAGCGCCATCCCCGTCGTAACTCGAGAATATACCCGAGGTTCCCGCCGCAACTCGAGAAAAACCATGAGACTTCCCCCTCGCCGTGAGATGAGGCCCGATTCCCCTGCACTGCGTGCAGAGCAATTCTGTGTTGCACATCACACATGAAAGGAGCCTTGATTTCCTTGATGGCACTCCAAAGAATCCCCAAGAACACTGTTTCAAAGCTAGAGGGATCCTGAGGTCACTGTAGCAACACGAAAGAGCTCCGTGGACCAGGAATCAACTCGAGATGAGAGGTTAGTCCGTGGCTTCGACTCCAGAGGAATACCACCTTACCACAAGCACCTCAAGAGGAGGCTTCTCTCAGCTCTTGGTATGTTAGAGGGAGCCTGAGTTTGCGGCCTCAAGTGGAATGGACACCGCGATGCCCTGACTGGAAATAAGTTCGGATATCCCTGCAGTGACTTGAATGCAGGCTCGCCTTGCATCTCCCAAGACGAAAGAATGTCTGAATCCCCTGTGGAGACCACAGAGAAAGACCTAGTTCCCCACCTCATCGCGACCAGAGGCCTCACATCCTTTGAAAACTCCAGAGGTACGCGAATATCAGTGCCTCCAAAGGAGACGATGCCTGACTCCTCGTGAAACTTGATAGGAGTCCCAGGATTCCTGTAGCACGTGGAAAGAGGCCCTTGGTCTCCCGCCTCAGCTGGAGAGACTTTCCATTGCCCTGCCAAGCCTCGAGGAGAATCCCAAGTTGTCCCTCGCAACTAGGCAGGAGTCCTGACGTCGCTGAAGAAACACGTGTGTGGAAGGGCCATCCCCGTCGTAACTCGAGAATATACCCCAGGTTCCCGCCGCAACTCGAGAAAAACCATGAGACTTCCCCCTCGCCGCGAGATGAGGCCCGAATCCCCTGCACTGCGTGCAGAGCAATTCCGTGTTGCACATCACACATGAAAGGAGCCTTGATTACCTTGATGGCACTCCAGAGAAACCCCAAGAACACTGTTTCAAGGCTAGAGGGATCCTGAGGTCACTGTAGCAACACGAAAGAGCTCCGTGGACCAGGAATCAACTCGAGATGAGAGGTTAGTCCCTGGCTTCGACTCCAGAGGAATACCACCTTACCACAAGCACCTCAAGAGGAGGCTTCTCTCAGCTCTTGGTATGTTAGAGGGAGCCTGAGTTTGCGGCCTCAAGTGGAATGGACACCGCGATGCCCTGACTGGAAATAAGTTCGGATATCCCTGCAGTGACTTGAATGCAGGCTCGCCTTGCATCTCCCAAGACGAAAGAATGTCTGAATCCCCTGTGGAGACCACAGAGAAAGACCTAGTTCCCCACCTCATCGCGACCAGAGGCCTCACATCCTTTGAAAACTCCAGAGGTACGCGAATATCAGTGCCTCCAAAGGAGACGATGCCTGACTCCTCGTGAAACTTGATAGGAGTCCCAGGATTCCTGTAGCACGTGGAAAGAGGCCCTTGGTCTCCCGCCTCAGCTGGAGAGACTTTCCATTGCCCTGCCAAGCCTCGAGGAGAATCCCAAGTTGTCCCTCGCAACTAGGCAGGAGTCCTGACGTCGCTGAACAAACACGTGTGTGGAAGGGCCATCCCCGTCGTAACTCGAGAATATACCCCAGGTTCCCGCCGCAACTCGAGAAAAACCATGAGACTTCCCCCTCGCCGCGAGATGAGGCCCGATTCCCCTGCACTGCGTGCAGAGCAATTTCGTGTTGCACATCACACATGAAAGGAGCCTTGATTTCCTTGATGGCACTCCAGAGAAACCCCAAGAACACTGTTTCAAGGCTAGAGGGATCCTGAGGTCACTGTAGCAACACGAAAGACCTCCGTGGACCAAAAATCAACTCGAGATGAGAGGTTAGTCCCTTGCTTCGACTCCAGAGGAATACCACCTTACTACAAGCACTTCAAGAAGAGGCTTCTCTCAGATCTAGGTATGTGAGAGGGACCCTGAGTGTGGGGCCTCAAGTGGAATGGACACCGCGATGCCCTGACTCGAAATAAGGCCGGATATCCCTGCAGTGACTTCAATGCAGGCTCGTCTTGCATCCCCCATGACGAAAGGATGTCTGAATCCCCTGTGGAGACCACAGAGAAAGACCTAGTTCCCCACCTCATCAGGACCGCAGGCCTCACATCTTTTGAAAACTCCAGAGGTACGCAGAGATCAGTGCCTCCAAAGGAGACGATGCCTGACTCCTCGTGAAATTTCATAGGAGTACCAGGATTCCTGCGGTCCATGGAAAGGGACCCTTGGTCTCCCGCCTAAGCTGGAGAGCCGTCCCAATTGCCCTGCCAAGCCTCGAAGAGAATCCCGAGTTGTCCCTCCCAATTAGGCAGGAGTCCTGACGTCTCTGAACAAACACGTGTGTGGAAGGGTCATCCCAGTCGTAACTCTAGAATATACCCCAGGTTCCCGCCGCAACTCGAGAAAAACCATGAGACTTCCCCCTTGCCAGGAGATGAGGCCCGATTCCACTGCACTGCGTGCAGAGCAATTCCGTGTTGCACATCACACATGAAAGGAGCCTTGATTTCCTTGATGGCACTCCAGAGAAACCCCAAGAACACTGTTTCAAGGCTAGAGGGATCCTGAGGTCACTGTAGCAACATGAAAGAGCTCCGTGGACCACAAATCAACTCGAGATGAGAGGTTAGTCCCTGGCTTCAACTCCAGAGGAATACCACCTTACCACAAGCACCTCAAGAGGAGGCTTCTCTCAGCTCTAGGTATGTGAGAGGGACACTGATTTAGCGGCCTCAAGTGGAATGGACTCCGCGATGCCCTGACTCGAATTAAGGCCGGATATCCCTGCAGTGACTTGAATGCAGGCTCGTCTTGCATCTCCCAAGATGAAAGGATGTCTGAATCCCCTGTGGAGACCACAGAGAAAGACCTAGTTTCCCACCTCATCGCGACCGGTGGCCTCACATCCTTAGAAAATTCCAGAGGTACACGGATATCAGTGCCTCCAAAGGAGACGATGCCTGACTCCTCGTGAAACTTGATAGGAGTCCCAGGATTCCTGTAGCACGTGGAAAGAGGCCCTTGGTCTCCCGCCTCAGCTGGAGAGTCTTTCCATTGCCATGCCAAGCCTCGAGGAGAATCCCAAGTTGTCCCTCGCAACTAGGCATGAGTCCTGACGTCGCTGAACAAACACGTGTGTGGAAGTGCCATCCCCGTCGTAACTCGAGAATATACCCCAGGTTCCCGCCGCAACTTGAGAAAAACCATGAGACTTCCCCCTCGCCGCGAGATGAGGCCCGATTCCCCTGCACTGCGTGCAGAGCAATTCCGTGTTGCACATCACACATGAAAGGAGCCTTGATTTCCTTGATGGCACTCCAGAGAAACCCCAAGAACACTGTTTCAAGGCTAGAGGGATCCTGAGGTCAATGTAGCAACACGAAAGAGCTCCGTGGACCAAAAATCAACTCGAGATGAGAGGTTAGTCCCTTGCTTCGACTCCAGAGGAATACCACCTGACTACAAGCACTTCAAGAAGAGGCTTCTCTCAGATCTAGGTATGTGAGAGGGACCCTGAATGTGGGGCCTCAAGTGGAATGGACACCGCGATGCCCTGACTCGAAATAAGCCCGGATATCCCTGCAGTGACTTCAATGCAGGCTCGTCTTTCATCCCCCATGACGAAAGGATGTCTGAATCCCCTGTGGAGACCACAGAGAAAGACCTAGTTCCCCACCTCATCAGGACCGCAGGCCTCATATCTTTTGAAAACTCCAGAGGTACGCAGAGATCAGTGCCTCCAAAGGAGACGATGCCTGACTCCTCGTGAAATTTCATAGGAGTACCAGGATTCCTGCGGTACATGGAAAGGGACCCTTGGTCTCCCGCCTAAGCTGGAGAGCCGTCCCAATTGCCCTGCCAAGCCTCGAAGTGAATCCCGAGTTGTCCCTCGCAATTAGGCAGGAGTCCTGACGTCTCTGAACAAACACGTGTGTGGAAGGGTCATCCCCGTCGTAACTCTAGAATATACCCCAGGTTCCCGCCGCAACTCGAGAAAAACCATGAGACTTCCCCCTCGCCACGAGATGAGGCCCGATTCCACTGCACTGCGTGCAGAGCAATTCCGTGTTGCACATCACACATGAAAGAAGCCTTGATTTCCTTGATGGCACTCCAGAGAAACCCCAAGGACACTGTTTCAAGGCTAGAGGGATCCTGAGGTCACTGTAGCAACACGAAAGAGCTCCGTGGACCACAAATCAACTCGAGATGAGAGGTTAGTCCCTGGCTTCGACTCCAGAGGAATACCACCTTACCACAAGCACCTCAAGAGGAGGCTTCTCTCAGCTCTAGGTATGTGAGAGGGACACTGATTTAGCGGCCTCAAGTGGAATGGACACCGCGATGCCCTGACTCGAAATAAGGCCGGATATCCCTGCAGTGACTTGAATGCAGGCTCGTCTTGCATCTCCCAAGACGAAAGGATGTCTGAATCCCCTGTGGAGACCACAGAGAAAGACCTAGTTTCCCACCTCATCGCGATCGGAGGCCTCACATCCTTTGAAAACTCCAGAGGGACGCGGAGATCAGTGCCTCCAAAGGAGACGATGCCTGACTCCTCGTGAAACTTGATAGGAGTCCCAGGATTCCTGTGGCACGTGGAAAGGGACCCTTGGTCTCCCGCCTCAGCTGGAGAGGCGTCCCAATTGCCCTGCCAAGCCTCGAGGAGAATCCCGAGTTGTCCCTCGCAACTAGTCAGGAGTCCTGACGTCGCTGAACAAACACGTGGGTGGAAGGGCCATCCCCGTTGTAACTCGAGAATATACCCCAGGTTCCCGCTGCAACTCGAGAAAAACCATGAGACTTACCCCTCGCCGAGAGATGAGGCCCGATTCCCATGCACTGCATGCAGAGCAATTCCGTGTTGCACATCACACATGAAAGGAGCCTTGATTTCCTTGATGGCACTCCAGAGAAACCCCAAGAACACTGTTTCAAGGCTAGAGGGATCCTGAGGTCACTGTAGCAACACGAAAGAGCTCCGTGGACCAAAAATCAACTCGAGATGAGAGGTTAGACCCTTGCTTTGACTCCAGAGGAATACCACCTGACTACAAGCACTTCAAGAAGAGGCTTCTCTCAGATCTAGGTATGTGAGAGGGACCCTCAGTTTGGGGCCTCAAGTGGAATGGACACCGCGATGCCCTGACTCGAAATAAGGCCGGATATCCCTGCAGTGACTTCAATGCAGGCTCGTCTTGCATCCCCCATGACGAAAGTATGTCTGAATCCCCTGTGGAGACCACAGAGAAAGACCTAGTTCCCCACCTCATCAAGACCACAGGCCTCACATCTTTTGAAAACTCCAGAGGTACGCAGAGATCATTGCCTCCAAAGGAGACGATGCCTGACTCCTCGTGAAATTTCATAGGAGAACCAGGATTCTTGCGGTACATGGAAAGGGACCGTTGGTCTCCCGCCTAAGCTGGAGAGCCGTCCCAATTGCCCTGCCAAGCCTCGAGGAGAATCCCGAGTTGTCCCTCGCAACTAGGCAGGGGTCCTGACGTCTCTGAACAAACACGTGTGTGGAAGGGCCATCCCCGTCGTAACTCGAGAATATACCCCAGGTTCCCGCCGCAACTCGAGAAAAACCATGAGACTTCCCCCTCGCCACGAGATGAGGCCCGATTCCACTGCACTGCATGCAGAGCAATTCCGTGTTGCACATCACACATGAAAGGAGCCTTGATTTCCTTGATGGCACTCCAGAGAAACCCCAAGAACACTGTTTCAAGGCTAGAGGGATCCTGAGGTCACTGTAGCAACACGAAAGAGCTCCGTGGACCACAAATCAACTCGAGATGAGAGGTTAGTCCCTGGCTTCGACTCCAGAGCAATACCACCTTACCACAAGCACCTCAAGAGGAGGCTTCTCTCAGCTCTAGGTATGTGAGAGGGACCCTGAGTTAGCGGCCTCAAGTGGAATGGACACCGCGATGCCCTGACTCGAAATAAGGCCGGCTATCCCTGCAGTGACTTGAATGCAGGCTCGTCTTGCATCTCCCAAGATGAAAGGATGTCTGAATCCCCTGTGGAGACCACAGAGAAAGACCTAGTTCCCCACCTCATGGCGACTGGAGGCCTCACATCCTTTGAAAACTCCAGAGGGACGGGGAGATCAGTGCCTCCAAAGGAGACGATGCCTGACTCCTCGTGAAACTTGATAGGAGTCCCAGGATTCCTGTGGCACTTGGAAAGGGACCGTTGGTCTCCCGCCTCAGCTGGAGAGGCATCCCAATTGCCCTGCCAAGCCTCGAGTAGAATCCCGAGTTGTTCCTCGCAACTAGGCAGGAGTCCTAACGTCGCTGAACAAACACGTGTGTGGAAGGGCCATCCCCGTCGTAACTCGTGAATATAACCCAGATTCCCGCCGCAACTCGAGAAAAATCATGAGACTTACCCCTCGCCGCGAGATGAGGCCCGATTCCCCTGCACTGCGTGCAGAGCAATTCCGTATTTAACATCACACATGAAAGGAGCCTTGATTTCATAGATGGCACTCCAGAGAAACCCCAAGATCACTGTTTCAAGGCTAGAGGGATCCTGAGGTCACTGTAGCAACACGGAAGAGCTCCGTGGACCAAATATCAACTCGAGATGAGAGGTTAGTCCCTGGCTTCGACTCCAGAGGAATACCACCTTACCACAAGCACCTCAAGAGGAGGCTTCTCTCAGCTCTAGGTATGTGAGAGGGACTCTGAGTTAGCGTCCTCAAGTGGAATGGACACCGCGATGCCCTGACTCGAAATAAGCCCGGATATCCCTGCAATGACTTGAATGCAGGCTCGTCTTGCATCTCTCAAGATGAAAGGATGTCTGAATCCCCTGTGGAGACCACAGAGAAAGACCTAGTTCCCCACCTCATCGCGACCGGAGGCCTCACATCCTTTGAAAACTCCAGAGGTACGCGGAGATCAGTGCCTCCAAAGGAGACGATGCCTGACTCCTCTTGAAACTTGATAGGAGTCCCAGGATTCCTGTGGCACGTGGAAAGGGACCCTTGGCCTCCCGCCTCAGCTGGAGAGGCGTCCCAATTGCCCTGCCAAGCCGCGAGGAGAATCCCGAGTTGTCCCTCGCAACTAGGCAGGAGTCCTGATGTCGCTGGACAAACACGTGTGTGGAAGGGCCATCACCGTTGTAACTTGAGAATATACACCAGGTTCCCACCGCAACTCGAGAAAAACCATGAGACTTCCCCCTCGCCACGAGATGAGGCCTGATTCCCCTGCACTGCATGCAGAGCAATTCCGTGTTGCACATCACACATGAAAGGAGCCTTGATTTCCTTGATGGCACTCCAGATTAACCCCAGAACACTGTTTCAAGGCTAGAGGGATCCTGAGGTCAGTGTAGCAACACGAAAGAGCTCCGTGGACCAAAAATCAACTCGAGCTGAGAGGTTAGTCCCTGGCTTCGACTCCAGAGGAATACCACCTTACCACAAGCACCTCAAGAGGAGGCTTCTCTCAGCTCTAGGTATGTTAGAGGGAGAATGAGTTTGCAGCCTCAAGTGGAATGGACACCGCGATGCCCTGACTCAAAATAAGTTCCGATATCCCAGCAGTGACTTGAATGCAGGCTCGTCTTGCATCTCCCAAGACGAAAGAATGTCTGAATCCCCTGTGGAGACCACAGAGAAAGACCTAGTTCCCCACCTCATCGTGACCGGAGGCCTCACATCCTTTGAAAACTCCAGAGGTACGCGAATATCAGTGCCTCCAAAGGAGACGATGCCTGACTCCTCGTGAAACTTGATAGGAGTCCCAGGATTCCTGTGGCACTTGGAAAGGGACCCTTGGTCTCCCGCCTCAGCTGGAGAGGCGTCCTAATTGCCCTGCCATCCCTCGAGGAGAATCCCGAGTTGTCCCTTACACCTAGGCTGGAGTCCTGGCGTCGGTGAACAAACACGAGGTTGGAAGGGCCATCCCCGTCGTAACTCGAGAATATACCCCAGGTTCCCGCCGCAACTCGAGAAAAACCATGAGACTTCCCCCTCGCCGCGAGAAGAGGCCCAATTCCCCTGCACTGCGTGCAGAGCAATTCCTTGTTGCACATCACACATGAAAGGAGCCTTGATTTCCTTGATGGCACTCCCGAGAAACCCCAAGAACACTTTTTCAAGGATACAGGGATCCAGAGGTTACTGTAGCAACACGAAAGAGCTCTGTGGACCAAAAATCAACTCGAGCTGAGAGGTTAGTCCCTGGCTTCGACTCCAGAGGAATACCACCTTACCACAAGCACCTCAAGAGGAGGCTTCTCTCAGCTCTAGGTATGTGAGAGGGACTCTGAGTTAGCGTCCTCAAGTGGAATGGACACCGCGATGCCCTGACTCGACATAAGGCCGGATATCCCTGCAGTGACTTGAATGCAGGCTCGTCTTGCATCCCCCAAGACGAAAGGATGTCTGAATCCCCTGTGGAGACCACAGAGAAAGACCTAGTTTCCCACCTCATCGCGACCGGAGGCCTCACATCCTTTGAAAACTCCAGAGGTAGGGGGATATCAGTTCCTCCAAAGGAGACGATGCCTGACTCCTCGTGAAACTTGATAGGAGTCCCAGGATTCCTGTGGCACGTGGAAAGGGACCCTTGGTCTCCCGCCTCAGCTGGAGAGGCGTCCCAATTGCCCTGCCAACCCTCGAGGAGAATCCCGAGTTGTCCCTCGCAACTAGGCAGGAGTCCTGACGTCGCTGAACAAACACATGTGTGGAAGGGCCATCCCCATTGTAACTCGAGAATATACCCCAGGTTCCCGCCGCAACTCGAGAAAAACCATGAGACTTCCCCCTCGCCGCGAGATGAGGCCCGATTCCCCTGCACTGCGTGCAGAGCAATTCCGTGTTGCACATCACACATGAAAAGAGCCTTGATTTCCTTGATAGCACTCCAGAGAAAGCCCAAGAACACTGTTTCAAGGCTAGAGGGATCCTGAGGTCACTGTAGCAACACAAAAGAGCTCCGTGGACCAAAAATCAACTCGAGATGAGAGGTTAGTCCCTTGCTTCGACTCCAGAGGAATACCACCTTACTACAAGCACTTCAAGAGGAGGCTTCTCTCAGATCTAGGTATGTGAGAGGGACCCTGAGTGTGGGGCCTCAAGTGGAATGGACACCGCGATGCCCTGACTCGAAATAAGGCCGGATATCCCTGCAGTGACTTCAATGCAGGCTCGTCTTGCATCCCCCATGACGAAAGGATGTCTGAATCCCCTGTGGAGACCACAGAGAAAGACCTAGTTCCCCACCTCATCAAGACCGCAGGCCTCACATCTTTTGAAAACTCCAGAGGTACGCAGAGATCATTGCCTCCAAAGGAGACGATGCCTGACTCCTCGTGAAACTTGATAGGAGTCCCAGGATTCCTGTGGCACTTGGAAAGGGACCCTTGGTCTCCCGCCTCAGCTGGAGAGGCATCCCAATTGCCCAGCCAAGCCTCGAGTAGAATCCCGAGTTGTTCCTCGCAACTAGGCAGGAGTCCTAACGTCGCTGAACAAACACGTGTGTGGAAGGGCCATCCCCGTCGTAACTCGTGAATATACCGCAGATTCCCGCCGCAACTCGAGAAAAACCATGAGACTTCCCCCTCGCCGCGAGATGAGGCCCGATTCCCATGCACTGCGTGCAGAGCAATTCCGTATTTAACATCACACATGAAAGGAGCCTTGATTTCCTTGATGGCACTCCAAAGAAACCCCAAGAACACTGTTTCAAGGCTAGAGGGATCCTGAGGTCACTGTAGCAACACGAAAGAGCTCCGTGGACCAAAAATCAACTCGAGATGAGAGGTTAGTCCCTGGCTTCGACTCCAGAGGAATACCACCTTACCACAAGCACCTCAAGAGGAGGCTTCTCTCAGCTCTAGGTATGTGAGAGGGACACTGAGCTTGCGGCCTCAAGTGGAATGGACACCGCGATGCCATGACTTGAAATAAGGCCGGATATCCCTGCAGTGACTTGAATGCAGGCTCGTCTTGCATCTCTCAAGATGAAAGGATGTCTGAATCCCCTGTGGAGACCACAGAGAAAGACCTAGTTCCCCACCTCATCGCGACCGGAGGCCTCACATCCTTTGAAAACTCCAGAGGTACGCGGAGATCAGTGCCTCCAAAGGAGACGATGCCTGACTCCTCGTGAAACTTGATAGGAGTCCCAGGATTCCTGTGGCACGTGGAAAGAGACCCTTGGTCTCCCGCCTCAGCTGGAGAGTCTTTCCATTGCCCTGCCAAGCCTCGAGGAGAATCCCAAGTTGTCCCTCGCAACTAGGCAGGAGTCCTGACGTCGCTGAACAAACACGTGTGTGGAAGGGCCATCCTCGTCGTAACTCGAGAATATATCCCAGGTTCCCGCCACAACTCGAGAAAAACCATGAGACTTCCCCCTCGCCGCGAGATGAGGCCCGATTTCCCCGCTGCGTGCAGAGCAATTCCGTGTTGCACATCACACATGAAAGGAGCCTTGATTTCCTTGATGGCACTCCACAGAAACCTCAAGAACACTGTTTCAAGGCTAGAGGGATCCTGAGGTCACTGTAGCAACACAAAAGAGCTCCGTGGACCAAAAATCAACTCGAGATGAGAGGTTAGTCCCTGGCTTCGACTCCAGAGGAATACCTCCTTACCACAAGCACCTCAAGAGGAGACTTCTCTCAGCTCTAGGTATGTGAGAGGGACCCTGAGTTTGCGGCCTCAAGTGGAATGGACACCGCGATGCCCTGACTTGAAATAAGGCCGGATATCCCTGCAGTGACTTGAATGCAGGCTCGTCTTGCATCTCTCAAGATGAAAGGATGTCTGAATCCCCTGTGGAGACCACAGAGAAAGACCTAGTTTCCCACCTCATCGCGACCGGAGGCTTCACATCCTTTGAAAACTCCAGAGGTACGCGGAGATCAGTGCCTCCAAAAGAGATGATGCCTGACTCCTCGTGAAACTTGATAGGAGTCCCAGGATTCCTGTGGCACGTGGAAAGGGACCCTTGGTCTCCCGCCTCAGCTGGAGAGGCGTCCCAATTGCCCTGCCAAGCCTCGAGGAGAATCCCGAGTTGTCCCTCGCAAGTAGGCAGGAGTCCTGACGTCGCTGAACAAACACGTGGGTGGAAGGGCCATCCCCGTTGTAACTCGAGAATATACCCCAGGTTCCCGCCGCAACTCGAGAAAAACCATGAGACTTCCCCCTCGCCGCGAGATGAGGCCCGATTCCCCTGCACTGCGTGCAGAGCAATTCTGGGTTGCACATCACACATGAAAGGAGCCTTGATTTCCTTGATGGCACTCCAGAGAAACCCCAAGAACACTGTTTCAAGGCTAGAGGGATCCTGAGGTCACTGTAGCAACACGAAAGAGCTCCGTGGACCAAAAATCAACTCGAGATGAGAGGTTAGTCCCTTGCTTCGACTCCAGAGGAATACCACCTTACTACAAGCATTTCAAGAGGAGGCTTCTCTCAGATCTAGGTATGTGAGAGGGACCCTGAGTGTGGGGCCTCAAGTGGAATGGACACCGCGATGCCCTGACTCGAAATAAGGCCGGATATCCCTGCAGTGACTTCAATGCAGGCTCGTCTTGCATCCCCCATGACGAAAGGATGTCTGAATCCCCTGTGGAGACCACAGAGAAAAACCTAGTTCCCCACCTCATCAAGACCGCAGGCCTCACATCTTTTGAAAACTCCAGAGGTACGCAGAGATCAGTGCCTCCAAAGGAGACGATGCCTGACTCCTCGTGAAATTTCATAGGAGTACCAGGATTCCTGCGGTACATGGAAAGGGACCCTTGGTCTCCCGCCTAAGCTGGAGAGCCGTCCCAATTGCCCTGCCAAGCCTCGAGGAGAATCCCGAGTTGTCCCTTGCAACTAGGCAGGAGTCCTGACATCTCTGAATAAACACGTGTGTGGAAGGGCCATCACCGTCGTAACTCGAGAATATACTCCAGGTTCCCGCCGCAACTCGAGAAAAACCATGAGACTTCCCCCTCGCCACGAGATGAGGCCCGATTCCACTGCACTGCGTGCAGAGCAATTCCGTGTTGCACATCACACATGAAAGGAGCCTTGATTTCCTTGATGGCACTCCAGAGAAATCCCAAGAACACTGTTTCAAGGCTAGAGGGATCCTGAGGTCACTGTAGCAACACGAAAGAGCTCCGTGGACCACAAATCAACTCGAGATGAGAGGTTAGTCCCTGGCTTCGACTCCAGAGGAATACCACCTTACCACAAGCACCTCAAGAGGAGGCTTCTCTCAGCTCTAGGTATGTGAGAGGGACCCTGAGTTAGCGGCCTCAAGTGGAATGGACACCGCGATGCCCTGACTCAAAAAAAGGCCGGATATCCCTGCAGTGACTTGAATGCAGGCTCGTCTTCCGTCTCCCAAGATGAAAGGATGTCTGAATCCCCTGTGAAGACCACAGAGAAAGACCTAGTTTCCCACCTCATCGCGACTGGAGGCCTCTCATCCTTTGAAAACTCCAGAGGTACGCGGAGATTAGTGCCTCCAAAGGAGACGATGCCAGACTCCTCGTGAAACTTGATAGGAGTCCCAGGATTCCTGTGGCACGTGGAAAGGGACCCTTGGTCTCCCGCCTCAGCTGGAGAGGCGAACCAATTGCCCTGCCAAGCCTCGAGGAGAATCCCGAGTTTTCCCTCGCAACTAGGCAGGAGTCCTGGCGTTGCAGAACAAACACGTGGGTGGAAGGGCCATCCCCTCGTAACTCGAGAATATACCCCTGGTTCCCGCTACAACTCGAGAAAAACCATGAGACTTCCCTCTCGCCGCGAGATGAGGCCCGATTCCCCTGCACTGCGTGCAGAGCAATTCCGTGTTGCACATCACACATGAAAGGAGCCTTGATTTCCTTGATGGCACTCCAGAGAAACACCAAGAACACTGTTTCAAGGCTAGAGGGATCCTGAGATCACTGTAACAACACGAAAGAGCTCCGAGGACCAAAAATCAACTCGAGATGAGAGGTTAGTCCCTGGCTTCGACTCCAGAGGAATACCACCTTACCACAAGCACCTCAAGAGGAGGCTTCTCTCAGCTCTAGGTATGTGAGAGGGACCCTGAGTTTGCAGCCTCAAGTGGAATGGACACCGCGATGCCCTGACTCGACATAAGGCCGGATATCCCTGCAGTGACTTGAATGCAGGCTCGTCTTGCATCTCCCAAGACGAAAGGATGTCTGAATCCCCTGTGAAGACCACAGAGAAAGACCTAGTTCCCCACCTCATCGTGACCGGAGGCCTCACATCCTTTGAAAACTCCAGAGGTACGCGGATATCAGTGTCTCCAAAGAAGACGATGCCTGACTCCTCGTGAAACTTGATAGGAGTCCCAGGATTCCTGTGGCACGTGGAAAGGGACACTTGGTCTCCCGCCTCAGCTGGAGAGGCGTCCCAATTGCCCTGCCAAGCCTCGAGGAGAATCGCGAGTTGTCCCTCGCTACTAGGCAGAAGTCGTGACGTCGCTGAACAAACACGTGTGTGGAAGGGCCATCCCCGTCGTAACTCGAGAATATATCCCAGGTTCCCTCCGCAACTCGAGAAAAATCATGAGACTTACCCCTCGCCGCGAGATGAGGCCCGATTCCCCTGCACTGCATGCAGAGCAATTTCGTATTTAACATCACACATGAAAGGAGCATTGATTTCCTTGATGGCACTCCAGAGAAACCCCAAGAGCACTGTTTCAAGGCTAGAGAGATCCTGAGGTCACTGTAGTAACAGGAAAGAGCTCCGTGGACCAAAAATCAACTCGAGATGAGATGTTAGTCCCTGGCTTCGACTCCAGAGGAATACCACCTTACCACAAGCACCTCAAGAGGAGGCTTCTCTCAGCTCTAGGTATGTTAGAGGGAGCCTGAATTTGCGGTCTCAAGTGGAATGGACACCGCGATGCCCTGACTCGAAATAAGTTCGGATATCCCAGCAGTGACTTGAATGCAGGCTCGCCTTGCATCTCCCAAGACGAAAGAATGTCTGAATCCCCTGTGGAGACCACAGAGAAAGACCTAGTTCCCCACCTCATCGCGACCGGAGGCCTCACATCCTTTGAAAACTCCAGAGGTACGCGAATATCAGTGCCTCCAAAGGAGACGATGCCTGACTCCTCGTGAAACTTGATAGGAGTCCCAGGATTCCTGTAGCACGAGGAAAGAGGCCCTTGGTCTCCCGCCTCAGCTGGAGAGTCTTTCCATTGCCCTGCCAAGCCTCGAGGAGAATCCCAAGTTGTCCTTCGCAACTAGGCAGGAGTCCTGACGTCGCTGAACAAACACGTGTGTGGAAGGGCCATCCCCGTCGTAACTCGAGAATATATTCCAGGTTCCCGCCGCAACTCGAGAAAAATCATGAGACTTACCCCTCGCCGCGAGATGAGGCCCGATTCCCCTGCACTGCATGCAGAGCAATTCCGTATTTAACATCACACATGAAAGGAGCCTTGATTTCCTTGATGGCACTCCAAAGAAACCCCAAGAACACTGTTTCAAGGCTAGAGGGATCCTGAGGTCACTGTAGCAACACAAACGATCTCCGTGGACCAAAAATCAACTCGAGCTGAGAGGTTAGTCCCTGGCTTCGACTCCATAGGAATACCACCTTACCACAAGCACCTCAAGAGGAGGCTTCTCTCAGCTCTAGGTATGTGAGAGGGACCCTGAGATTGCGGCCTCAAGTGGAATGGACACCGCGATGCCCTGACTCAAAATAAGGCCGGATATCCCTGCAGTGACTTGAATGCAGGCTCGTCTTGCATCTCCCAAGACGAAACGATGTCTGAATCCCCTGTGGAGACCACAGAGAAAGACCTAGTTCCCCACCTCATCGCGACCGGAGGCCTCACATCCTTAGAAAATTCCAGAGGTACACGGATATCAGTGCCTCCAAAGGAAACGATGCCTGACTCCTCGTGAAACTTGATAGGAGTCCCAGGATTCCTGTGGAACTTGGAAAGGGACCCTTGGTCTCCCACCTCAGCTGGAGAGGCGTCCCAATTGCCCTGCCAACCCTCGAGGAGAATCCCGAGTTGTCCCTTGCAACTAGGCAGGAGTCCTGGCGTCGGCGAACAAACACGAGGTTGGAAGGGCCATCCCCGTCGTAACTCGAGAATATACCCCAGGTTCCCGCCGCAACTCGAGAAAAACCATGAGACTTCCCCCTCGCCGCGAGAAGAGGCCCAATTCCCCTGCACTGCGTGCAGAGCAATTCCGTGTTGCACATCACACATGAAAGGAGCCTTGATTTCCTTGATGGCACTCCAGAGAAACCCCAAGAACACTGTTTCAAGGATTCAGGGATCCTGAGGTCACTGTAGCAACACAAAAGAGCTCCGTGGACCAAAAATCAACTCGAGATGAGAGGTTAGTCCCTGGCTTCGACTCCAGAGGAATACCACCTTACTATAAGCACTTCAAGAGGAGGCTTCTCTCAGCTCTAGGTATGTGAGAGGGACCCTGAGTTTGTGGCCTCAAGTGGAATGGACACCGCGATGCCCTGACTTAAAATAAGGCCGGATATCCCTGCAGTGACTTGAATGCAGGCTCGTCTTGCATCTCCCAAGACGAAAGGATGACTGAATCCCCTGTGGAGACCACAGAGAAAGACCTAGTTCCCCACCTCATTGCGACCGGAGGCCTCACATCCTTTGAAAACTCCAGAGGTACGCGAATATCAGTGTCTCCAAAGGAGACGAGGCCTGACTCCTCGTGAAACTTGATAGGAGTCCCAGGATTCCTGTGGCACGTGGAAAGGGACCCTTGGTCTCCCGCCTCATCTGGAGAGGCTTCCCAATTGCCCTGCCAAGCCTCGAGGAGAATCCCGAGTTGTCCCTCGCAACTAGCCAGGAGTCGTGGCGTCGCAGAACAAACACGTGGTGGGAAGGGCCAACCCGTCGAAACTCGAGAATATACCCCAGGTTCCCGCCGCAACTCTAGAAAAACCATGAGAATTCCCCCTCGCCGTGAGATGAGGCCCGATACCCCTCCACTGCGTGCAGAGCAATTCCGTGTTGCACATCATACATGAAAGGAGCCTTGATTTCCTTGATGGCACTCCAAAGAAACTCCAAGAACACTGTTTCAAAGCTAGAGGGATCCTGAGGTCACTGGAGCAAAACAAAGGAGCTCCGTGGACCAAGAATCAACTCGAGATGAGAGGTTAGTCCCTGGCTTCGACTCCAGAGGAATACCACCTTACCACAAGCACCTCAAGAGGAGGCTTCTCTCAGCTCTAGGTATGTGAGAGGGTCACTGAGTTTGCGGCCTCTAGTGGAATGGACACCGCGATGCCCTGACTCGAAATAAGGCCGGATATCCCTGCAGTGACTTGAATGCAGGCTCGTCTTGCGTCTCCCAAGACGAAAGGATGACTGAATCCCCTGTGGAGACCACAGAGAAGACCTAGTTCCCCACCTCATTGCGACCGGAGGCCTCACATCCTTTGAAAATTCCAGAGGTACGCGGAGATCAGTGCCTCCAAAGGAGACGATGCCTGACTCCTCGTGAAACTTGATAGGAGTCCCAGGATTCCTGTGGCACGTGGAAAGGGAACCTTGGTCTCCCGCCTCAGCTGGAGAGGCGTCCCAATTGCCCTGCCAAGCCTCGAGGAGAATCCCGAGTTGTCCCTCGCAACTAAGCAGGAGTCCTGATGTCGCTGGACAAACACGTGTGTGGAAGGGCCATCCCCGTCGTAACTTGAGAATATACCCCAGGTTCCCACCGCAACTCGAGAAAAACCATGAGACTTCCCCCTCGCCACGAGATGAGGCCTGATTCCCCTGCATTGCATGCAGAGCAATTCCGTGTTGCATATCACACATGAAAGGAGCCTTGATTTCCTTGATGGCACTTCAGAGAAACCCCAGAACACTGTTTCAAGGCCAGAGGGATCCTGAGGTCACTGTAGCAACACGAAAGAGCTCCGTGGACCAAAAATCAACTCGAGCTGAGAGGTTAGTCCCTGGCTTCGACTCCAGAGGAATACCACCTTACCACAAGCACCTCAAGAGGAGGCTTCTCTCAGCTCTAGGTATGTTAGAGGGAGCCTGAGTTTGCGGCCTCAAGTGGAATGGACACCGCGAAGCCCTGACTCTAAATAAGTTCGGATATCCCTGCAGTGAAATGAATGCAGGCTCGCCTTACATCTCCCAAGACGAAAGAATGTCTGAATCCCATGTGGAGACCACAGAGAAAGACCTAGTTCCCCACCTCATCGCGACCGGAGGCCTCACATCCTTTGAAAACTCCAGAGGTACGCGAATATCAGTGCCTCCAAAGGAGACGATGCCTGACTCCTCGTGAAACTTGATAGGAGTCCCAGGATTCCTGTAGCACGTGGAAAGAGGCCCTTGGTCTCCCGCCTCAGCTGGAGAGTCTTTCCATTGCCCTGCCACGCCTCGAGGAGAATCCCAAGTTGTCCCTCGCAACTAGGCAGGAGTCCTGACGTCGCTGAACAAACACGTGTGTGGAAGGGCCATCCCCGTCGTAACTTGAGAATATATTCCAGGTTCCCGCCGCAACTCGAGAAAAATCATGAGACTTACCCCTCGCCGCGAGATGAGGCCCGATTCCCCTGCACTGCATGCTGAGCATTTCCGTATTTAACATCACACATGAAAGGAGCCTTGATTTCCTTGATGGCACTCCAAAGAAACCCCAAGAACACTGTTTCAAGGCTAGAGGGATCCTGAGGTCACTGTAGCAACACGAAAGAGCTCCGTGGACCAAAAATCAACTCGAGATGAGAGGTTAGTCCCTGGCTTCGACTCCAGAGGAATACCACCTTACCACAAGCACCTCAAGAGGAGGCTTCTCTCAGCTCTAGGTATGTGAGAGGGACCCTGAGTTTGCGGCCTCAAGTGGAATGGACACCGCGATGCCCTGACTCGACATAAGGCCGGATATCCCTGCAGTGACTTGAATGCAGGCTCGTCTTGCATCTCCCAAGACGAAAGGATGTCTGAATCCCCTGTGAAGACCACAGAGAAAGACCTAGTTCCCCACCTCATCGCGACCGGAGGCCTCACATCCTTAGAAAATTCCAGAGGTACACGGATATCAGTGCCTCCAAAGGAGACGATGCCTGACTCCTCGTGAAACTTGATAGGAGTCCCAGGATTCCTGTGGCACTTGGAAAGGGACCCTTGGCCTCCCGCCTCAGCTGGAGAGGCGTCCCAATTGCCCTGCCAACCCTCGAGGAGAATCCCGAGTTGTCCCTTGCAACTAGGCAGGAGTCCTGGCTTCGGTGAACAAACACGAGGTTGGAAGGGCCATCCCCGTCGTAACTCGAGAATATACCCCAGGATCCCGCCGCAACTCGAGAAAAACCATGAGACTTCCCCCTCGCCGCGAGAAGAGGCCCAATTCCCCTGCACTGCGTGCAGAGCAATTCCGTGTTGCACATCACACATGAAAGGAGCCTTGATTTCATAGATGGCACTCCAGAGAAACCCCAAGAACACTGTTGCAAGGATACAGGGATCCAGAGGTTACTGTAGCAACACGAAAGAGTTCCGTGGACCAAAAAATCAACTCGAAATGAGAGGTTAGTCCCTGGCTTCGACTCCAGAGGAATACCACCTTACCACAAGCACCTCAAGAGGAGGCTTCTCTCAGCTCTAGGTATGTGAGAGGGAGCCTGAGTTTGCGGCCTCAAGTGGAATGGACACCGCGATGCCCTGACTCGAAATACGTTTGGATATCCCAGCAGTGACTTGAATGCAGGCTCGTCTTGCATCTCCCAAGACGAAAGAATGTCTGAATCCCCTGTGGAGACCACAGAGAAAGACCTAGTTCCCCACCTCATCGCGACCGGAGGCCTCACATCCTTTGAAAACTCCAGAGGTACGCGAATATCAGTGCCTCCAAAGGAGACGATGCCTGACTCCTCGTGAAACTTGAAAGGAGTCCCAGGATTCCTGTGGCACTTGGAAAGGGACCCTTGGTTTCCCGCCTCAGCTGGAGAGGCGTCCCAATTGCCCTGCCAACCCTCGAGGAGAATCCCGAGTTGTCCCTTGCAACTAGGCTGGAGTCCTGGCGTCGGTGAACAAACACGAGGTTGGAAGGGCCATCCCCGTCGTAACTCGAGAATATACCCCAGGTTCCCGCCGCAACTCGAGAAAAACCATGAGACTTCCCCCTCGCCGCGAGAAGAGGCCCAATTCCCCTGCACTGCGTGCAGAGCAATTCCGTGTTGCACATCACACATGAAAGGAGCCTTGATTTCCTTGATGGCACTCCAGAGAAACCCCAAGAACACTGTTTCAAGGATACAGGGATCCAGAGGTTACTGTACCAACACGAAAGAGCTCCGTGGACCAAAAATCAACTCGAGATGAGAGGTTAGTCCCTGGCTTCGACTCCAGAGGAATACCACCTTACCACAAGCACTTCAAGAAGAGGCTTCTCTCAGATCTAGGTATGTGAGAGGGACCCTGAGTGTGGGGCCTCAAGTGGAATGAACACCGCGATGCCCTGACTCGAAATAAGGCCGGATATACCTGCAGTGACTTCAATGCAGGCTCGTCTTGCATCCCCCATGACGAAAGGATGTCTGAATCCCCTGTGGAGACCACAGAGAAAGACCTAGTTCCCCACCTCATCAAGACCGCAGGCCTCACATCTTTTGAAAACTCCAGAGTTACGCAGAGATTAGTGCCTCCAAAGGAGACGATGCCTGACTCCTCGTGAAATTTCATAGGAGTACCAGGATTCCTGCGGTACATGGAAAGGGACCCTTGGTCTCCCGCCTAAGCTGGAGAGGCGTCCCAATTGCCCTGCCAAGCCTCGAGGAGAATCCCGAGTTGTCCCTCGCAACTAGGCAGGGGTCCTGACGTCTCTGAACAAACACGTGTGTGGAAGGGCCATCCCCGTCGTAACTCGAGAGTATACCCCAGGTTCCCGCCACAACTCGAGAAAAACCATGAGACTTCCCGCTCGCCTCGAGATGAGGCCCGATTCCCCTGCACTGCGTGCAGAGCAATTCCGTGTTGCACATCACACATGAAAGGAGCCTTGATTTCCTTGATGGCACTCCAGAGAAAGCCCAAGAACAGTTTCAAGGCTAGAGGGATCCTGAGGTCACTGTAGCAACACGAAAGAGCTCCGTGGACCACAAATCAACTCGAGATGAGAGGTTAGTCCCTGGCTTCAACTCCAGAGGAATACCACCTTACCACAAGCACCTCAAGAGGAGGCTTCTCTCAGCTCTAGGTATGTGAGAGGGACCCTGAGTTAGCGGCCTCAAGTGGAATGGACACCGCGATGCCCTGACTCGAATTAAGGCCGGATATCCCTGCAGTGACTTGAATGCAGGCTCGTCTTGCATCTCCCAAGATGAAAGGATGTCTGAATCCCCTGTGGAGACCACAGAGAAAGACCTAGTTTCCCACCTCATCGCGACCGGAGGCCTCACATCCTTTGAAAACTCCAGAGGGACGCGGAGATCAGTGCCTCCAAAGGAGACGATGCCTGACTCCTCGTGAAACTTGATAGGAGTCCCAGGATTCCTGTGGCACTTGGAAAGGGACCCTTCGTCTCCCGCCTCAGCTGGAGAGGCATCCCAATTGCCCTGCCAAGCCTCGAGTAGAATCCCGAGTTGTTCCTCGCAACTAGGCAGGAGTCCTAACGTCGCTGAACAAACACGTGTGTGGAAGGGCCATCCCCGTCGTAACTCGTGAATATACCCCAGATTCCCGCCGCAACTCGAGAAAAATCATGAGACTTACCCCTCGCTGCGAGATGAGGCCCGATTCCCCTGCACTGCATGCAGAGCAATTCCGTATTTAACATCACACATGAAAGGAGCCTTGATTTCCTTGATGGCACTCCAAAGAAACCCCAAGAACAATGTTTCAATGCTAGAGGGATCCTGAGGTCACTGTAGCAACACGAAAGAGCTCCGTGGACAAAAATCAACTCGAGCTGAGAGGTTAGTCCCTGGCTTCGACTCCAGAGGAATACCACCTTACCACAAGCACCTCAAGAGGAGGCTTCTCTCAGCTCTAGGTATGTGAGAGGGACCCTTAGTTTGCGGCCTCAAGTGGAATGGACACCGCGATGCCCTGACTCAAAATAAGGCCGGGTATCCCTGCAGTGACTTGAATGCAGGCTCGTCTTGCATCTCCCAAGACGAAAGGATGTCTGAATCCCCTGTGGAGACCACAGAGAAAGACCTAGTTCCCCACCTCATCGCGACCGGAGGCCTCACATCTTTTGAAAACTCCAGAGGTACGCGAATATCAGTGCCTCCAAAGGAGACGATGCCTGACTCCTCGTGAAACTTGATAGGAGTCCCAGGATTCCTGTAGCACGTGGAAAGAGGCCCTTGGTCTCCCGCCTCAGCTGGAGAGTCTTTCCATTGCCCTGCCACGCCTCGAGGAGAATCCCAAGTTGTCCCTCGCAACTAGGCAGGAGTCCTGACGTCGCTGAACAAACAGGTGTGTGGAAGGGCCATCCCCGTCGTAACTTGAGAATATATTCCAGGTTCCCGCCGCAACTCGAGAAAAATCATGAGACTTACCCCTCGCCGCGAGATGAGGCCCGATTCCCCTGCACTGCATGCAGAGCATTTCCGTATTTAACATCACACATGAAAGGAGCCTTGATTTCCTTGATGGCACTCCAAAGAAACCCCAAGAACACTGTTTCAAGGCTAGAGGGATCCTGAGGTCACTGTAGCAACACGAAAGAGCTCCGTGGACCAAAAATCAACTCGAGATGAGAGGTTAGTCCCTGGCTTCGACTCCAGAGGAATACCACCTTACCACAAGCACCTCAAGAGGAGGCTTCTCTCAGCTCTAGGTATGTGAGAGGGACCCTGAGTTTGCGGCCTCAAGTGGAATGGACACCGCGATGCCCTGACTCGACATAAGGCCGGATATCCCTGCAGTGACTTGAATGCAGGCTCGTCTTGCATCTCCCAAGACGAAAGGATGTCTGAATCCCCTGTGAACACCACAGAGAAAGACCTAGTTCCCCACCTCATCGCGACCGGAGGCCTCACATCCTTAGAAAATTCCAGAGGTACACGGATATCAGTGCCTCCAAAGGAGACGATGCCTGACTCCTCGTGAAACTTGATAGGAGTCCCAGGATTCCTGTGGCACTTGGAAAGGGACCCTTGGCCTCCCGCCTCAGCTGGAGAGGCGTCCCAATTGCCCTGCCAACCCTCGAGGAGAATCCCGAGTTGTCCCTTGCAACTAGGCAGGAGTCCTGGCGTCGGTGAACAAACACGAGGTTGGAAGGGCCATCCCCGTCGTAACTCGAGAATATACCCCAGGTTCCCGCCGCAACTCGAGAAAAACCATGAGACTTCCCCCTCGCCGCGAGAAGAGGCCCAATTCCCCTGCACTGCGTGCAGAGCAATTCCGTGTTGCACATCACACATGAAAGGAGCCTTGATTTCATAGATGGCACTCCAGAGAAACCCCAAGAACACTGTTGCAAGGATACAGGGATCCAGAGGTTACTGTAGCAACACGAAAGAGTTCCGTGGACCAAAAATCAACTCGAGATGAGAGGTTAGTCCCTGGCTTCGACTCCAGAGGAATACCACCTTACCACAAGCACCTCAAGAGGAGGCTTCTCTCAGCTCTAGGTATGTTAGAGGGAGCCTGAGTTTGCGTCCTCAAGTGGAATGGACACCGCGAAGCCCTGACTCTAAATAAGTTCGGATATCCCTGCAGTGACTTGAATGCAGGCTCGCCTTACATCTCCCAAGACGAAAGAATGTCTGAATCCCATGTGGAGACCACAGAGAAAGACCTAGTTCCCCACCTCATCGCGACCGGAGGCCTAACATCCTTTGAAAACTCCAGAGGTACGCGAATATCAGTGCCTCCAAAGGAGACGATGCCTGACTCCTCGTGAAACTTGATAGGAGTCCAGGATTCCTGTAGCAGCTGGAAAGAGGCCCTTGGACTCCCGCCTCAGCTGAGAGTCTTTCCATTGCCCTGCCACGCCCTCGAGGAGAATCCCAAGTTGTCCCTCGCAACTAGGCAGGAGTCCTGACGTCGCTGAACAAACACGTGTGTGGAAGGGCCATCCCCGTCGTAACTTGAGAATATATTCCAGGTTCCCGCCGCAACACGAGAAAAATCATGAGACTTACCCCTCGCCGCGAGATGAGGCCCGATTCCCCTGCACTGCATGCTGAGCATTTCCATATTTAACATCACACATGAAGGGAGCCTTGATTTCCTTGATGGCACTCCACACAAACCCCAAGAACACTGTTTCAAGGCTAGAGGGATCCTGAGGTCACTGTAGCAACACGAAAGAGCTCCGTGGACCCAAAAATCAACTCGAGATGAGAGGTTAGTCCCTGGCTTCGACTCCAGAGGAATACCACCTTACCACAAGCACCTCAAGAGGAGGCTTCTCTCAGCTCTAGGTATGTGAGAGGGACCCTGAGTTTGCGGCCTCAAGTGGAATGGACACCGCGATGCCCTGACTCGACATAAGGCCGGATATCCCTGCAGTGATTTGAATGCAGGCTCGTCTTGCATCTCCCAAGACGAAAGGATGTCTGAATCCCCTGTGAAGACCACAGAGAAAGACCTAGTTCCCCACCTCATCCGACGAGGGCCTCACATCCTTAGAAAAATTCAGAGGTACACGGATATCAGTGCCTCCAAAGGAGACGATGCCTGACTCCTCGTGAAACTTGATAGGAGTCCCAGGATTCCTGTGGCACTTGGAAAGGGACCCTTGGCCTCCCGCCTCAGCTGGAGAGGCGTCCCAATTGCCCTGCCAACCCTCGAGGAGAATCCCGAGTTGTCCCTTGCAACTAGGCAGGAGTCCTGGCGTCGGTGAACAAACACGAGGTTGGAAGGGCCATCCCCGTCGTAACTCGAGAATATACCCCAGGTTCCCGCCGCAACTCGAGAAAAACCATGAGACTTCCCCCTCGCCGCGAGAAGAGGCCCAATTCCCCTGCACTGCGTGCAGAGCAATTCCGTGTTGCACATCACACATGAAAGGAGCCTTGATTTCATAGATGGCACTCCAGAGAAACCCCAAGAACACTGTTGCAAGGATACAGGGATCCAGAGGTTACTGTAGCAACACGAAAGAGTTCCGTGGACCAAAAAATCAACTCGAGATGAGAGGTTAGTCCCTGGCTTCGACTCCAGAGGAATACCACCTTACCACAAGCACCTCAAGAGGAGGCTTCTCTCAGCTCTAGGTATGTGAGAGGGAGCCTGAGTTTGTGGCCTCAAGTGGAATGGACACCGCGATGCCCTGACTCGAAATACGTTTGGATATCCCAGCAGTGACTTGAATGCAGGCTCGTCTTGCATCTCCCAAGACGAAAGAATGTCTGAATCCCCTGTGGAGACCACAGAGAAAGACCTAGTTCCCCACCTCATCGCGACCGGAGGCCTCACATCCTTTGAAAACTCCAGAGGTACGCGAATATCAGTGCCTCCAAAGGAGACGATGCCTGACTCCTCGTGAAACTTGAAAGGACTCCCAGGATTCCTGTGGCACTTGGAAAGGGACCCTTGGTTTCCCGCCTCAGCTGGAGAGGCGTCCCAATTGCCCTGCCAACCCTCGAGGAGAATCCTGAGTTGTCCCTTGCAACTAGGCTGGAGTCCTGGCGTCGGTGAACAAACACGAGGTTGGAAGGGCCATCCCCGTCGTAACTCGAGAATATACCCCAGGTTCCCGCCGCAACTCGAGAAAAACCATGAGACTTCCCCCTCGCCGCGAGAAGAGGCCCAATTTCCCTGCACTGCGTGCAGAGCAATTCCGTGTTGCACATCACACATGAAAGGAGCCTTGATTTCCTTGATGGCACTCCAGAGAAACCCCAAGAACACTGTTTCAAGGATACAGGGATCCAGAGGTTACTGTACCAACACGAAAGAGCTCCATGGACCAAAAATCAACTCGAGATGAGAGGTTAGTCCCTGGCTTCGACTCCAGAGGAATACCACCTTACCACAAGCACTTCAAGAAGAGGCTTCTCTCAGATCTAGGTATGTGAGAGGGACCCTGAGTGTGGGGCCTCAAGTGGAATGGACACCGCGATGCCCTGACTCGAAATAAGGCCGGATATACCTGCAGTGACTTCAATGCAGGCTCGTCTGCATCCCCCATGACGAAAGGATGTCTGAATCCCCTTTGGAGACCACAGAGAAAGACCTAGTTCCCCACCTCATCAAGACCGCAGGCCTCACATCTTTTGAAAACTCCAGAGTTACGCAGAGATTAGTGCCTCCAAAGGAGACGATGCCTGACTCCTCGTGAAATTTCATAGGAGTACCAGGATTCCTGCGGTACATGGAAAGGGACCCTTGGTCTCCCGCCTAAGCTGGAGAGGCGTCCCAATTGCCCTGCCAAGCCTCGAGGAGAATCCCGAGTTGTCCCTCGCAACTAGGCAGGAGTCCTGACGTCTCTGAACAAACACGTGTGTGGAAGGGCCATCCCCGTCGTAACTCGAGAATATACCCCAGGTTCCCGCCGCAACTCGAGAAAAACCATGAGACTTCCCGCTCGCCTCGAGATGAGGCCCGATTCCCCTGCACTGCGTGCAGAGCAATTCCGTGTTGCACATCACACATGAAAGGAGCCTTGATTTCCTTGATGGCACTCCAGAGAAAGCCCAAGAACACTGTTTCAAGGCTAGAGGGATCCTGAGGTCACTGTAGCAACACGAAAGAGCTCCGTGGACCACAAATCAACTCGAGATGAGAGGTTAGTCCCTGGCTTCAACTCCAGAGGAATACCACCTTACCACAAGCACCTCAAGAGGAGGCTTCTCTCAGCTCTAGGTATGTGAGAGGGACCCTGAGTTAGCGGCCTCAAGTGGAATGGACACCGCGATGCCCTGACTCGAAATAAGGCCGGATATCCCTGCAGTGACTTGAATGCAGGCTCGTCTTGCATCTCCCAAGATGAAAGGATGTCTGAATCCCCTGTGGAGACCACAGAGAAAGACCTAGTTTCCCACCTCATCGCGACCGGGGGCCTCACATCCTTTGAAAACTCCAGAGGGACGCGGAGATCAGTGCCTCCAAAGGAGACGATGCCTGACTCCTCGTGAAACTTGATAGGAGTCCCAGGATTCCTGTGGCACTTGGAAAGGGACCCTTGGTCTCCCGCCTCAGCTGGAGAGGCATCCCAATTGCCCTGCCAAGCCTCGAGTAGAATCCCGAGTTGTTCCTCGCAACTAGGCAGGAGTCCTAACGTCGCTGAACAAACACGTGTGTGGAAGGGCCATCCCCGTCGTAACTCGTGAATATACCCCAGATTCCCGCCGCAACTCGAGAAAAATCATGAGACTTACCCCTCGCTGCGAGATGAGGCCCGATTCCCCTGCACTGCATGCAGAGCAATTCCGTATTTAACATCACACATGAAAGGAGCCTTGATTTCCTTGATGGCACTCCAAAGAAACCCCAAGAACAATGTTTCAAGGCTAGAGGGATCCTGAGGTCACTGTAGCAACACGAAAGAGCTCCGTGGACAAAAATCAACTCGAGCTGAGAGGTTAGTCCCTGGCTTCGACTCCAGAGGAATACCACCTTACCACAAGCACCTCAAGAGGAGGCTTCTCTCAGCTCTAGGTATGTGAGAGGGACCCTTAGTTTGCGACCTCAAGTGGAATGGACACCGCGATGCCCTGACTCAAAATAAGGCCGGATATCCCTGCAGTGACTTGAATGCAGGCTCGTCTTGCATCTCCCAAGACGAAAGGATGTCTGAATCCCCTGTGGAGACCACAGAGAAAGACCTAGTTCCCCACCTCATCGCGACCGGAGGCCTCACATCTTTTGAAAACTCCAGAGGTACGCGAATATCAGTGCCTCCAAAGGAGACGATGCCTGACTCCTCGTGAAACTTGATAGGAGTCCCAGGATTCCTGTAGCACGTGGAAAGAGGCCCTTGGTCTCCCGCCTCAGCTGGAGAGTCTTTCCATTGCCCTGCCACGCCTCGAGGAGAATCCCAAGTTGTCCCTCGCAACTAGGCAGGAGTCCTGACGTCGCTGAACAAACACGTGTGTGGAAGGGCCATCCCCGTCGTAACTTGAGAATATATTCCAGGTTCCCGCCGCAACTCGAGAAAAATCATGAGACTTACCCCTCGCCGCGAGATGAGGCCCGATTCCCCTGCACTGCATGCAGAGCATTTCCGTATTTAACATCACACATGAAAGGAGCCTTGATTTCCTTGATGGCACTCCAAAGAAACCCCAAGAACACTGTTTCAAGGCTAGAGGGATCCTGAGGTCACTGTAGCAACACGAAAGAGCTCCGTGGACCAAAAATCAACTCGAGATGAGAGGTTAGTCCCTGGCTTCGACTCCAGAGGAATACCACCTTACCACAAGCACCTCAAGAGGAGGCTTCTCTCAGCTCTAGGTATGTGAGAGGGACCCTGAGTTTGCGGCCTCAAGTGGAATGGACACCGCGATGCCCTGACTCGACATAAGGCCGGATATCCCTGCAGTGACTTGAATGCAGGCTCGTCTTGCATCTCCCAAGACGAAAGGATGTCTGAATCCCCTGTGAAGACCACAGAGAAAGACCTAGTTCCCCACCTCATCGCGACCGGAGGCCTCACATCCTTAGAAAATTCCAGAGGTACACGGATATCAGTGCCTCCAAAGGAGACGATGCCTGACTCCTCGTGAAACTTGATAGGAGTCCCAGGATTCCTGTGGCACTTGGAAAGGGACCCTTGGCCTCCCGCCTCAGCTGGAGAGGCATCCCAATTGCCCTGCCAACCCTCGAGGAGAATCCCGAGTTGTCCCTCGCAAGTAGGCAGGAGTCCTGGCGTCGGTGAACAAACACGAGGTTGGAAGGGCCATCCCCGTCGTAACTCGAGAATATACCCCAGGTTCCCGCCGCAACTCGAGAAAAACCATGAGACTTCCCCCTCGCCGCGAGAAGAGGCCCAATTCCCCTGCACTGCGTGCAGAGCAATTCCGTGTTGCACATCACACATGAAAGGAGCCTTGATTTCATAGATGGCACTCCAGAGAAACCCCAAGAACACTGTTGCAAGGATACAGGGATCCAGAGGTTACTGTAGCAACACGAAAGAGTTCCGTGGACCAAAAATCAACTCGAGATGAGAGGTTAGTCCCTGGCTTCGACTCCAGAGGAATACCACCTTACCACAAGCACCTCAAGAGGAGGCTTCTCTCAGCTCTAGGTATGTTAGAGGGAGCCTGAGTTTGCGGCCTCAAGTGGAATGGACACCGCGAAGCCCTGACTTTAAATAAGTTCGGATATCCCTGCAGTGACTTGAATGCAGGCTCGCCTTACATCTCCCAAGACGAAAGAATGTCTGAATCCCATGTGGAGACCACAGAGAAAGACCTAGTTCCCCACCTCATCGCGACCGGAGGCCTCACATCCTTTGAAAACTCCAGAGGTACGCGAATATCAGTGCCTCCAAAGGAGAAGATGCCTGACTCCTCGTGAAACTTGATAGGAGTCCCAGGATTCCTGTAGCACGAGGAAAGAGGCCCTTGGTCTCCCTCCTCAGCTGGAGAGTCTTTCCATTGCCCTGCCACGCCTCGAGGAGAATCCCAAGTTGTCCCTCGCAACTAGGCAGGAGTCCTGACGTCGCTGAACAAACACGTGTGTGGAAGGGCCATCCCCGTCGTAACTTGAGAATATATTCCAGGTTCCCGCCGCAACTCGAGAAAAATCATGAGACTTACCCCTCGCCGCGAGATGAGGCCCGATTCCCCTGCACTGCATGCTGAGCATTTCCGTATTTAACATCACACATGAAAGGAGCCTTGATTTCCTTGATGGCACTCCAAAGAAACCCCAAGAACACTGTTTCAAGGCTAGAGGGATCCTGAGGTCACTGTAGCAACACGAAAGAGCTCCGTGGACCAAAAATCAACTCGAGATGAGAGGTTAGTCCCTGGCTTCGACTCCAGAGGAATACCACCTTACCACAAGCACCTCAAGAGGAGGCTTCTCTCAGCTCTAGGTATGTGAGAGGGACCCTTAGGTTGCGGCCTCAAGTGGAATGGACACCGCGATGCCCTGACTCGACATAAGGCCGGATATCCCTGCAGTGATTTGAATGCAGGCTCGTCTTGCATCTCCCAAGACGAAAGGATGTCTGAATCCCCTGTGAAGACCACAGAGAAAGACCTAGTTCCCCACCTCATCGCGACCGGAGGCCTCACATCCTTAGAAAATTCCAGAGGTACACGGATATCAGTGCCTCCAAAGGAGACGATGCCTGACTCCTCGTGAAACTTGATAGGAGTCCCAGGATTCCTGTGGCACTTGGAAAGGGACCCTTGGCCTCCCGCCTCAGCTGGAGAGGCGTCCCAATTGCCCTGCCAACCCTCGAGGAGAATCCCGAGTTTTCCCTTGCAACTAGGCAGGAGTCCTGGCGTCGGTGAACAAACACGAGGTTGGAAGGGCCATCCCCGTCGTAACTCGAGAATATACCCCAGGTTCCCGCCGCAACTCGAGAAAAACCATGAGACTTCCCCCTCGCCGCGAGAAGAGGCCCAATTCCCCTGCACTGCGTGCAGAGCAATTCCGTGTTGCACATCACACATGAAAGGAGCCTTGATTTCATAGATGGCACTCCAGAGAAACCCCAAGAACACTGTTGCAAGGATACAGGGATCCAGAGGTTACTGTAGCAACACGAAAGAGTTCCGTGGACCAAAAAATCAACTCGAGATGAGAGGTTAGTCCCTGGCTTCGACTCCAGAGGAATACCACCTTACCACAAGCACCTCAAGAGGAGGCTTCTCTCAGCTCTAGGTATGTGAGAGGGAGCCTGAGTTTGCGGCCTCAAGTGGAATGGACACCGCGATGCCCTGACTCGAAATACGTTTGGATATCCCAGCAGTGACTTGAATGCAGGCTCGTCTTGCATCTCCCAAGACGAAAGAATGTCTGAATCCCCTGTGGAGACCACAGAGAAAGACCTAGTTCCCCACCTCATCGCGACCGGAGGCCTCACATCCTTTGAAAACTCCAGAGGTACGCGAATATCAGTGCCTCCAAAGGAGACGATGCCTGACTCCTCGTGAAACTTGAAAGGAGTCCCAGGATTCCTGTGGCACTTGGAAAGGTACCCTTGGTTTCCCGCCTCAGCTGGAGAGGCGTCCCAATTGCCCTGCCAACACTCGAGGAGAATCCTGAGTTGTCCCTTGCAACTAGGCTGGAGTCCTGACGTCGGTGAACAAACACGAGGTTGGAAGGTCCATCACCGTCGTAACTCGAGAATATACCCCAGGTTCCCGCCGCAACTCGAGAAAAACCATGAGACTTCCCCCTCGCCGCGAGAAGAGGCCCAATTCCCCTGCACTGCGTGCAGAGCAATTCCGTGTTGCACATCACACATGAAAGGAGCCTTGATTTCCTTGATGGCACTCCAGAGAAACCCCAAGAACACTGTTTCAAGGATACAGGGATCCAGAGGTTACTGTACCAACACGAAAGAGCTCCGTGGACCAAAAATCAACTCGAGATGAGAGGTTAGTCCCTGGCTTCGACTCCAGAGGAATACCACCTTACCACAAGCACTTCAAGAAGAGGCTTCTCTCAGATCTAGGTATGTGAGAGGGACCCTGAGTGTGGGGCCTCAAGTGGAATGGACACCGCGATGCCCTGACTCGAAATAAGGCCGGATATACCTGCAGTGACTTCAATGCAGGCTCGTCTTGCATCCCCCATGACGAAAGGATGTCTGAATCCCCTGTGGAGACCACAGAGAAAGACCTAGTTCCCCACCTCATCAAGACCGCAGGCCTCACATCTTTTGAAAACTCCAGAGTTACGCAGAGATTAGTGCCTCCAAAGGAGACGATGCCTGACTCCTCGTGAAATTTCATAGGAGTACCAGGATTCCTGCGGTACATGGAAAGGGACCCTTGGTCTCCCGCCTAAGCTGGAGAGGCGTCCCAATTGCCCTGCCAAGCCTCGAGGAGAATCCCGAGTTGTCCCTCGCAACTAGGCAGGAGTCCTGACGTCTCTGAACAAACACGTGTGTGGAAGGGCCATCCCCGTCGTAACTCGAGAATATACCCCAGGTTCCCGCCGCAACTCGAGAAAAACCATGAGACTTCCCGCTCGCCTCGAGATGAGGCCCGATTCCCCTGCACTGCGTGCAGAGCAATTCCGTGTTGCACATCACACATGAAAGGAGCCTTGATTTCCCTGATGGCACTCCAGAGAAAGCCCAAGAACACTGTTTCAAGGCTAGAGGGATCCTGAGGTCACTGTAGCAACACGAAAGAGCTCCGTGGACCACAAATCAACTCGAGATGAGAGGTTAGTCCCTGGCTTCAACTCCAGAGGAATACCACCTTACCACAAGCACCTCAAGAGGAGGCTTCTCTCAGCTCTAGGTATGTGAGAGGGACCCTGAGTTAGCGGCCTCAAGTGGAATGGACACCGCGATGCCCTGACTCGAAATAAGGCCGGATATCCCTGCAGTGACTTGAATGCAGGCTCGTCTTGCATCTCCCAAGACGAAAGGATGTCTGAATCCCCTGTGGAGACCACAGAGAAAGACCTAGTTTCCCACCTCATCGCGACCGGAGGCCTCACATCCTTTGAAAACTCCAGAGGGACGCGGAGATCAGTGCCTCCAAAGGAGACGATGCCTGACTCCTCGTGAAACTTGATAGGAGTCCCAGGATTCCTGTGGCACTTGGAAAGGGACCCTTGGTCTCCCGCCTCAGCTGGAGAGGCATCCCAATTGCCCTGCCAAGCCTCGAGTAGAATCCCGAGTTGTTCCTCGCAACTAGGCAGGAGTCCTAACGTCGCTGAACAAACACGTGTGTGGAAGGGCCATCCCCGTCGTAACTCGTGAATATACCCCAGATTCCCGCCGCAACTCGAGAAAAATCATGAGACTTACCCCTCGCTGCGAGATGAGGCCCGATTCCCCTGCACTGCATGCAGAGCAATTCCGTATTTAACATCACACATGAAAGGAGCCTTGATTTCCTTGATGGCACTCCAAAGAAACCCCAAGAACAATGTTTCAAGGCTAGAGGGATCCTGAGGTCACTGTAGCAACACGAAAGAGCTCCGTGGACAAAAATCAACTCGAGCTGAGAGGTTAGTCCCTGGCTTCGACTCCAGAGGAATACCACCTTACCACAAGCACCTCAAGAGGAGGCTTCTCTCAGCTCTAGGTATGTGAGAGGGACCCTTAGTTTGCGACCTCAAGTGGAATGGACACCGCGATGCCCTGACTCAAAATAAGGCCGGATATCCCTGCAGTGACTTGAATGCAGGCTCGTCTTGCATCTCCCAAGACGAAAGGATGTCTGAATCCCCTGTGGAGACCACAGAGAAAGACCTAGTTCCCCACCTCATCGCGACCGGAGGCCTCACATCCTTAGAAAATTCCAGAGGTACACGGATATCAGTGCCTCCAAAGGAGACGATGCCTGACTCCTCGTGAAACTTGATAGGAGTCCCAGGATTCCTGTGGCACTTGGAAACGGACCCTTGGCCTCCCGCCTCAGCTGGAGAGGCGTCCCAATTGCCCTGCCAAGCCTCGAGGAGAATCCCGAGTTGTCCCTTGCAACTAGGCAGGAGTCCTGGCGTCGGTGAACAAACACGAGGTTGGAAGGGCCATCCCCGTCGTAACTCGAGAATATACCCCAGGTTCCCGCCGCAACTCGAGAAAAACCATGAGACTTCCCCCTCGCCGCGAGAAGAGGCCCAATTCCCCTGCACTGCGTGCAGAGCAATTCCGTGTTGCACATCACACATGAAAGGAGCCTTGATTTCATAGATGGCACTCCAGAGAAACCCCAAGAACACTGTTGCAAGGATACAGGGATCCAGAGGTTACTGTAGCAACACGAAAGAGTTCCGTGGACCAAAAATCAACTCGAGATGAGAGGTTAGTCCCTGGCTTCGACTCCAGAGGAATACCACCTTACCACAAGCACCTCAAGAGGAGGCTTCTCTCAGATCTAGGTATGTGAGAGGGAGCCTGAGTTTGCGGCCTCAAGTGGAATGGACACCGCGAAGCCCTGACTCTAAATAAGTTCGGATATCCCTGCAGTGACTGGAATGCAGGCTCGCCTTACATCTCCCAAGACGAAAGAATGTCTGAATCCCATGTGGAGACCACAGAGAAAGACCTAGTTCCCCACCTCATCGCGACCGGAGGCCTAACATCCTTTGAAAACTCCAGAGGTACGCGAATATCAGTGCCTCCAAAGGAGACGATGCCTGACTCCTCGTGAAACTTGATAGGAGTCCCAGGATTCCTGTAGCACGAGGAAAGAGGCCCTTGGTCTCCCGCATCAGCTGGAGAGTCTTTCCATTGCCCTGCCACGCCTCGAGGAGAATCCCAAGTTGTCCCTCGCAACTAGGCAGGAGTCCTGACGTCGCTGAACAAACACGTGTGTGGAAGGGCCATCCCCGTCGTAACTTGAGAATATATTCCAGGTTCCCGCCGCAACTCGAGAAAAATCATGAGACTTACCCCTCGCCGCGAGATGAGGCCCGATTCCCCTGCACTGCATGCTGAGCATTTCCGTATTTAACATCACACATGACAGGAGCCTTGATTTCCTTGATGGCACTCCAAAGAAACCCCAAGAACACTGTTTCAAGGCTAGAGGGATCCTGAGGTCACTGTAGCAACACGAAAGAGCTCCGTGGACCAAAAATCAACTCGAGATGAGAGGTTCGTCCCTGGCTTCGACTCCAGAGGAATACCACCTTACCACAAGCACCTCAAGAGGAGGCTTCTCTCAGCTCTAGGTATGTGAGAGGGACCCTGAGTTTGCGGCCTCAAGTGGAATGGACACCGCGATGCCCTGACTCGACATAAGGCCGGATATCCCTGCAGTGACTTGAATGCAGGCTCGTCTTGCATCTCCCAAGACGAAAGGATGTCTGAATCCCCTGTGAAGACCACAGAGAAAGACCTAGTTCCCCACCTCATCGCGACCGGAGGCCTCACATCCTTAGAAAATTCCAGAGGTACACGGATATCAGTGCCTCCAAAGGAGACGATGCCTGACTCCTCGTGAAACTTGATAGGAGTCCCAGGATTCCTGTGGCACTTGGAAAGGGACCCTTGGTTTCCCGCCTCAGCTGGAGAGGCGTCCCAATTGCCCTGCCAACCCTCGAGGAGAATCCCGAGTTGTCCCTTGCAACTAGGCAGGAGTCCTGGCGTCGGTGAACAAACACGAGGTTGGAAGGGCCATCCCCGTCGTAACTCGAGAATATACCCCAGGTTCCCGCCGCAACTCGAGAAAAACCATGAGACTTCCCCCTCGCCGCGAGAAGAGGCCCAATTCCCCTGCACTGCGTGCAGAGCAATTCCGTGTTGCACATCACACATGAAAGGAGCCTTGATTTCATAGATGGCACTCCAGAGAAACCCCAAGAACACTGTTGCAAGGATACAGGGATCCAGAGGTTACTGTAGCAACACGAAAGAGTTCCGTGGACCAAAAAATCAACTCGAGATGAGAGGTTAGTCCCTGGCTTCGACTCCAGAGGAATACCACCTTACCACAAGCACCTCAAGAGGAGGCTTCTCTCAGCTCTAGGTATGTGAGAGGGAGCCTGAGTTTGCGGCCTCAAGTGGAATGGACACCGCGATGCCCTGACTCGAAATACGTTTGGATATCCCTGCAGTGACTTGAATGCAGGCTCGTCTTGCATCTCCCAAGACGAAAGAATGTCTGAATCCCCTGTGGAGACCACAGAGAAAGACCTAGTTTCCCACCTCATCGCGACCGGAGGCCTCACATCCTTTGAAAACTCCAGAGGTACGCGAATATCAGTGCCTCCAAAGGAGACGATGCCTGACTCCTCGTGAAACTTGAAAGGAGTCCCAGGATTCCTGTGGCACTTGGAAAGGAACCCTTGGTTTCCCGCCTCAGCTGGAGAGGCGTCCCAATTGCCCTGCCAACCCTCGAGGAGAATCCCGAGTTGTCCCTTGCAACTAGGCTGGAGTCCTGGCGTCGGTGAACAAACACGAGGTTGGAAGGGCCATCCCCGTCGTAACTCGAGAATATACCCCAGGTTCCCGCCGCAACTCGAGAAAAACCATGAGACTTCCCCCTCGCCGCGAGAAAAGGCCCAATTCCCCTGCACTGCGTGCAGAGCAATTCCGTGTTGCACATCACACATGAAAGGAGCCTTGATTTCCTTGATGGCACTCCAGAGAAACCCCAAGAACACTGTTTCAAGGATACAGGGATCCAGAGGTTACTGTACCAACACGAAAGAGCTCCGTGGACCAAAAATCAACTCGAGATGAGAGGTTAGTCCCTGGCTTCGACTCCAGAGGAATACCACCTTACCACAAGCACTTCAAGAAGAGGCTTCTCTCAGATCTAGGTATGTGAGAGGGACCCTGAGTGTGGGGCCTCAAGTGGAATGGACACCGCGATGCCCTGACTCGAAATAAGGCCGGATATACCTGCAGTGACTTCAATGCAGGCTCGTCTTGCATCCCCCATGACGAAAGGATGTCTGAATCCCCTGTGGAGACCACAGAGAAAGACCTAGTTCCCCACCTCATCAAGACCGCAGGCCTCACATCTTTTGAAAACTCCAGAGTTACGCAGAGATTAGTGCCTCCAAAGGAGACGATGCCTGACTCCTCGTGAAATTTCATAGGAGTACCAGGATTCCTGCGGTACATGGAAAGGGACCCTTGGTCTCCCGCCTAAGCTGGAGAGGCGTCCCAATTGCCCTGCCAAGCCTCGAGGAGAATCCCGAGTTGTCCCTCGCAACTAGGCAGGAGTCCTGACGTCTCTGAACAAACACGTGTGTGGAAGGGCCATCCCCGTCGTAACTCGAGAATATACCCCAGGTTCCCGCCGCAACTCGAGAAAAACCATGAGACTTCCCGCTCGCCTCGAGATGAGGCCCGATTCCCCTGCACTGCGTGCAGAGCAATTCCGTGTTGCACATCACACATGAAAGGAGCCTTGATTTCCCTGATGGCACTCCAGAGAAAGCTCAAGAACACTGTTTCAAGGCTAGAGGGATCCTGAGGTCACTGTAGCAACACGAAAGAGCTCCGTGGACCACAAATCAACTCGAGATGAGAGGTTAGTCCCTGGCTTCAACTCCAGAGGAATACCACCTTACCACAAGCACCTCAAGAGGAGGCTTCTCTCAGCTCTAGGTATGTGAGAGGGACCCTGAGTTAGCGGCCTCAAGTGGAATGGACACCGCGATGCCCTGACTCGAAATAAGGCCGGATATCCCTGCAGTGACTTGAATGCAGGCTCGTCTTGCATCTCCCAAGATGAAAGGATGTCTGAATCCCCTGTGGAGACCACAGAGAAAGACCTAGTTTCCCACCTCATCGCGACCGGAGGCCTCACATCCTTTGAAAACTCCAGAGGGACGCGGAGATCAGTGCCTCCAAAGGAGACGATGCCTGACTCCTCGTGAAACTTGATAGGAGTCCCAGGATTCCTGTGGCACTTGGAAAGGGACCCTTGGTCTCCCGCCTCAGCTGGAGAGGCATCCCAATTGCCCTGCCAAGCCTCGAGTAGAATCCCGAGTTGTTCCTCGCAACTAGGCAGGAGTCCTAACGTCGCTGAACAAACACGTGTGTGGAAGGGCCATCCCCGTCGTAACTCGTGAATATACCCCAGATTCCCGCCGCAACTCGAGAAAAATCATGAGACTTACCCCTCGCTGCGAGATGAGGCCCGATTCCCCTGCACTGCATGCAGAGCAATTCCGTATTTAACATCACACATGAAAGGAGCCTTGATTTCCTTGATGGCACTCCAAAGAAACCCCAAGAACAATGTTTCAAGGCTAGAGGGATCCTGAGGTCACTGTAGCAACACGAAAGAGCTCCGTGGACAAAAATCAACTCGAGCTGAGAGGTTAGTCCCTGGCTTCGACTCCAGAGGAATACCACCTTACCACAAGCACCTCAAGAGGAGGCTTCTCTCAGCTCTAGGTATGTGAGAGGGACCCTTAGTTTGCGACCTCAAGTGGAATGGACACCGCGATGCCCTGACTCAAAATAAGGCCGGATATCCCTGCAGTGACTTGAATGCAGGCTCGTCTTGCATCTCCCAAGACGAAAGGATGTCTGAATCCCCTGTGGAGACCACAGAGAAAGACCTAGTTCCCCACCTCATCGCGACCGGAGGCCTCACATCTTTTGAAAACTCCAGAGGTACGCGAATATCAGTGCCTCCAAAGGAGACGATGCCTGACTCCTCGTGAAACTTGATAGGAGTCCCAGGATTCCTGTAGCACGTGGAAAGAGGCCCTTGGTCTCCCGCCTCAGCTGGAGAGTCTTTCCATTGCCCTGCCACGCCTCGAGGAGAATCCCAAGTTGTCCCTCGCAACTAGGCAGGAGTCCTGACGTCGCTGAACAAACACGTGTGTGGAAGGGCCATCCCCGTCGTAACTTGAGAATATATTCCAGGTTCGCGCCGCAACTCGAGAAAAATCATGAGACTTACCCCTCGCCGCGAGATGAGGCCCGATTCCCCTGCACTGCATGCAGAGCATTTCCGTATTTAACATCACACAGGAAAGGAGCCTTGATTTCCTTGATGGCACTCCAAAGAAACCCCAAGAACACTGTTTCAAGGCTAGAGGGATCCTGAGGTCACTGTAGCAACACGAAAGAGCTCCGTGGACCAAAAATCAACTCGAGATGAGAGGTTAGTCCCTGGCTTCGACTCCAGAGGAATACCACCTTACCACAAGCACCTCAAGAGGAGGCTTCTCTCAGCTCTAGGTATGTGAGAGGGACCCTGAGTTTGCGGCCTCAAGTGGAATGGACACCGCGATGCCCTGACTCGACATAAGGCCGGATATCCCTGCAGTGACTTGAATGCAGGCTCATCTTGCATCTCCCAAGACGAAAGGATGTCTGAATCCCCTGTGAAGACCACAGAGAAAGACCTAGTTCCCCACCTCATCGCGACCGGAGGCCTCACATCCTTAGAAAATTCCAGAGGTACACGGATATCAGTGCCTCCAAAGGAGACGATGCCTGACTCCTCGTGAAACTTGATAGGAGTCCCAGGATTCCTGTGGCACTTGGAAAGGGACCCTTGGCCTCCCGCCTCAGCTGGAGAGGCGTCCCAATTGCCCTGCCAAGCCTCGAGGAGAATCCCGAGTTGTCCCTTGCAACTAGGCAGGAGTCCTGGCGTCGGTGAACAAACACGAGGTTGGAAGGGCCATCCCCGTCGTAACTCGAGAATATACCCCAGGTTCCCGCCGCAACTCGAGAAAAACCATGAGACTTCCCCCTCGCCGCGAGAAGAGGCCCAATTCCCCTGCACTGCGTGCAGAGCAATTCCGTGTTGCACATCACACATGAAAGGAGCCTTGATTTCATAGATGGCACTCCAGAGAAACCCCAAGAACACTGTTGCAAGGATACAGGGATCCAGAGGTTACTGTAGCAACACGAAAGAGTTCCGTGGACCAAAAATCAACTCGAGATGAGAGGTTAGTCCCTGGCTTCGACTCCAGAGGAATACCACCTTACCACAAGCACCTCAAGAGGAGGCTTCTCTCAGCTCTAGGTATGTTAGAGGGAGCCTGAGTTTGCGGCCTCAAGTGGAATGGACACCGCGAAGCCCTGACTCTAAATAAGTTCGGATATCCCTGCAGTGACTGGAATGCAGGCTCGCCTTACATCTCCCAAGACGAAAGATTGTCTGAATCCCATGTGGAGACCACAGAGAAAGACCTAGTTCCCCACCTCATCGCGACCGGAGGCCTAACATCCTTTGAAAACTCCAGAGGTACGCGAATATCAGTGCCTCCAAAGGAGACGATGCCTGACTCCTCGTGAAACTTGATAGGAGTCCCAGGATTCCTGTAGCACGTGGAAAGAGGCCCTTGGTCTCCCGCCTCAGCTGGAGAGTCTTTCCATTGCCCTGCCACGCCTCGAGGAGAATCCCAAGTTGTCCCTCGCAACTAGGCAGGAGTCCTGACGTCGCTGAACAAACACGTGTGTGGAAGGGCCATCCCCGTCGTAACTTGAGAATATATTCCAGGTTCCCGCCGCAACACGAGAAAAATCATGAGACTTACCCCTCGCCGCGAGATGAGGCCCGATTCCCCTGCACTGCATGCTGAGCATTTCCGTATTTAACATCACACATGAAAGGAGCCTTGATTTCCTTGATGGCACTCCAAAGAAACCCCAAGAACAATGTTTCAAGGCTAGAGGGATCCTGAGGTCACTGTAGCAACACGAAAGAGCTCCGTGGACCAAAAATCAACTCGAGATGAGAGGTTAGTCCCTGGCTTCGACTCCAGAGGAATACCACCTTACCACAAGCACCTCAAGAGGAGGCTTCTCTCAGCTCTAGGTATGTGAGAGGGACCCTGAGTTTGCGGCCTCAAGTGGAATGGACACCGCGATGCCCTGACTCGACATAAGGCCGGATATCCCTGCAGTGACTTGAATGCAGGCTCGTCTTGCATCTCCCAAGACGAAAGGATGTCTGAATCCCCTGTGAAGACCACAGAGAAAGACCTAGTTCCCCACCTCATCGCGACCGGAGGCCTCACATCCTTAGAAAATTCCAGAGGTACACGGATATCAGTGCCTCCAAAGGAGACGATGCCTGACTCCTCGTGAAACTTGAAAGGAGTCCCAGGATTCCTGTGGCACTTGGAAAGGGACCCTTGGTTTCCCGCCTCAGCTGGAGAGGCGACCCAATTGCCCTGCCAACACTCGAGGAGAATCCTGAGTTGTCCCTTGCAACTAGGCTGGAGTCCTGACGTCGGTGAACAAACACGAGGTTGGAAGGGCCATCCCCGTCGTAACTCGAGAATATACCCCAGGTTCCCGCCGCAACTCGAGAAAAACCATGAGACTTCCCCCTCGCCGCGAGATGAGGCCCAATTCCCCTGCACTGCGTGCAGAGCAATTCCGTGTTGCACATCACACATGAAAGGAGCCTTGATTTCCTTGATGGCACTCCAGAGAAACCCCAAGAACACTGTTTCAAGGATACAGGGATCCAGAGGTTACTGTACCAACACGAAAGAGCTCCGTGGACCAAAAATCAACTCGAGATGAGAGGTTAGTCCCTGGCTTCGACTCCAGAGGAATACCACCTTACCACAAGCACTTCAAGAAGAGGCTTCTCTCAGATCTAGGTATGTGAGAGGGACCCTGAGTGTGGGGCCTCAAGTGGAATGGACACCGCGATGCCCTGACTCGAAATAAGGCCGGATATACCTGCAGTGACTTCAATGCAGGCTCGTCTTGCATCCCCCATGACGAAAGGATGTCTGAATCCCCTGTGGAGACCACAGAGAAAGACCTAGTTCCCCACCTCATCAAGACCGCAGGCCTCACATCTTTTGAAAACTCCAGAGTTACGCAGAGATTAGTGCCTCCAAAGGAGACGATGCCTGACTCCTCGTGAAATTTCATAGGAGTACCAGGATTCCTGCGGTACATGGAAAGGGACCCTTGGTCTCCCGCCTAAGCTGGAGAGGCGTCCCAATTGCCCTGCCAAGCCTCGAGGAGAATCCCGAGTTGTCCCTCGCAACTAGGCAGGAGTCCTGACGTCTCTGAACAAACACGTGTGTGGAAGGGCCATCCCCGTCGTAACTCGAGAATATACCCCAGGTTCCCGCCGCAACTCGAGAAAAACCATGAGACTTCCCGCTCGCCTCGAGATGAGGCCCGATTCCTCTGCACTGCGAGCAGAGCAATTCCGTGTTGCACATCACACATGAAAGGAGCCTTGATTTCCCTGATGGCACTCCAGAGAAAGCCCAAGAACACTGTTTCAAGGCTAGAGGGATCCTGAGGTCACTGTAGCAACACGAAAGAGCTCCGTGGACCACAAATCAACTCGAGATGAGAGGTTAGTCCCTGGCTTCAACTCCAGAGGAATACCACCTTACCACAAGCACCTCAAGAGGAGGCTTCTCTCAGCTCTAGGTATGTGAGAGGGACCCTGAGTTAGCGGCCTCAAGTGGAATGGACACCGCGATGCCCTGACTCGAAATAAGGCCGGATATCCCTGCAGTGACTTGAATGCAGGCTCGTCTTGCATCTCCCAAGATGAAAGGATGTCTGAATCCCCTGTGGAGACCACAGAGAAAGACCTAGTTTCCCACCTCATCGCGACCGGAGGCCTCACATCCTTTGAAAACTCCAGAGGGACGCGGAGATCAGTGCCTCCAAAGGAGACGATGCCTGACTCCTCGTGAAACTTGATAGGA